>NC_080082.1:26030024-26365493 GCF_949987535.1 Balaenoptera acutorostrata | reverse complement strand
GCTCCGCGGCATGTGGGATCTTCCCAGACCAGGGCTCGAACCCGCGTTCTCTGCATTGGCAGGCAGATTCTCAACCACTGCGCCACCAGGGAAGCCCCATGCAGTCATTTTTTTGGAACTACTTCTTTTGCTTAAATCTGTTTTGGTTTACATTACCCAAAACAAATTTCCAACTTACCTATTTTTATAAACGCTTTCATCCAAATTCATGTATATTCATTATATTTTCCTCTCAGAAAGGCACTCACTGTGATACAAAAAGAAGTCAGATTTTTTTTTTTTTGGTGAAAACATTTTCTACTCTCTTAACACTGTATTGTATAAATGAAATTTGTTAACAACTATAGTTATCATGTTATGTCCTAGATTCCTCAGACATTATTTATCTTAAAGCTGAACCTTTGTACCCTTTTATCAACCACTCCCTGTTTACCTCACCCCCCTCTTTTCTACTCTCCATTTCTATGACTATGTTAATTAACTTGATGAGGAGGAATCCTTTCACAATGTGTAAATATATTAAATCTTATTGTACACTAAATACCTTACAATTTGTCAGTTGTACCTTAATAAAGCTGAAAAATGTTCACAGCACAGAAGAGACAATAAAAATAAGTATACGAAAATATTTTCAGCGTCATTAGTAATTAAAAATGCTCATTTTTTTTTCACATGAAAAGAAAAATACAGTTACGAAGTAAGGTAGAGTATTTGAGTTCATCTTGACCCCATTGACAATATACCTACATAAGTCTGGCTGTGCCATTTTTTTCCAACTGGAATTTCTAGTTTTCTCCTTTATGAAAGGGAATAATACTCCCCCACCCACTTTCCCGAGTTCACTGTGAAAATAAAGTGAGGTAGACGATGTAAAACACTGACAGATTTTTAATGCAATGTTACTGGGCTATTACTGTTCCTGACCTAAGCTGAGTCAAATACTTTCTCTTGACAGCTAAGACATGTCCTTTTAGAAAAAATATATAACATATATGTTATATTATATGTATGTAATCTTTATCTCAATCATATCTCTCTAGGTTTTTGTGGTTATTCAGTAGGCTTTTTTTTGCCTGTGTATGCCTACTGTACTCTATTCAAACCTGGGAAATACATATGAAGTCATGACAATTACATGAAGTTAGCTGACAATAAGTTTTAATGTTTTTCTCTTATGTGAAATAGCATCTTCACCTCCCTAAGTGGAGAATTATTTCCCAGCTTGAGATTTCCAGCCAGGTGTTTATTAAGGCCCCATGTTACTTCCAAACTCTGCAATAAGAGATGCAAATTGAAGTCTTCATGTCATTGGTTTTTGGGGCAGCCCACAGAGAAATAAAAATGTGTTTGTAAACTCTGAACATAGGTGGGCATTTTTGAAAGCCTCTAGATCTGACAGAATGATTTCCGACTAAGAGTGCAGTATTGTTTATTACAACTTTGAGTGGCAGTCTAATATATTAAATCAGTTCAGAAGATTGTAAAATGCATTAGCATTAGCAGTTTAATACCTTCAACAAATTTAACTGTCACTCAGGAGCATATCTGTCCTTGTAGTTTAAAAAAAAAGAAAAAAAAGCCAAAATGAAACTCCTTTCCTGATGGACAATTATGTTCAAGGAGACAAAAGCTTTTCCATGTACATAGCCAGACACAGAAAGGGTACACTGCATTTAGCAAAATTAAGTGGCACAAAATTAATATAAGCATTTGGCTATGACTGGACACCTTGAAGCCTTAAAAAAAAGTTTGACAAAATGATGAACTGAGCACCACCTACCACCCAGGAAATCTTGCTCATGAAAATGCATGGGAGATGTCTCTCCGTCAGATAATTGTCCTCTTGCTTCCATAGCCACCTGTCAACATTGTACTTCTTCCATTAAGAAGGACATTTATGAAGTGTTCTTGATAGCATGGTAAATGTTACTGCTCTGTTTATTGAAAAAAGCAGAATAAAACTCCTTATAAAATATAATAATAACAATAATATTAGTAAATTATTATTGAAAGCCTATAAAGGAGAATCACTATCACTGAACACTATTTGTCAGACACTGAAATGAACACTTAACTATTTTATACTAACTCATTAAAGCCTTTCACACAATTTTATGAGGAGTTATTTTACAGGTGGAGAAACTGAGGCCCAGAGGGTGAAAGTAACTTGCTTCATTAGAAGCACCCAGCTCCTAAATGACAGAGCCAGGCTTTGACCTGAGGTCCGTTAATTGTGTTAATTATAAACACTTTGCTAGGTTATCAGGGACATGCCACTTCATGGCAGGAATCTTGGGTGCATTAGAGATATTAATCGTCACAATCACACTACAGCCAATTGTTATTTTTCCCCTTGTACAGATGAGTTATCTATGACCTAATGAAAATAAGTAACTAGCCAAATTCTCATAGAGCCACAGTACTCCCTAATCATATCACTGTTTATCAATGATATGACTAGCAAAAGAAACAATGTAACAGTGAATATCATTTGGAGGTAAGATTAAGATTATTTTAGCATTTAAAAATTTTAAACGAGGAGTGTGTGTGTGTGTGTGTGTGTGTGTGTGTGTGTGTGTATGCATGCGTAGATATAGCAGACAGGTAAATATTACCTGCTCAATAACTTGTCAATCATATGTATACTCAGAACAATCTAGTTATTCAAGAGCTGAATGGTGAGTAGGAAAAACCAATCCTTACTTCCCCATGTCCATCAACTTTTGATTGGAATGTTTTGTTTTCTTTTGTGCTCCTTCTACCCCAGCCCATATCCTGGATCATGTGGAAGTTAGTATTTCATTTTCACTTCCCACTGTTTTCCAAGAACGTGGCAGTTCCAATATCTTCTTTTTTTTTTTTTTTACAATTTTTATTGGAGTATAGTTGATTTACAATGTTGTGTTAGTTTCAGGTGTACAGCAAAGTGAATCTGTTTTACATATACATATATCCACTCTTTTTAGATTCTCTTCCCATATAGGCCATTACAGAGTACTGAGTAGAGTTCCCTGTGCTATACAGTAGGTCCTTTTTAGTTATCTATTTTACATAGTAGTTTGTATGTCAATCCCAATCTCGCTATTTATCCCTACCCCTCCTTATCCCCTGGTAACCATAAGTTTGTTTTCTACATCTGTGACTCTATTTCTGTTTTCTAAATAAGTTCATTTGTACCCTTTTTTTAGATTCCACGTATAAGTGATATCATATGATATTTGTCTTTGTCTGACTGACTTCACTCAATATGACAATCTCTAGGTCCATCTGTGTTGCTGCAAATGGCATTATTTTGTTCATTTTTATGACTGAGTAATACTCCATTGTGTATATATACCACATCTTCTTTATCCATTCCTCTGTTGGACAGTTACATATCAGAAATGTATATACCTTAGTCAGCTTATTTGACATTGAAAAATAGCCACAGTGTTTTTAATTCAAATCTAATTCAATCATCTTATTTCTTACTAACACAATTTATTTTATGATCTTAATATAAATAAAGCTTAATATAACATTGGAATAATACCTACTTTGAGTTAATATGCAAATTTCCAAGCACAGTTTCTGGAATGTAATAAGCAATCAATAAATCGTAGTTGCCTTTCTTACTTGGTTCCCAAAAGTACTTACTCATCAAAATCATGGAAATCTTATAAGGATTTTTTTTATCCATAAGAAAGTGGACAAAAACCCAATCCCTCGTTTGCTTTTACTTAAAGATATTTATAACAAAGAATTTTGAATATGTATAGAATTAAGAGAAGAGAGTCTAATAAATGTGATGTACTTGACACCCATCTTGTTTAATGCATATTTTATCTACTCCAGTATCCTCCACCCCTTATTTTAAAGCAAATAATTTCTTATATTTTTGTATCATTCTCTAAAAGATAAAACTCTTAAGAAAAAATAATTGCAATATCATTATCAGACCTTGAAAATAAGATATTTAATATTTAATTTATATTAAATATAAATATTAAATTTTAACTGAATTGAAATAATATTTAACTCCTTAATATAATCATTATTCAATCAAATTTCACATTTCCTGATTTTTAAAGATATATTCATTTGAACATTAACTAGTAAGGTCTATTTATTGTAATTGTTTGATGTCTTCTCTTTCATTTATTCTCTTTTGTTCTATAGGCTTCCCTAATTGTTGTTCTTGCATATTTTTGATACAGAAATTAGGTTACTAGTCCTATAGATTTTTCCACAGTTCATGTTTTAATGTGTACATTTCTGTAGTGTTACTTGATATGATTCTCTATCCCTTATATTAGCCCCAATCATATGAAGTTGTCAATATTTAACTGGTTTTGTTGTGCAACATGGCACTTTTATGTGATTCACTCTAATATTCCTCTAGAATGGTAGTTAGATCTAGACAAGAATCTAGCTAGCCTTTGATAGCTTGCCTGCTTTCATGTAAGACAAAATATTCCAGGCTCACATTTTATATTTACTGCTCTAGACCAGTAATCAGGATTTCTTTTAGTAGGAAAAGGTATTTAGAAATCAGTCTACAGGAACAGGGTTCAAGATGGCGGATTAGAAGGACGTGCATTCACTCCCACTTGCGAGAGCACTGGAATCACAACTAACTGCCTGTGCTCCGCAACAAGAGAAGCCACCACAATGAGAAGCCCATGCACTGCAACGAAGAGTAGCCCCTGCTCGCTGGAACTAGAGGACGCCCGTGCACAGCAACAAAGACCCAACACAGCCAAAAATAAAAGAAAGAAATTTAAAAAAACCCACACAACTAAAAATAGAACTACCATATGACCTGGCAATCCCATTACTGGGCATATACCCAGAGAAAACCATAATTCAGAAAGACACATGCACCCCAATGTTCACTGCAGCACTATTTACAATAGCCAGGACATGGAAGCAACCTAAATGCCCATCAACAGACGAATGGATAAAGAAGATGTGGTACATATAATCAATGGAATATTACTCACCCATATAAAGGAATGAAATTGGGTCATTTGCAGAGATGTGGATGGACCTAGAGACTGTCATACAGAGTGAAGTAAGTCAGAAAGAAAAATATCGTATATTAACACATATATGTGGAATCTAGAAAAATGGTACAGATGAACTGGTGCAAAGCAGAAATAGATAACTAATAAGAACCTGCTCTATAAAAAAATAAATAAAATTAAATTCAAAGAAAAATTCCATCTACACACTGTGGGTGCTTATTGGTATTTGTCTTTGTCTTCATTTCTGGGATTTTCAGTGTACAAACATAGTGTATTTTATAAATTTAATGTAAATTACGAGTTCACAGCGATACTTCCAAATCAAGTTTTCACTTATTCTCATCCATCTTGTATCACATTGCTGTTTAATCATGGTGAAAATTCCAATTAACAATGAAGTTACTCATTTTCTTTATGTCATATCATATATAAACATATCAACATAATTGCTAAAAATATGATTACTGGAAAGAGTTTGGTTCATTTATTTATTTATTTATGTGCAGTTCTTTTCTCCAGAGGCGTATATTCTACTAGGATGTGTAGAAAAATTAAACAATTTCTCCCTATGTGCTTTTGCTGACAACTGGATCCATGCCACTTTTAATTTTTAGAAACTGTTTTTACTTTTTGTAGAATAATTATGTAAAATGTGCACATAGTTCCAAAGTCAGGTCTACTAAACAAGATATGTATATTATAAAAGTCTGGCTTCTATTTCTGTTTCCTCCATTTTTCTCCTTCCCTTTCCTAAAACGTAACTTTTATTTTACAGTTCATTTTTCCAATTGCTTGCTTCAGATAAAAGATAATCGATGTATGCATATGGAGCGTACTACACATATTCACTCTATTTTGATTCCTTTCACTTCAAAATACATCCTAAAGAATACTCAGTTGTTGTTTTCAACCATATTCCTCATTTCCTTCTCAGGTATGTAGTATATTGATAGGTCAGTATCCTATTTATATGTTTGCTGTGATTAATAGCCTGGTTTGTATATCTTTTTAATATGTTGCCATTTTACCTTTGGGATGGATTCCTAGAAGTGTAATATTTTCATCAAATAGTAAATGAATGTGTGATTTTTGTAGGTATTGCCAAATTTCCTTCCACAACAGTTTTAGCATTTTGTATTCCCATCAGCAAAGTATGAGAAGTCTTATTTCCCACAGCTTTGCAACAGGGTATGTTGTCAGGCTTTTGGAATTTTGCCAGTCTGATAGGTGAGAAAAGCTATCCTAGCGAAGTATTAACTTGCATTAATCTTTTTGTGACTAAAGTTGAACATATTTTCAGATGGTTGAGAGATGTTTGTGTTTCTCTTCATTTGAACCATCCAGGGTTTCTGAGGCATTTTTGGCACTTTTCTTCTCTACTCTTATTCTTTCTTCTTTATTTTCTTATATATCTGGGATATCCATCCTTTGTGGTGATGTAAGTGGCAAATAGTTTTTCCCACCTTGTTATTTGTTATTTTATTTTGCTTAGCTTATTAAATTTTAATTAAATTTATCAGTCATCTTCCTTAAAGAAAAAAATAAAACCTTGTTTCTTTTGTTGGCTTTAATGAAAACTATTTTTCTTATCTCTTGGGACTTATTTTAAGGTTTGGCTTCAACCTCTTCCAGCATATCATTATGAGTGGGGATTCTGGTTGTTTCATGTCTGTATTCAGTGAGAATGGGCTGAGCGTTTTCCATTTGAGTCACTTTGTCTTTCCACAGACTTAATTTTTAAAAAAAGTTATGATATCTTCTCTGGCTTTCCCATAACACATACAAAGTGATATGATTGGCATCTGACAACTTAAGGGTTTGGTTCTAATTATGCAGTCTTCCCAAAGAATGTGCTATTGCTTTGCAGCTACAAGCAAGAATTTTGCTATAAAGAGATGTGTGATGTCACATGGAGGATTACTATCTATGAGCCTCCTGAACAATGCTAACAGAGAGCTGTGCATGCCACCCTTGGGGAGGGAACAGTCTCAAGACTTCCAACTAATCCTGAGCAAAGAATCATACTCCATATTTTCTTCTCCCTTGGTTAGATATATTTTTCTTGTTAATTATCTTTATAATGTCATAGTCTTAGGACACCAAGTTTCATATTTTGTTTCTCCTTTGTAAACAATATTTTTGTACTTGGAATTAGGTATGCACAGTATGGAAACAATTTATCACAATGCAAAATATACATGTATTTTTATTTTAGTTTTAGAATACAAATATTGGAGGATTGCATTAACTATCTTGAAACACAACACTTATATACACTTAACATAAATTTCTCTACTCCCCCTCTACCACCAACTTAGGAAGAGAACTTGCAGTCTAGTGAGGGAGACAGACAAATAATGTATTCTTGTGTGTCATGTTTTTAGAAATCTAAATAGAAAACCTAAAGGAATATTCGCTATCTTAAGATTTCAAATTTAGAAATTAGACAATTTTTGATTTTGTATTTGAGATGACTACATTCTCAAACAGTTATGAGAAAACAGGGTTAGTTTTCAACTTGATGATGATGCTAAAAATTGTAAAGGTAATCTACAGCTTCCATAAAGGCACTTTACGTATTTGACAATATTTTCCTTGGTCTGAGATTGATAAGTCATTGAAGTAGCCTCTTCAACAGTCTAAAACATTCACAGGTGAAAGTCCTATACCACTTTCATGAATTTCAAAAGAGTTTATTTTTGTACCTCTTATTATGATGATGATTGCTTAAAATGAAAGAAACATCAGTAAGTATATCAAACATATCAGAAATTTGATTTGTTCCAAACTTTGTGATTTGTTTGATCTGAGGCAAGTTGGGTGTTCAGTAAGTTGCATTTTCTTTTGTTCATCTAGGTAAGTAAGGGTTGTTTCACATGGTGAACTGGGGCCTTTGTGTTTTATGCCTTTTAAATTTATTTTTATGTATTTATTTAAAATTTATTTATTTATTTTTGCTGCATTGTGTCTTCTTTGCTGCGCGTGGGCTTTCTCTAGTTGCAGTGAGCAGGGGCTATTCTTCGTTATGGTGTGCGGGCTTCTCATTTTGGTGGCTTTGCTTGTTGCAAAGCACGGGCTCTAGGCGCGCAGGCTTCAGTAGCTGTGGCTCGCGGGCTCTAGAGAGCAGGCTCAGTAGTTGTGGCTCACGGGCTTAGTTGCTCTGCAGCATGTGGGATCTTCCCGGATCAGGGATCGAACCTGTGTCCCCTGCATTGGCAGGTGGATTCTTAACCGCTGCACCACCAGGGAAGTCCCTTAAACTTATTTTAACTCTTTAATAGGGTAAATGATTATGATTTTGTTTATGTTGCAATTTCCCTTTGATTATTTATTGTACCATCTTGAATTTTAAAAAGTATGCTTTCATACAACTATGTATTTCCATAATATTTAGTAATGTAGATATAGGTAACAGAAATTTATTTGAAAATAGCTGAATTTATGATACCTGAAGGTAAAAATTCATTGTATCATTATTGCTAGGTAACTAATTTGTAAATACGAACAATATGGATCTAGAAGTAACAGCATATAGTGATTACTGTATTTTAGATGCTATGCTAGATATTTTCCTTCATCATCTTTAATCTTCACAACTACTCTACAAATTTGACCAGTTTTCATTTGCATGGATTACATGTCAGAAATTATTCAAGTTTACATTCCAACTAAATAGATAAGTTAGGAATGAACTGAAGAACTCTTTAGATCCAAGTTCTGTGACTTAACTACAACACAGATCCCATTACCTTTGAATCAATTAGTCCATTTTCCCATTTATATTCAAAATAAAATGTTTTAAAATTTTAATGGACTTGTGAAAATATTCTGCTGTTGATTATCACCACATGTCCAAAGTCATTGAAAAAGTCAGTCTGTTGATAATGAGTATGGTTCTGAACAGAATAAATTAAGGCTTACAGAGTGTAGGATGTATTTTGCCAGAGCAAACTCCATTGTAATTAATTTTCAATGAATAGAACTATGAGGGTGAGTTCATTAGCATATTTAAAGAAAGTAGCCAGGCTCCAAGTCTCAAAAAGCCCCTCTGTGAAAGTGGGATTTCTATAACGAAACTACTTACTAGGATTTGAATTTAATTTAGCATTTCAATATCATATTTTGTGGTAATCAAAATTCTGCAGGAAATTATGTGAATTTCACTAATATAAGCGTGAAAACGTTCAGAGAGTTAACATTTAAGCTTTGTTCATTGTTCCATCTGCCCAGTTTTGCACAAGGGCTGCCTTGTTATAAGAGCTCAGTTGAATCCAAATAAGTAATTAATTTATTATTAATAATTTATTATTAATCATCTTTCTTGAGTCTGATGCAAGATCTACCTGGCTTCTGATCATTTTGACCTAGTCTTTCATTACTCATGCTATGCCCATTCTCTGGGCTATATAGATGTTCTTGTCAGATTCCTTCTCCTCTGATCCTCCCAATTTCCTAGGACAAAATTTTCAATTAGTCCTTTGAGGTTTCCTATTCCGAAACTTTGGATTACCATTTCTACCCCTGGAAATCCCACCCTAATGTTAGCACCATGACTAGAAGCCCTGCTAGTTTCACCCCTACCTCATGTCAGAGGATGTCAGAAATATTTTGATAGCTAGGAAGAATTATATAAGGAATGTGTATCCTCAAACCAAAATAATTCATTGCTGGTCTTGGTTGTTTTGTCATTGTGTGTGTGTTTTTCCCTTAACTCATGAAGGTCTTATTTAATAGAGGTAAATGACACTGCTTAACTTATAGTGAAATGTATTGATTTTCTCTGCTTTCTCAAAGGTGACCTCCAGGCAGTTGTAGACTCTAAATTATTGCAAGGCAAACAGATAATATAGATTTAACTTAGCAGTTTGAAATCAGCTAGTTAATTCACACCTTCCTTTACAGTACATTAAATACTCTACTTTTAATTGCAGTTATAATATTTATTTTCTCACTCTCACCTGTTTGGGTATGCTGAATTTCTTTGGTAATTTCTCTGGAGATTTGTACTTGGATTTATTTATTTTTCTTTCCATTTTCTTCAGTGCTTTTGCCTTTTTTCAGGTGTTTTTTAAATCTGTTTGAAGTTGAATTTTTTAAAATTTGGAATGAACTTTTTTTTGGAGAAAATGGAAAAAGGCTTAATAACTTTAGGGTAAGCATACAAGGTCCTTCCTTGTTTAGCACATGAAGTAGATACATCAGATATGGAAGAGAAGGATAATATTGCAAACTATCTGATTCTAAGAGCTCACATAATTCAAGTGTTGGAATTTATTCTCACTATTATTTTATTTATTTATTACATTTATTTTATTTTGATAAATATCTTCTAACATTATAGTAAAAGGATTATGCCAACTTTTGTAGAGAAAAGGAGTGATAACAATATTTGTAAAATAAAGTACATACTCATTCTCAATGATAGGTCTAGTAATTAATTTCTGATTCTTTGATAAATAAAGTAAGAAATGTTAAGCTTGGAGTGTGATTTGTGACTATAAAGGAAAAATACTTTTAGGTCGTTTTTTGTTATAATAATACAAAAATGTTTATTTTGATTTAATCCAGTTCCTAAACTGAGTCATGTGATGTGTTGTAATCTTGTTTAAAACAAGATTTATTATTTATTTATTTATTTATTTATTTTTTGCTGCATCGGGTCTTAGCTACAGCAGGCTGGATCTTCTTTGAAGCATGCGGGATCTTTTGTTGTGGCGTGCGGGCGTCTCTCTAGTTGTGGCGGTGGGTTTTCTCTTCTCTAGTTGTGACGTGTGGGCTCCAGGGCACCTGGGGCTGTGTAGTTGTGGTGTGGGCTCCAGGGCACCTGGGGCTCTGTAGTTGTGGTGTGCGGGTTCCAGAGTGCGTAGGCTCTGTGGTTTGTGGTACGCAGTCTCTCTAGTCAAGGCGTGCGAGCTCAGTAGTTGTGGCATGCGGGCTTAGTTGTCCCGTGGCATGTGGAATCTCAGTTCCTTGACCAGGGATTGAACCCACATCCCCCTGCATCATAAGGCGGATTCTTTACCACTGGACCACCAGAGAAGTCCCGATGTGTTGTAATCTTGAATGTTACTAACTTAGTGTTAGTCATATTACTTATTTATTCAATAAGCCTTCTTTCAATCTCTGCTATGAGCCTGGCTCTTGTTCTTCAGCACTAGAGATTCATTGTGGAGGAAGATAAACATAGTCCTTACACTCACAGTTCTGAGCCTTGGCAGCCTGTTCATCAGTAAATTGGTGGTATCGTTATCTTTTAGTCTTTCATGTGATTTGCACATCTTATTTATTAGTCCTTGACATTCAGATGCCTTGCACATGGGCCAGGCATGGTTATGGTTGATTTTGAGTAGAAATCATGGAAATATAAATGGAAAAAAAAGGAATGAATAAATAAATGATTGGCCGAAACAGTTCCTCCTGGTAATTTAGAAGTAGTGAGTAGATCTCTTGGGTTTTTCCTACTTTCATATTTCTAGAGAGCTCCAAATAAAAATTTTAGTCCATATTGATGCTGTCTACTTTTCATCTGTGTAATTGAGCTTACTGCTATAACTTTCTTACGTTAGATATTTTAAATACTCTCTGGAGTTACTCATGCAAACATGGCAATTCGCTTAGAAATTGCCTGTTTCTCTTTCTTTTTACTGGCATCATCTGACTTTCATTTTTGACAGAATTCATAGAAAAGAGATATTGAGACATTGAAAACGTATGATGAATAAGGGAAGCAGTTAATATTCAGCTTTTTATATATAATTTATAATTTTCACACAATTTCTTTAAAATTTCAATATATAGCACGTTAACTATTTTTTAGTATTAATTAGGGCCATTTAAATCAAACAGCACTTATGTGTCTGTTTAGCAGCTTGTATCTGAATGTTTAATACACATATTTGAAAAATTTGAATGAGGACAACAGAAGTCTGGTGAGCAAATACGCAAAGTGAGGCTCCTTGGGAATAATTAATTTTTTAAAAAGACCATCAAATATGTCAATAGTAAGTAAATTCCGGCTATGGTATAATGATAAATATGTTGGCATTAAAATAAGTATATTTTGAAATATTTCTAACTGAAAATAAATATTAGAGAGAACTTTTTAACATCAACATGGTTGTAGTGTGGACTGCTGAGAAATGAAGTGGAATAGATCAGGAGATCTGGTCTCTAGGGCTGATTTAGCCATTGACCGTAGGCAAATCATGCAAGCTCATCAGGCATCAATTTTCATCTGAAAATAAAGATTTAGTAAATATATTTCCTATCCAGCTCTATAAGTGCATGATTTGAGATTTCCATATTAAATGTTAAGTAGCATTTATGGTAGTAAATTCTCAAACTACCTATTTTGAGAAAAATATATGAAATAATAGACATGCTATCTTGAAAAATACTGAAACTGTTGTGGTAGACTATAGAAGTAAGCATACATTCTTCCTCTTCCCATACTTGTGCCCTTCCAATGTGACTCCCCAGATCCTATTTGAAAAGGTTGAGTCTGTTTTCCAGTCCCCTTAATCTGGGCGGTGGTTTGTTTTAGCCAAGAGAATGAAGCAGAAGCAGTGTTGTACCAATTTGGAGTTAAGGCCCCTGGAGGTCTTGAAAACTTCTGGTCTCTTTATTGTTACCCTGAGAACTATTCTAAGATAGGCTGCTGTGTGGATGAATGACCACATGGGTCAGGTAGTCATCATGCCAGTCACGTGAGAGCCCAGTCAAAACTGGCAGAACTGCCTAGGAAGCTAACTGCAGGTGCTTGAGTGAGCCCAGCAGGGACCAGAAGAATGAACTACCTAGGTTAACCAAGCCCCAAATCCCAACCCCCCGTATAATAAGCTGAATCATGTTTTTATAAACCATTATTTTGGGAGATGCTTTCAGCAGTGTAAGCAAACTGATGTAACTATAAAGCCCTAAGTTCTCCAAGATAAAATAACAGTTACTGTAGAATAGATACAAATATGAATTGGAGACAGTCTCTGCCCTCAGAATTTTATAATCTGATCATTGTTTTAGGAAATGAACTCAAGGAACTACTTCATAGAGTAATAAAGTAGTAAAGTTCTATAGGAAAGGAGCAAGATAAGAGCAGAAAGTTGGAGTAAAACTGAAGGAAAAGGATGGAGAATTTTTTTAAATGGTAAAAATTATGGTACCAATGCAAGCATAATATAATACATAATGCAGAACAGTGTCTGTCATATATTAGCAACTAAAATATTGATGTGGAAAAATGATTGCCTTTTCTTCATTATTTCTGAAATAATCTCTAATATGGTCATAGACATTTCTTATATGAAATAATGAAATTTTGTATACATGCTTTTATTTCACAAAAAAGAAGCAAACTTCAAGTAGCATTATCTCACATCCCACTGACACTATTGCATACTTTGCCACTTCAGTGGTGAATTGCATTGGGTAAAATTTGGTAAAAGTCAAACTCGCTGGTTACCTTTGAGTCTGTCAATGTGATACTCTATTTTGGCTTAGTTGAAAGTACCTAGAGGTGTTCTTATCAAAGTTGCTTGATATACTGTCAGTTATTTGCACTATATAAAATTCTGATGAAATAGAAATTGTCTCCTACTATTAATAAACAGCCAGATTACTTTTGTTTCTGTTGCTAGAAAATAGAGGAAATATCCAATTGATGGGTAAAACATAAGAAAACCTCAGGCTTCTCTCTGATTTTAGTCTTTCTGAATTTCAAGTTATTTCCAATAATCCTCTAGGATGATTTATTACAGAATTTTGTGTGGATGCATGTCATTTGTGACAAATATGATTTTTTTTGAATTTTGGTTCCTTTTATAATTAGTTAGGAAGAGAATGTATATCTCTTTTGGTATAATTCAGGTTCATGGACCTGACTTGACAGATACTATCTTTCTTATGCGGCAAAACTAAATAAGAGACTGCCTAAAATTATGTTGAAAAATCTTTTACTTTTTATATCAGTGAAACCATTCCATGAGCCAAGCAGAAAATATGTATTTTAATGTAGAAAATATGTAATCCAAATTTTCTGAAGCTATTCCATTTCTAAAAACTGTCCTGTTATACTCAGTATACGTTTGTCGGACAACGTGTGTTGTTTTTGTTTGGAAAGATACAATGATTCTACACAGACTGTTATATAACATTAAAATGAATATATGTGTATCAAAGAAAATATTTTTAAAAATGAAGATGTTGAAAGGCAGTAAGTCCAAAGCTTAGAAATGAGGTTAGGGCCTGAGATAAAAATGATGCTTTATTAAACCCTAGAAAGGGATTGAATGTGACCTCCGGGAGAGTTAGAATTATGAAGGGTGGGGAAAGGGAGGGAAGAAGGGAGTAGAAGAGAAAAGAAGAGGAGGAGAGGGGAAGGGAGTCTGAGGTTAAAAGATTAGAAGGAAAATCTATGGAGGCTTGAGAAGCAGTGGCCACTGGAGCAGGTTCAATGGTGCGAGCAGATAGAAAAAGTGTGAAAAGAGTAGGAAGAGACTGAAGTCAGAGTGGAGGTAACAAAAGTGAAGGTGGAAACTTCTTTTCTGGGGCTTGGCTGTAAAAGGTAATATAATATGTTTGGAAAACTTGAATAGAAAATGATTTCATTTTTTTAATTGAAGTATAGATGACTTACACTGTTGTGAAAATTTCAGGTATACAGCGAAGCTTCTTTTCCATTATAGGTTATTACAAGATACTGAATATAGTTTCCTGTGCTATACAGTAGGTCCTTGTTTATTTTATATATAGTAGTGTGTATCTATTAATCCCAAACTCCTAATTTATCCACCCCGCCCCCTGGCCCATCTTACTCTTTGGTAACCATAAGTTTGTTTTCTGTTTGTGAGTCTATTTCTAAGGAAGCTTTTGTTTGGTTATTTTAAAAGCTAGAAGCTGTCAGTGTCTTTACATGCTGACAGAATGATGCTGTAGAGAGACAAAATTAAATCATGCAGGAGGAAGAGGGGTTGATTTGGCAACAAAGTCGCTGATCAGACGAGGGCAGCCAGGCCCTGGAATCCCATTTTGCTGAGAGTTCTCCCTGCGCACTAAGTCATATGTAGGGTCGCAGGGGATCTAAAGGACCTTCTAATCGTGACCCCGGCACATTATGTAATCCCACTAAGAAAAATAATAACACCAAGAAGAGTACACAGGCGTTAGTCCTTTTTGCCTACATATCCTAAAAGAATTTCCTTTAAAATTTCTTTCTCAAATTTTTCATTTTCTCCTCCCTTAAAAAAAAAAAATTGCCTTTCTTAGGTGACAAATGTGTTTTAAAAATATTCTAAATCTAATCCAAAGTACTTATTGTGTGTTATTGAATACTTTCAGATTGTGGCTATAACAAATCATTATCTTAAAGGTTTTTATCATCAAAAGTAGAGTGAAGCTAAGGTTAAAAAAAAAAGGAAAAATATACAATACAAAACTCAAGTGTACTTTTGATACTAAGGATCAAAGACTGTGTTTTGACACTAGAAAATATGAATTGTTGCAACTCATCCTTTTATAGTTGACATTTTTTGTACTACAAGATACCTGCTGTTCCTGGACATGATACAAACATTTGTACATTATGAGTAAAAGTGACCCATTTGGCCTGAAAACATATTGTTTTGATCTTCCCCCTCCTCCCCCACATTTTGCAAAAATCCATGAGTTCAATTGTTGGTTTTAAATGATCTCATCTACATTGGTATCTTTTTTTTCAAGATATGAATGAATTTATTAACTTCCAGCAAAACTTCAGGTTGTACACTTAAAAAACTGGAAATCATTTAAAAATGAAAGTAAACAACGGAAGCAACAGTGGCTATAAAATATGATGGGATAACTTTAAAGTAAGGGTTCAAGTACTGTTTGGAAAGTTATTCAGACACTAGTCCTTGAGAAGTCTGTGCATTTCCCATCTTTGCATAGTAGAAGAACAAAAAAAAAAAGAAAAACATAAACAAAGCCACACACATACCACTTGGTAAAACCCCACAGCTCTACGTGATTCATGTTTTATAACATGCACCTATGTGTACTGCTCATTTATCTAATAGGAGTAGCTCTAATTCTATGGGCTCATGCAGTATGCCAGGGTGAACAATGAAGTCAGTGCACATCTTGTCATCCAGGTGTTGTTAATTAATGCAGCAAAAGTAAGCAGGTGAAATGGAAACTTGTCATCACTTAACACTAACTCTGCTGATATCTTTTAACAGTGAGTCACACTCTCAAATTATTTGCTTTTTATATATTTCAACTTTGAAACTGAGGTTATAATAAAAAAAAAGTTATGATAACCAAATTTTAAAGTATTGATAACGGAACATTCTCAAATGGACAGTTAATATCCCTGACCATGGGGCAGCTTTTGGGTGAGGTAAGAAGTGGGAGAGGAAGAAAGAGACTCTTCAAGGGTAGTGGCTCTGAGAATAAGAATATACAAATATGTAAGTTTTCACTGAGCAAAATGTTTTTACATATATTCCATGCATTGAACTGTATTCCCTAGAATCACAGATTGTTACCACTAAAAGGTATCTTAAAGAAAATTTATCTCCTTTAGCAGATGAGGAAACTAATGTCCAAGGAGGTAAATGTCTTTCTCAAGATCATAAATCCAGGATAGGATGACTCTGTAGATAATTACTGATTTACAAGGAACAATGGCCCCAGTGTCAGCAGGTAGGGTAAAAGTTACCCTTGAAAAGACTTTAAATCATTCATAATGTACAAGATAGACACAAAGTGTTCCCACATGAGTCCAGCAGAATGTTTTCCTCTAATAAGGAAACACATTGCTTTTTCTTCTATTGAATCCCATATGAAGCAGTTGGCTGTTTTTAAGGGACCAAGTTGCATGAAAACAAAAAACAAAAAAAACATAAGAAATACCTGAGGAGTAAGATCAGCTGAGGAGGTAGCCCTGTTATGTTCTTTTGGTGAAAAAGTGGCTTGAATAGCCCATCTTTCTTTTGTATTTCTGCTTGTCCCCTAATTGTGTGCTTTTTAAAAAAAATTTGCTTTACTGAGTGTACAGAGAGGAATTTATATTTTATTCAGTAATGTTTCATTCTTTAAAGTGACTTAGAAGGTTTAAGTGTTTGGATTTCAGATGACAGATTTCCACTTTAATGTATTAATATCAAATATGGGTTGCATAGTCCTTGTTGAGCTTGATGATTTTTGTTATTATCTGTGCTGCCGTTTATTCTGCTGATTATGTTATCAATAAGTCTTGACCTTAACCAGAAGCAGCCACCAGTAAAGCCAGTGAAAACATAAGCTCCACAACCTAGGCTCTATGTCTGGGGATTTTTGCAAGACTAGTCACAAAGTATTGAAGGTACTGTTAACCAAACCTAAAATTTGGATGCCCATTTACACATAACTCTTTAATATTGTATTCCCAGAATATTGTATTTGTTCCAAGGTAGCTCAAAACTCCTTGAAAGCCCCCATGAGGAAGTGGGACAAACAAGTAGTCACATTTTAACAAGAATATATACAGATGTGAACTAGGAAAATAAGATCTGCAAAATTGGTACAGTCCTATCCTGATGTAGTTTAAAATTAAAGTCCATGCATACAGAAAATATTTGCAAGGTATTGTAATATTAGAATAAGGTCAAGAATAGTCAGCACAGGGAATCCTTTAGATTCAGAGTCATGATTTACTTTTCAAATGGAACTGACTCAACTAATGGCAGTTTTGCTTTTAGAGTAACGTGGCCTTGAGATAGTCACTTCACTTCCTTGTATGGATTCATCTGTTATCTCCTGTAGATTCTATGCGATGTTCATACATCTCTTCTCACCTTCATTATTTCATTGGTGACGACGACAATTTAGGTATACATCTTAGCACCTAAAACTCTGGACTAAAAAGTCCTAAATGAAACTTTTTTTTTTTTAATGACTGTTTTTATGCAGTTACCCAGGGTCTCAAAAGTCAATGAAAAGTTACCCAGGAATCCTAAGGCAGAGGTAATACTTGAATCTTTAGACACAAATGCTATAAAATGTGTCCATATTTAGTAAGTTGCATCCTTTGTAATTATTTCCATTTTTGTTCTTATATTTCAAAGCAAAATTCTTTGCTTAGTTTTTGTGCATACTAATGAGATAATTTTTCAGTTATTGTTCATTTTTGGAACACAACTAATTAACAACTAACCCTGTTAATGGGCTAAAATGAGGGTAATGTTTTCTTAATACATGATTGTATTTGTGAATTTAAGTAGGGATATTTTGAGATGTTTGGTCACATATTAAATAAAATAGTTTGTGATTTTTAAAAGATTCCTGATAATACTACTTGACTCTTTCCCATGAGCCCTGAATATACTTCTGATTTTATTTTTCAAAACGATTGTCGTCTCCCTTTATTGGAAAATGTCACTTCATCAATCCTTTAGCAATAAACTCCTGCTGTGGCTTGA
The DNA here is from genome assembly GCF_949987535.1 of Balaenoptera acutorostrata. Taxonomy (NCBI): domain Eukaryota; kingdom Metazoa; phylum Chordata; class Mammalia; order Artiodactyla; family Balaenopteridae; genus Balaenoptera; species Balaenoptera acutorostrata. The sequence continues at coordinate 26,347,054 of NC_080082.1, read as the reverse complement.
CCTCCCTCTGTACTTTAGTGACTTTACAATTCATCCTTTAAGTGGAACTGTCATTTTGGTATGATCCTTGGTTTAATCCTGTTAAACTCCTGCAAGCATTCCATTTTATATATGTTGAACACGTAGTTGAAATGTAAGACACTTTTACAATCCATTTTTCATTTCCGAAGCTGCTGCTATAGATTCCCCATTCACTTTTTCTGAAACTGTGGGCTTTCCCAGCAGATTGACGTGCCTAAAATTGTACCATCATTCCTCTTATTCATTGTACCTGTCATTTCTTTCTGTTCCCATTCTTCATGATCCTAAGTGTGCCTTGAAATTCACCTATGTTTCTTATAGGGTAAAAAAATTCACCTCAAATTCGAAGGGGTGTGAGATCTTCCTCTACATTGAAGGCAAATAGAACATTATATCTGAAATTCATAAACCTGGTTTTCATTCTGGCTTCATCATGTACCAGCTGTATGACATGAGAAAATCACAATTCCCTTTATTAATAACTAATACTATCTACTTTAAATAATTGTCAATGACTCAGCAAGCCCAATGAGAGAAATGCACAAAGGCATAGCCACCATCTGTTTTACTATACTAAGTTTATTTGATAGAGTTTTAGAGAACTAAAATGTATTCAGCACCTAATATATGCCAGGGACCGAACTTTGTGTTTTACATTTATTCAGAAATGTTGCCCTCAAAGTTGCTTCAAAGGAAAAATGTATATTAGCCTTTGCTTATGTGTTGTGTAGATCCATCTTGTATAAATATAAAAGAATGCATTCAGTCTTTCAATCTTTACAAGTTTCAGTGTCCATATATGAAAGTGGAGATAATAGTGTAACTTCATGGTAGGATTACTTTAAGGACTAATGAAACCGTATAAAGGTTTTAGCAAAATAGCTCACAGATAATGTGTTTAATAGAAGTTAATTAGCAGTAGCTCTTAGAGTCATAGTGGTGGTGGAGGTAATGAACAGAAAGTTTCCAGCTTGTTAATACGTGTACCCCCAATGTTTCTAGTATTTCTAATGTTGTGTGCATATAAAAAGTACATTGCGTCTTCACCTTTTTTGAAAAGGGGATATTGTGAGTTCAAGAAGGCTCACAAAACTCACTTAACTTCTGATAGTGCTACACTACTTTGTTCATAGGACTACATAGTTCTCTTCTCCTGAAGTATCATCTCTGCACATTTATGGCTCTACCATTTAGGGTTTCAAATCTCCCCAAAGAAACCAAAATCAACCAATTCTGACAATGTGTCTTAAAGAATAAAAATATTTTATAGCAGTACTCCAAAGTGATGATAACATAAAGCTATTGAGATGTAGACATTATAATTATTGAGCGTTTCTAGCATACCTTGTTGTCCCACAAACAAGGGTTGCACATCAATCTTTGCATCAGATGTCTTAGGCTGCAATTGGAAAGTAAGGATTCTGTTTATTTTTCAAATGTCAGTGGAAATATAGGTTCCTTATTTGTCAACCACAATTCCATTGCCTGAATTTTTAAGTATTTTATTTAGGTTTTGCTTGATTGTTTTCAGTTTCTCATTATGGTCTTTATTTCAGGACATATATTTTCCCAATAAGGTTGCCTTCAACACATGATAATATATTTGTTTTTATTGAATCCTACTGAAATATTTGGTTAATTACCAATAACCTTTTTCATTTCACATGAATTGTCTAGAATATTGGAAACTGACTTTAAATTCACATTTTTGTTCAACTTAGAATTTTGTCCAACTATTGTTCCAGAAATCTTAGTATTTTGCATATATATTAGTAGATGCAGAAAAGAGAGAATTTCTATTAGTTAATTCATTGTTTCTCAAAATGTTCTCCCCATGATACTTGTGTAGTATGAGATGATTTTAGGTAGTACATAAACTTTCTTTAAAATATGTATTTTTCTTTAAAATATGTATTTAACTTAATGTGTATTAGCAAATGCAAATTGGTCTCAAACCCATTATGTCACAAATATTATTGCTTAGTTGATTGCAAAAAGTTATTAGATTTAAAGTAGACTTAGAGAAAACATTAAATTAATATATAGATGGTAAGGGCTTTGGAAACTTGGAGAAAGCAATACAGAATTTCTTTTTTTTTCCTTACTGGAAAACTTTTTTTTTTTTTTTAACATCTTTATTGGAGTATAATTGCTTTATAATGGTGTGTTAGTTTCTGCTGTATAACAAAGTGAATCAGCTATATGTATACATATATCCCCATATCTCCTCCCTCTTGCGTCTCCCACCCACACTCCCTATCCCACCCCTCTAGGTGGACACAAAGCACTGAGGTGATCTCCCTGTGCTATGGGGCTGCTTCCCACTAGCTATCTACATTTGGTAGTGTATATATGTCCATGACACTCTCTCACTTTGTCTCAGCTTACCCTTCCCTCTCCCTGTGTCCTCAAGTCCATTCTATACGTCTGTGTCTTTATTCCTGTCCTGCCCCTAGGTTCTTTAGAACCTTTTTTTTTTTTTTTTAGAGTCCATATATATGTGTTACCATATGGTATTTGTTTTTCTCTTTCTGACTTACTTCACTCTGTATGATAGACTCTAGGTCCATCCACCTCACTACAAGTAACTCAATTTCGTTTCTTTTTATGGCTGAGTAATATTCCATCGTATATATGTGCCACATCTTCTTTATCCATTCATCTGTCGATGGACACTTAGGTTGCTTCCATGTCCTGGCTATTGTAAATAGTGCTGCAGTGAACATTGTGGTACATGACTCTTTTTGAATTATGGTTTTCTCAGGGTATATGCCCAGTAGTGGGATTGCTGGGTTGTATGGTAGTTCTAATTTTAGTTTTTTTAAGGAACCTCCATACTGTTTTCCATAGTGGCTGTATCAATTTACATTCCCACCAGCAGTGCAAGAGGGTTCCCTTTTCTCCACACCCTCTCCAGCATTTATTGTTTGTAGATTTTCTGATGATACCCATTCTGACGGGTGTGACATGATAGCTCATTGTAGTTTTGATTTGCATTTCTCTAATGATTAGTGATGTTGAGCATCCTTCCATGTGTTTCTTGGCAATCTGTATATCTTCTTTGGAGAAATGTCTGTTTAGATCTTCTGCCCATTTTTGGATTGGGTTGTTTGTTTTTATGATATTGAGCTGCATGGGCTGCTTGTAGATTTTGGAGATTAATCCTTTGTCAGTTGCTTCATTTGCAAATATTTTCTCCCATTCTGAGGATTGTCTTTTCGTCTTGTTTATGGTTTCCTTTGCTGTGCAAAAGCTTTTAAGTTTCATTAGGTCCCATTTATTTATTTTTGTTTTTATTTCCATTTCTCTAGGAAGTGGGTCAAAAAGGATCTTGCTGTGATGTATGTCATAGACTGTTCTGCCTATGTTTTCCTCTAAGAGTTTGATAGTGTCTGGCCTTACATTTAGGTCTTGAATCCATTTTGAGTTTATTTGTGTGTATGGTGTTAGGGAGTGTTCTAATTTCATTCTTTCACATGTAGCTGTCCAGTTTTCCCAGTACCACTTATTGAAGAGGCTGTCTTTTCTCCATCATATATTCTTGCCTCCTTTATCAAAAATAAGGTGACCATATGTGTGTGGGTTTATCTCTGGGCTTTCTGTCCTGTTCCATTGATCTATATTTCTGTTTTTGTGCCAGTGCCATACTGTCTTGATTCCTGTAGCTTTGTAGTATAGTCTGAAGTCAGGGAGCCTGATTCCTCCATCTCCGTTTTTCTTTCTCAAGATTGCTTTGGCTCTTCAGGGTCTTTTGTGTTTCCATACAAATTGTGAAATTTTTTGTTCTAGTTCTGTGAAAAATGCCACTGGTAGCTTGATAGGGATTGCACTGAATCTGTAGATTGCTTTGGGTAGTATAGTACTTTTCACAATATTGATTCTTCCAATCCAAGAACATGGTATATCTCTCTGTTTGTATCATCTTTAATTTCTTTCATCAGTGTCTTATAGTTTTTTGCATACAGGTCTTTTTTCTCCTTAGGTAGGTTTATTCCTAGGTATTTTGTTCTTTTTGTTGCAGTGGTAAATGGGAGTGTTTCCTTAATTTCTCTTTCTGATTTTTCATCATTAGTGTATAGGAATGCAAGAGATTTCTGTGCATTAATTTTGTACCTTGCTACTTTACAAAATTCATTGATTAACTCTAGTAGTGTTCTGGTAGCATCTTTAGGATTCTCTATGTAAAGTATCATGTTATCTGGAAACAGTGACAGTTTTACTTCTTCTTTTCCAATTTGGATTCCTCTTATTTCCTTTTCTTCTCTGACTGCTGTGACTAAAACTTCCAAAACTATGTTGAATAATAGCACTGAGAGTGGGCAACCTTGTCTTGTTCCTGATTTTAGTGGAAATGGTTTCAGTTTTTCACCACTTAGAATGATGTTGGCTGTGGGTTTGTAATATATATGGCCTTTATTACGTTTAGGTAAGTTCCCTGTATGCCTACTTTCTGGAGGGTTTTTATCATAAATGAGTATTGAATTTTGTCAAAAGCTTTTTCTGCATCTATTGAGATGATCAAATGGTTTTTCTCATTCAATTTGTTAATATGGTGTATCACATTGATTGATTTGCGTATATTGAAGAATCCTTGCATTCCTGGGAAAAACCCCAGTTGATCACGGTGTATGATCCTTTTAATGTGTTGTTGGATTCTGTTTCCTAGTATTTCGTTGAGGATTTTTGCATCTATATTCATCAGTGATATTGGCCTCGTTTGAATGAGTTTGAGAATGAGAATGAGTTTGGGAGTGTTCCTCCCTCTGCTATATTTTGGAAGAGTTTGAGAAGGATAGGTGTTAGCTCTTCTCTAAATGTTTGATAGAATTCGCCCGTGAAGCCATCTGGTCCTGGGCTTTTGTTTGTTGGAAGATTTTTAATCACAGTTTCAATTTCAGTGCTTGTGATTGGTCTGTTCATATTTTTGATTTCTTCCTGGTTCAGTCTTGGCAGTTTGTGCATTTCTAAGAATCTGTCCATTTCTTCCAGGTTGGCCATTTAATTGGCATAGAGTTGCTTGTAGTAATCTCTCATGATCGTTTGTATTTCTGCAGTATCAGTTGTTACTTCTCCTTTTTCATTTCTAATTCTTTTGATTTGACTCTTCTCCCTTTTTTTCTTGATGAGTTTGGCTAATGGTTTATCAATTTTGCTTATCTTCTCAAAGAACCAGGTTTTAGTTTTATTGATCTTTGCTATCGTTTCCTTCATTTCTTTTTCATTTATTTCTGATCTGATCTTTATGATTTCTTTCCTTCTGCTAACTTTGGGTTATTTTTGTTCTTCTTTCTCTAATTGCTTTAGGTGTGAGGTTAGGTTGTTTATTTGAGATGTTTCTTGTTTCTTAAGGTAGGATTGTATTGCTAAAAACTTGCCTCTTAGAACTGCTTTTGCTGCATCCCATAGGTGTGGGTCATCGTGTTTTCATTGTCATTTATTTCTAGGTATTTTTTGATTTCCTCTTTGACTTTTTCAGTGATCTCTTGGTTATTTAGTAGTGTACTGTTTAGCCTACATGTGTTTGTATTTTTTACAGATTTTTTTCCTGTAATTGATATGTAGTCTCATAGTATTGTGGTTGCAAAAGAGACTGGATATGATTTCAGTTTTCTTAAGTTTACCACGGCTTGATTTGTGACCCAAGATATGATCTGTCACGGAGAATGTTCCATGAGCACTTGAGAAGAAAGTGTATTCTCTTGTTTTTGGATGGACTGTCCTATAAATATCAATTAAGTCCATCTTGTTAAATGTGTCATTTAAAGCTTGTGTTTCCCTATTTATTTTCATTTTGAATGATCTGTCCATTGGTGAAAGTGGAGTGTTAAAGTCCCCTACTATGATTGTGTTACTGTCAGTTTCCCCTTTTATGAATGTTAGCAGTTGCCTTATATATTGAGATGCTCCTATGTTGGGTGCATAAATATTTACAATTGTTATATCTTCTTCTTGGAGTGATCCCTTGATCATTATGTATTGTCCTTGTTTGTCTCTTGTAATGGTCTTTATTTTAAAGTCCATTTTGTCTGATATGAGAATTGCTACTCCAGCTTTCTTTTGATTTCCATTTGCATGGAATATCTTTTTCCATCCCTTCACTTTCAGTCTGTATGTGTCCCTAGGTCTGAAGTGGGTCTCTTGTGTACAGCATATATATGGGTTTTGTTTTTATATCCATTCAGCCAGTCTGTATCTTTCGGTTGGAGCATTTAATCCATTTACGTTTAAGGTAATTATTGATATGTATGTTCCTATTACCATTTTCTTAATTGTTTTGGTTTTGTTAATGTAGGTTTTTTCCTTCTCTTGTGTTTCCTGCCCAGATAAGTTCCTTTAGGATTTGTTGTAAAGCTGGTTTGGTGGTGCTGAATTCTCTTAGGTTTTGCTTATCTGTAAAGGTTTTTAATTTCTCCATCGAAGCTGAATGAGATCCTTGCTGGGTAGAGTAATCTTGGTTTTAAGTGTTTTCCTTTCATCACTTTAAATATGTCCTGCCACACCCTTCTGGCTTGTAGAGTTTCTGCTGAGAAATCAGTTGTTAACCTTATGGGGATTCCATTCTATGTTATTTGTTGCTTTTCCCTTGCTGCTTTTAATATTTTTTCTTTGTATTTAATTTTTGATAGTTTGATTATTATGTGTCTTGGTGTGTTTCTCTTTGGAATTATCGTGCATGGGACTCTCTGTGCTTCCTGGACTTGATTGACTATTTCCTTTCCTATGTTAGGGAAGTTTTCAACTACAATATCTTCAAATATTTTCTCAGTCCCTTTGTCTTTCTCTTTTTCTTCTGTGACCCCTATACTTCGAATGTTGGTGCATTTAATGTTGTCCCAGAGGTCTCTGAGACTGTCCTCAATTCTTTTCATTCTTTTTTGTTCATTCTGCTCTGTGGTACCTGTTTCCACTATTTTATCTTCCATGTCACTTATCCGTTCTTCTGCCTCAGTTATTCTGCTATTGATTCCTTCTAGAGTATATTAAATTTCATTTATTGTTTTGTTCATCATTGTTTACTCTTTAGTTCTTCTAGGTCCTTGTTAAACGTTTCTTGTACTTTCTCCATTCTATTTCCAAGCTTTTGGATCATCTTCATTATCATTATTCTGAATTCTTTTTCAGGTAGACTGCCTATTTCCTCTTCATTTTTTTGGTCTGGTGGGTTTTTACCTTGCTCCTTCATCTGCTGTGTATTTCTCTGTCTTCTCATTTTGCTTAACTTACTGTGTTCGGGTCTCCTTTTTGCAGGCTGCAGGTTCGTAGTTCCCATTGTTTTTGGTGTCTGCCCCCAGTGGCTAAGGTTGGTTCAGTGGGTTGTGTAGGCTTCCTGGTGGAGGGGACTGGTGCCTGTGTTCTGGTGGATGAGGCTGGATCTTGTTTTTCTGGTGGGTAGGACTGTGTCTGGTGGTGTGTTTTTGGGGTGTCTGTGAACTTATCATGATTTTAGGTAGCCTCTCTGCTAATAGGTAGGGTTGTGTTCCTGTCTTGCTAGTTGTTTGGCCTGGGGTATCCAGCACCTAGCTTGCTGGTTTTTGAGTGGACCTGGGTCTTAGCGTTGAGATTGAAATCTCTGCGAGAGCTTTCAATGTTTGATATTACGTGGGACTGGGATGTCTCTGGTGGACCAATGTCCTGAACTCGGCTCTCCCACCTAGGAGGCTCAGGCCTGACATCCAGCAGGAGCACCAAGACCCTGTCAGCCACACTGCTCAGAAGAAAAGGGAGAAAAAAAAAAGAAAGAAAGTAAAATAAAATAAATAGTTATTAAAATAACAATAAAAAATATTATCAAAAATAAAAATATTAAAAAGTAATAAAAAAAGGAGCAACGAACCAATAAACAAATCTGCCAATGATAACAAGTGCTAAAAACTATACTAAAAAAAAAACCAAACAGACAGAACCCTAGGATAAATGGTAAGAGCAAAGCTATACAGAGAAAATCACACAAAGAAGCATACACATACACACTCACTAGAAGAGAAACAGTAAAAAAAACCAAAAAACAAAACACACACATATATATATATATATATATATATATATATATATATATATATATAAAGGAAGAGAGCATCAAATCAGTAAACAAATCTACCAATGATAATAAGCTCTAAATACTAAACTAAGATAAACATAAAACCAGAAACAAATTAGATGCAGAAAGCAAACCGCAAGACTACAGTAGCTCCCAAAGTCCACTGCCTAAATTTTGGGATGATTCGTTGTCTATTCAGGTATTCCACAGATGCAGGGTACATCAAGTTGATTGTAGAGATTTAACCCGCTGCTCCTGAGGCTGCTGGGAGAGATTTCTCTTTCTCTTCTTTGTTCGCACAGCTCCTGGGGTTCAGCTTTGGATTTGGCCCCTCCTCTGCATGTAGGTCACCTGAGGGCGTCTGTTCCTGCCCAGACAGGAGGGGGTTAAAGGAGCAGCTGATTAGGGGGCTCTGGCTCACTCAGGCTGGGGGGAGGGTGGGGTACGGAATGCGAGCCTGTGAGGGCAGAGGCTGTGGCAGCAGAGGCTGGCATGACGTTGCAACAGCCTGAGAGGCACTGTGTGTTCTCCTGGGGAAGTTGTCCCTGGATCATGGGCCCCTGGCAGTGGAGGGCTGCACAGGCTCCCAGGAGTGGAGGTGTGGATAGTGACCTGTGCTTGCACACAGGCTTCTTGGTGGCTGCAGCAGCTTTAGCATTTCATGCCTGTCTTTTGTGTCCACGCTGATAGCTGCGGCTCATGCCTGTCTCTGGAGCTCGTTTAGGCGGTGCTTTGAATCCCCTCTCCTTGCGCACCCTGAAACAATCGTTTCTTGGCTCTTAGGCAGTTCCACCCTTTTTCCCAGACTCCCTCCCAGCTAGCTGTGGCACACTAGCCCCCTTCAGGCTGTGTTCACACAGCCAACTCCAGTCCTCTCCCTGGGATCTAGCAATACAGAAGTTTGCAAGCTGTTGGTAAAATCAAAGTTTATTGGGGAAGGATGTTTTCAAACTCCCAGTCGAGGTTGTACTTGGTGTGTTAAAAAGTTTGTCATAAAACCCTCTGGGAGGGCTTCCCTGTTGGTGCAGTGGTTAAGAATCTGCCTGCCAATGCCGGGGACACAGGTTCAAGCCCTGGCCTGGGAAGATCCCACATGCCGTGGAGCAACTAAGCCCATGTGCCACAACTACTGAGCCTGCACTCTAGAGCCTGGAAGCCACAACTACTGAGCCCACATGCCACAACTCATGAAGCCTTTGCACCTAGAGCCTGTGCTCCACAGCAAGAGAAGCTGCAACAATGAGAAGCCCGCACACTGCAACAAAGAGTAGCCCCTGCTCACCGCAACTAGAGAAAGCCCACGCACAGCAACGAAGACCCAACACAGCCAAAAATTTAAAAATAAATAAATAATAAAACCCTCTGGGAAAATGTGGGATTGAGAGTCCAGTTGTATAAGTGGCTGGAAGGAGATGAAAAAAAATACAAGCTAGAGGGTGTGCATTAGTGGAAATTGGCATGAGAGACAAATAATGAAGAATGTTATTAATGTGATATCAATGTATAAGAGGCACACAAAGAAGCAATAACAATGGATTTCATGACCAAATAAACTAAGTTAAACAAGTTTCTTTGCTTTAGGTTTTCTTGTCACTGTTATAATGCTAATTGAATTGTGAGTCAACAAGAGTGGGCTAAAATATAAGCAATTTCCTGAATGTATTTGACCATAAATACTTCCTCTTCAAAAATTCCCATTAATATTTCAGAGAGGCAGAGTATTGGGGGAAGTATTTGTTGGCTGTCAAAGAATAATTTTTGAGAAAAACACATTGAATAGATTATTCTCTTGAGCTTTTCAATGACAGGAATTAATTTTTATCCATCTCTACATTCCTAGTGCCTGGACGTAGCAACTGTATGAATGCGTAAGTCCAATAATTCATTAGATTTAAGGTACTAGAAAGAACAGGATGAGGGACCATCTCAATAGTGAATTAAATTGAGTTATTCAGAAGAATATAAAGCAAATATTGGAATTTGGGAGACTTTTGATCTCATCTGTGACCTTCACTTTTATTAATGTTTCCTGATTTTTGCTCTGCATTTAGAACCAACTAACTACATTTAAATGACCCGTCTCCTCAAATTAAAGTCCAAGATAAAACTATCCTCCTCAAACTTGTTTCTCTTCTTGCATTACCTATACCAGTGAATGACTCCTCCATTCACAAGCTTTATGAGGCTTGAAACATTCATTAGTTTGCACTTATTTTTTCTTCATGCAATGCCATTGTCTTTTTCTGCACTCTCTTCTTCTACTCTTAGTATGCTTGGAATATTATATTGCATGTTGCCAGAGTTCTCAATATATCATTATAGGGTAAATAAATAATTAGCCAATTCCTAATTATCCTGTATGGTTTAGCTTAGACTTTCCTTTGTCCAGAAAAATCTTTCCTCAACCCTTGATATTGGTTTAGGAGCCCTTGCATGTATGTATTTGCATAGCTTCCTCCACTTATTTGTTTATAGGATTTGTGATAAATTAGAGTAATTATCATGTAAATTACTCTTTCTATCAAAATTCTTTGAGTTACTTGTGCTGAATTTGTCCCAGGCACATTGACTGGCACATAGGAGTCCAATAGATACTTGATGAATGAATAATTGAGATTTTATCAATCATTATTATTAAAAGAAACCCATCCAACCTCAACAAAATTTCCTGTCCAATGTAGTCCCCTAAAGTATAACAGTCTAGGAACATGATTTTTCCTACCTATGTAAGCCGTAGTAACATGAGGGTTATAATAGTGTGAAATAATTATTGGTGCCCACTAAAGCCAGGCTTTAAATGGTATGAAGGCAAGTTGCTGTTCATTATCTGTATATGACTTCTCTCTACACATCTTTTTCACATTACAGTATTTGACATCTTTCTACACATTACACATGCCTTGCATTTAATTCTCTTTAGAGCTGGAGGTGGAGATGGTGGGAGAGGGGAAAGCGCTCATGAAAGAATAGCCTGGGGCTTCCCTGGTGGTGCAGTGGTTAGGAATCGGCCTGCCAATGCAGGGGACACGGGTTCGTGCCCCGGTCCGGGAAGATCCCACATGCCGTGGAGCAGCTAGGCCTCTGAGCCACAACTACTGAGCCTGCGCGTCTGGAGCCTGTGCTCCGCAATGGGAGAGGCCACGACAGTGAGAGGCCCGCGCAATGTGATGAAGAGTGGCCCCCGCTTGCCGCAACTGGAGAAAGCCCTTGCACAGAAACGAAGACCTGACACAGCCATAAATAAATAAATAAATAAATAAATAAATTTATTAAAAAAAAAAAAAAAGAATAGCCTGGGCAAGTGCAGGTGACATTAGAGATTTATGTGGTGTCAACAGAACAAGTGACACAATATCTTAATGGAGTGACAGAATGCATCTGGGATGCCCACCAAGAACATGAAACGATCTGTTTCCAGACGGATGCTGGAGGCAGTGATGTGGGAAGATTTTACATGCTTCTCCAAGGTCCCATGTTTACAGGAGAAACAATGTCAGCATGGCCTGCACTGGGGAAGGCTGATTACATGTTACCTGGCTCAGTGTCCAAAGGTGGAGCAGTTGGCAAGGAGCAGTAAGTGGTGCATTTCTTTCATGTTCCTCTGGTGCTTGATGTATGCTAAAAAATTTAGTTAGTGAAATAGTCTGATTTCCTAAAATATTCATTATCAGAGCTGATTGATATAACTCCCCACTATATATTCCCAGAAACATTTTTCATCTATTTATCAAATAATTACTTTGCATCAATTATACATCAGGAACCAGGTCCTTTGATCCAAATGTGAACACGATGATGCTTGTTAATACCTTCCTAAAACTAGCAATTATGTCGTTTAAAAAAGAAGATGAAATATTTAAATTCTTTAGTTAATATCTGTCGTTTCTGCTAGATCAAGGTTCTAGAGAATGGGAATTTTCTGATTTGTTCACCACTCAATACACAGTACCTGGCATATCGTAGGTGTTCTATAAATGCTTGTTAAAATTTGGAAAGATGTGCAGATATGTGTTTCAACATACTCAAATGTAACAGAGTTCTAGGTATAAAATTTTCGTGCTGATAAATTCCACCCAATGTATAGTGAGGTAGTAGCAAAGTAGAAAAATGTCTAGCACTTCACATGATCTACTGGCTATATTTCCCTCTTTTTCAGAGGTAAATGTTGAGTACAGGAAAACGGTCATTGGGCTCAACACTGGGACATCTTAATTTCAGATATACTGATAAAATGCAGCCATTAAAAAAAAACCCAAATAGGTAGGTCATATACGTGAGATCTGAACTTCCTCTAAATATTCACAAAGCACTTATTCCATGTTATGGCAAGTCACGCTCCAAAGAAGTTGAAGCCTAAATTTTTGAGTCATTTTGAAATTCGAAAGGTGTTGTCCATAGCACTGGAAGTGTTTTGGGGGTCTAAGTTTGGGCAGAAAAATCAGCAAATGCTGGTGGAAGCCGCACTCACAAAAGGTCAGATGAAATTTGAAATAAGTTTCTCAGACTTGTATGTGGATTCTAGAATATCCCAGTAGTCTTATGTATTTTTTGGTTGGAGGGAAGATGATAAGTTTTTTTTTTTTTTTTACAAAAGCAAATCTGACATTGTTGGGCAGATATTGGGCAGGTATGTTGGGCTTTTTTATCGAGCTAAATCCATTATGGTTAGGATGGTTTAACAACTGTTGTCAATTTTGTCATTGCTCCTGTATTCATATTTTACAAGTTCTGGAATCAGTCCTCCACCCCTCACTTCCACCCTAGCAAATCAGTACATCTTGTGTTGCAAGATAAATGATCCAAGTGTGAAGTTGAGTCACTTTTACTGTTGCCTGTGTTTGTCTGTGTATCCTTAAGAGCTTATAAAGGGCGAAAGCATATGCTTAGCAGCCTTTGGTCCCCAAGGCTGATGGATCACCTCTGTCAAGGGAGGAAACCAAAGGAACTCATTGAAATGATGAATGCTCAAATATGGAGGAACCCTTTCGGGATTCTTAGACAGGGCTCCCAAACCATCTTCTTTACAATCACTTTCATAGGGTTATCTAGTCTATGAGTGAGTTTCTTGTAGCACAACACTTACTACTTATGAGAAAGCCCATCCAAATACCGGGCAGAAATAACTATTTGTAATTTTCTTATTAGGGCAATGTGTGGCCTGCTTTTTTGTAGCTTTTAACTTACCTGTCCTGTTGAAATTATTTGCATCTTCAACTGACAAGTTAAATATTCTTATATGTTTATATTTAAGTATCTTGCCTTATCACCCTTATTACTAATGCCATTATTAGCACTACAACTATAATAACCAACATTTATTGGATAATTAATATATGCTAGATAATTGTTCTATGGGAAATATGTGCATTGTCTCATTAAGTACTCAACAACAGTCTGATATAGGTAAAGCTGAATTCCTTTTTTAAATTTAATTTTTAATTAATTTTTAAAATCAAAATTAAATAGGAAAGTATAGATTGAGAAGACCCACCCACCACTATCTTTCTTTTTTTAAATTTTATTGGAGTATAGTTGATTTACAATGTTGTTAGTTTCAGGTGTACTGCAAAGTGATTGCTATACGTATACATATATTCATTCTTTTTCAGATTCTTTTCCCATATAGGTTATCACAGAATATTGAGTAGAGTTCCCTGTGCTATACAGTAGGTCCTCTTTGCTTATCTCTCTTATATATAGTAGTGTGTGTATGTTAATCCGAAGCTCCCAATTTATCACTCCCCCCAACGTTTCCCCTTTGATACCATAGATTTGTTTTTGTTCCTTTTATGGGACCTAATCAAATCAATTTATTTAATTGAAAGCTGAGCATCAGTTAAAAGATACATAACCTAGACATTTTAACTTATCAATAATAAATAAATACTGCTTCCATCTGCCAGGGTCTCCAGGTAGGGTCATATAGTCTTTTCTTTCAGTATGTTTCCATTGATTGGAACCCATGTAGTCTTTCTTATTACAAGACATTCTCACAGCGAATTGTCTGTAATTTCTGATTTCAGGAGAAAAAGTACTTCAAAGGGAACTAGAAGGGAATTTGGGTTCAGGCCATTTTCACAGATATCTCTTACACCTAATTCATCAGAGTTTTTCTCCTTTGTCGCTCAAAGATATCTGTTTTTTCTAGCACACTCAACATGGAAGGAAAAAAGCCTTTTTCTGTCAATAGTTACATTTCAATGATTTATGGATTATTTAATTAAATTTCATAATTTGCACTAGTACAAACTTGACTCTCTAGCATTTGCCCTTGTGTTATTTCCCTATTGTGAAAATTTACTTCTGTAATATGTGCAAATGAATCAAACTGATTCATATTTCAGTATTTTGGGGTTAATCATAACTTACATCTGAGCTATTCTTAAAAAAAAAAAACCTGAATAAAGATAATGATACCTACTTAATAGAGTGTCTGCAAAGGTAAACAGCATATAATACACACACAGACACACAAACACACACACACACACGTACCTGACACAGTGTCTGGAACATAATAGATGAAAATCACATGCACAAGGTTTTAGCATCATCACTGAGGATTATATATTTTGTTGACTGACAATCTTATAGAGTTTTTTTCCTCCAAGTCACTTCCAATTTTTGTTGTCTGGTTACTCAGTGGTTATGACTCATTTCTTTAAACCAGCATGGGTTCTGATATTAGCTACTATATTATGAGCTTATGCACATTTATGCCTTTTCAGTAAGCACTGTAATCACAATAGCTAAAACATGGAAGCAACCAAAGTGTCCATTGACCAATGAATAGATAGGCAAATGTGTTATATACATACGATGGAATATTGTTTAGCCTTAAAAAGGAAGGAAACTCTGACACACACTGCAACATGGTTGAACCTTGAGGACATTATTCTAAGTGAAATAAATCAGTCACAATAAGACAAATATTTTATGATTCCACTTATATGAGGCACTTAAAGTAGTCAAAATCACAGAGGCAAAAGGTAGAATAGTGGTTACCTGGGGCTGAGTGGGAAGGGAAATGAGGGATTATTGTTTAATGGGCATAGAGTTTTACTTTTATAAGATGAAAACTTATGTAAATGGATGGTGGTGATGGTTGCACAACATTATGAATGTATTTTCTACCACTGAACTATATACTTAAAATTCGTTAAGATTGTGTTATGTGCATTTTACCACAATAAATTTAAAAAGAGAAACAGAGTGATGCTTCTTAAGGCATGATATTTCTATACTTAATTAATATAATGGTATAATAGATTTATACCTGATCTTTTCCACTCCATTCTACCTTAAATTAATTTCCATAAGACCTTATGCTTCCTCCAAATTTCCTAAATGATGGGGAATTTGCAAATGTGAACTTAATTCTCAACTTTGGTTAGAGGATTATGTCTTAATGCATCTGCCATTTCCAATAATAGAACATATATTCACATAAGACACAAGTTTTTCTTGAAGCTGAGGAGAGTGGTTTTGTTTAGATTTAACTGGTATTAGAAGTCTGTCTGTTTTGGTGTCAACATAGTAAGATTTATCTATTGATCAAGTAGCATTCCGGAGGGGAAAGTTGTTTCTAGATGACAGACACTCTGTTACACAAACTGTCATTCTCTTGCTTTCCTGGAGCCAGGAGTAACCCAGCTGCTAATTAAACTGGGATGAATTAAGGTAAATTGAATTTGCCTGCACATCTGCTTCAGGTCTGCAAACAGAACCATGAAGCAGAGCAGACACAGTTCACTTGACAATAACCACCTTCTACTTCCAAAACAGTCCCAAAGAATCTCAGCAGTTCAGTTTATGGAATCCTGAGGCAAGAAAGGGGGAGAGAGAAAAATAATATTCATCTTGTGCCTGTCTTGACACTAAAGGGAGGTGTGCAGAACAACAATTTCGTATTTATAGAATGTCCAGATGTCTCTCGAAGTTATGCCCTTCTGAGAAACAGACTATGCACACCTATAAACTTAAATTGTTAGGTTAGGATTGAACCAGCAATCCCCTGATGACTCTTTGAAACAGAGCTTGAAAGAGTGTTCTGTAATATATATTTTTTAGTTTTAGCTCCTTAACTAAAAGTTGATTATTTTAATGTTATTCTGAATTGAATAGATTCTTTCATTTGATAATATTTCTTTTTTTTTTTTTTTTTTATAATTTTTTTTTCCCCCCTACTTTATTTATTTATTTATTTATTTTTGGCTGTGTTGGGTCTTCGGTTCGTGCGAGGGCTTTCTCCAGCTGCGGCAAGCGGGGGCCACTCTTCATTGCGGTGCGGGGACCGCTCTTCATCGCGGTGCGCGGGCCTTTCACTATCGCGGCCCCTCCCGTTGCGGGGCACAGGCTCCAGACGCGCAGGCTCAGCAGCTGTGGCTCACGGGCCCAGCCGCTCCGCGGCATGTGGGATCTTCCCAGACCAGGGCTCGAACCCGCGTCCCCTGCATTAGCAGGCAGACTCTCAACCACTGCGCCACCAGGGAAGCCCTTGATAATATTTCTGATATCTCCCAAGAGCATGTGAAGTTCAAACTGGTTTAAAGTTTTTTTTTTTTAACTGAAGTATAGTTGACTTACAGTATTATATTAGTTTCAGCTGTACAACATAGTGATTCAATGTTTTTATAGAGTATACTCCATTTTAAAATTATTACAAAATAATGACTATATTTCCCTGTGCTGTACAATATATCCTTGTAGCTCATATATTTTATACATAGTAGTTTGTGTCTCTTAATCCCATACTTCTATCTCTCCCCTCCCCCCAACCTCTCTCCACTGGTAACCGCTTAGTTTGTTCTCTGTATTTGTGAGTCTTTTTCTGTTTTGTTATATACATTTGTTTGTTTTATTTTTTAGATTCCACATGGAAATGATAACATAGAGTATTTGTCTTTCTCTGTCTCATTTCACTAAGGGTAATACTCCCTAAGTCCATCCATGTTGTTGGAAATGGCGGAATTTCATTCTTTTTTATGACTAATATTCCATTGTGTGTATATATATAATATGTTTTATTGTGTATGTATGTATATATCTTGTGTCTTCTTTATCTATTCATCACTTAGGTTGCTTCCATATCTTGGCTATTGTAAATAATGCTGCTATGAACATTTGTGTGCATGTATCTTTTTGAATTAATATTTTTGTTTTCTTTTGACGTATACCCTGAAGTGGAATTGCTGGATCATATGGTGCTTTTATTTTTAGTATTATGAGGAGCTTCCATACTGTTTTCCATAGTGGCTACACCAATCTACAATCCCATCAACCATTTATTAGGTTTCCCTTTTCTCCACATCCTCACCAATATTTATTATTTGTAGACTTTTTGATGATAGCCATTTTGAAAGGTGGGAGGTGATATCTCATTGTGGTTTTGATCTGCATTTTTCTGATGATTAGTGATGTTGAACATTTTTTCATGTGCCTGTTGGCCATCTGTATATCATCTTTGGAAAAATATCTATTCAGGTCTTCTGCCCATTTTAAAATTCAGTTCTTTGCTTTTTGATATTGAGTTGTACAAGCTCTTTGTACATTTTGGATATTAGCCCTTTATGGTTCATATCATTTGCAAATATTTTCTCCCATTCAGCAGGTTGTCTTTTCCTTTTGTCTGTAATATTAATTTTATGACTATCTAAACTATCCATAGAATGTAATACTATCATGTATGTAACAAATGCTCTATTGTTGGACAACACTGTGGTCTTCATTTTCCCCCTATTACAAGTAAAGCAATGAGTATTTTCCATATGTATAGAAATATTTGCACACTTGTTTTTATTTCCTTGAATTAAATTTGTAGAACTGTAATTTTGGTCATCAAATTTTATGCTGTTTTCCATTTGTGTATATATCACTAAGTTGCCAGGAATCTATTTATTTTATCATTGTATGATGTTCACAAATGTGCCCCTCTCTTTTCCTTTTTCTTCTCGGCTTTCTGTCTCTCTCTCTCTTTTATTTTTCTATTATTATTACATACTATAATTTCCCTCAGTGGGTTCACAGCAGTGAAATTTGAAATATGGAAACGTAATAAATTTACACTGATAATCTCTAATTTTGGAGAAAAATGCTAATCGAATCTCATAAGAAAGCTTGTGCATTTTCAGACAAAAGAATGCTTATTCTTACTTAACGGATGATAAAACTTTTTCATCAAAATGAAATGATCTTGATTATGTTGTCTAGAAAATTAGATACTCGTGTAATGAGAAAGAAGAAATATGAGGAATAAGAGTAATCTTTAGCTTGACTATATCTATAGCTATATCAGTTGATTCAATTATTTATTCTAGTAATCAAGTACTAATGGCTTTGCTAGGTTATGGGTTTGATATGAAAAGACATTAAGATAGTCTCTACATCAAAATGGTTTGTTTACTTGTCAGTGTTCCCTCTGGAATGGAGGCAGAGGACATTAAAAACATTCTGTCTTCAAGGAATAGGCATTAGTTTGTGTGGTCAAAGCATGGAAATTGCTATGAGTGAGAAGAAATGTGAATGGAGTAGTAAATTATACCAGGTAGTGGACAGCCTTGAAGTCCAAGCTAAGAAATTCCCAACCTAAATTTCACAGAACACCTAGTAGCCATCTCAAAAATGTCATCCATCAATATACATAAAATTAGAAGATTTTTGACTGTATATCTTCCTCTTGGGCGATTGAAACACACATTTACCACTAAGAAGATCCGAGAATTCTTTCAGTAAGAAATCTGCTTACCTTGATTTAACCCAGCATTTCCTATATGTATTTGACCAAGAAAACTTTTTCTATGTAAGTCCTGAGGATGCCCCCCAGAACGGTTTTGGGAAGTACCCTTCTAGGCAATAAGGAGCCCCAGTAGGTTTTTAACAAGGATGTGATATTATCCTGTCTCAAATACAAAGACATTGAACAGAGAAGCAAGAGAGATATCCAAGTTCAGTTTTTCAAAGAAAAGTACATCAGAGAACTACATCAGAAGTAAAGTGAACTCCTGGAAATGTGGGATTCCCAAACTATTTTGGGAGACTGTTCTAGGTGATCAGATTCTCTGCCTGGAGTGGGAAAGATAGAGCTGGTGTGACCCTTGCCAGATACTTGGGTGCCTCTGGACATTACCTCACTTTTGGACAATACTCAGGACAGAGAGCTTTCCTCTCCTTTTCAACCCCTTTCCATTTGGTACTAGCCATTGAATGTAGTGCAGAAATCAATGGTTAAGTGCTTCCAATCTTACACATAGAGAGACAGAAACATCAAGATTAAGGTTGATCTTGATTCTAAAAATTATCTTGATCCACATTCCTAAAAATTAGGAAAATTTTCAAATGCCAAGTAAGTTTTTAGAGTGATACCATCTTGAATAGAAATCATAAACTCCAAAGATTGGGCTTCAACTTGTGGTTGAAAAGTGGAAAAATTATATGTAATCCAAAACTAGTTAAATGGTCACTTCTTTTAAATATCCAAGAGAAATACTTGCTGTTCCTCAGATTCTAACAAAGTATTAAACAGAATTGACAGAGATAAGAATAACTATTTATTATTGAATCTTATTTATTAATAATGCTATTAATATTAATTGCATATTAGCCAATGCTTTTACTTATTATTGATTCAATAATAATTATTGAAAAATTATTATTGCAACTTATGTTTTCTTTTTTCTACATGGCACAGTGAATCATAGAGAGGCCATAGGTATGAGGATGAAGGTACAAAATTACACTTCTATTAATCCTTGTCATCCCTCATCACATTTCCAAAACTCCTTTACCAGTTGTCTTGAACACTTTTTCATCTCTTGTAGTCAAAGAATCCTCAGGATATGTTATAGTTTAAAAGTTTAGGATACTAACCCCACTATCCCACTCTCAAAAGTAGTATATTTGAGGTTTTCATTATGTATTATCTAAAATAACTACAATAACATTATTTTTCCCATTGTTTTCAGATGCCGTGCTAAGCACTTCCTAGCATTACATTGCATTATCTCACTTGACCCCTACAGGAAATGAGTGTAATTCAGTATCATCTCTGTTTAAGGCAAGAGAAAAATAAGGCTCAGAGGTTGAGTGACTTGTTAAGATTTCAGAGCTAGGCAGTAGCAGAGACAGGACCCAGATCATGAGTCCAGGCTACTTTTAATTCTCTCCAAGCTTCTTTGACTTAGAAGACCATTTATGATCTGACAGCCTCTCACTCCCTATCATTTCTCTAATTTAATCTTTGTTTCATTGCTAGATCATTCCTCTCCCAAGGTTTCCTTGCTGTTCCTCCAATATGTCAAACATGCTTGTGCCTCAGGGACTCTACTTGTTTTGCCTGAAATGCCTTCTCCCCAGAAATTTGTATCATTTTCATTTCTCACCTCCATTTGCTTATTTGATTGATTGATCAAATGTCATGCCATCCCTACTATTTTCTCCAGAAGTCCCTCTCCTCTTTCACCTACTGAATGTCTGTCAAAGTACATATAATTAATATACTTGAATTTTACTTGCTTATTTTCTCCACTTTCTCTCCAAGCGTGTGTAAGCTCCCTGAAGGCAGGGACTTTACCTATTTTATTCACTATTGCATTCTCAGCACTTGGAACAGTGTTTGGCAAATAGTAAATATTCAGTAAGTATTTGTTGGGTGAATGAATGCATTTCTCTTACCTTTACACTCTTCTATTTCATTTTCTTTCTCTATTTTCATGATTTTTAAAGTTTATTTTTCATCTCTATAGCCTCATTATAGTAAGAACACCAGTCTTTAAGTACTTTACTTAATAATCATATATGACAAATAATCAGAGATGATTATATTAGGTATAAAATGAGACATGTAAGGAGTATAAGATATGGCAGATATGTTTCAATGGTTAGGCGATCACATGTAGTCCTACAAAGCATGTAATAAGAGCCTGCTTCAGTTCCCTGCCTTCCCCACCCCACCTCCTTTAGGCTAATAATTATAATATTTATGGGAACTGAGGTGGGAAAGTGCAGAAATTTTATATTAACTAAGCCATTTTGAAAAATGATGATTTTAAGTGAAATTGAACTGTATTAAAGAATGTGGGTAGATGGGAAATGTATTAATACATTTCCAAGGGTTTTGTCTAGAAGTAAATGTGAAAGGAACACAAAAGCCCAGTGCACATGTACTGTAGAGGCTCAAGGAAAGTTACATAGAAATGAATCTCTAATGTACTCTGCCTTGTATCAGCAGTGACTGGATTTCTTTACACACACACACAGTTCTTTGTTATTAAAATATACAGAAAGTATCTGAAAATCATATTCTTATCACCATGCATTTCCTCTACTATGACATACCAGGTGTTTCATGATTTTCTTCACTTTCTTTGGTGGAATCACTTCCTTTTCCCCTAAAAAAAACAAAAAAACCCAAATTAGTTGTACATTCCCATTTTCTGTATTCTCATGAATACTGACTTTATTTGGGTTTTGTCATCCTTGATCCAGAATATTAAAAAAAATCTATTAATTATTTTTCCTATCATCTGTTTCTTGACTTCCAATCTATCCTCTGAGTACCATCAGAAATGTCCTTGTAAAGCTCAGTATCTTTAAGGATCTACCTTATCTATGGAAACTCCCAAGCAGGATATTAAAAAATCTTAATGACCTAGCTTTATCTGACTTCTCATGTTTCCCGGCAGATTAAATAGTCCGATTATTCTGTACTCAGTGTCCTTCCTTAAAAGAGGCTATGAAGTTAGTTCACATGATTCCTTTTTTTGGAACATTATTGTACTTCTGATTCTCTCAGAGTATTACTCATTTTTCATTTTTACGAACTAACTTGAAAGAAACTTCCTTCTTTGTTGGATTCGTTCTAGAAACAGAAATAATAGCATATATGTCTTTTTCTTTGTAGATTTGTATTCAGGGACCACAATGACTTTCAGCTTTGTTTTCTTCACAATGTTGAGAATTGTGCCTTACATACTTTTATAGCTCAGGTGTTGGTTTCCATTATTTTGCTGCATATCAAAGCATACTAAAACTTACTAGCTTAAAATAACTTATTTATTATGCCCCAAGAATTCTGAGGTCAGGAATTCAGGCAGCAGACAAGGTAGAGCCCATCTGTGTTTAAAATGTTTAGGTCCTCTGCTGGGAAAATGACAGGGCTGG
The DNA here is from genome assembly GCF_949987535.1 of Balaenoptera acutorostrata. NCBI lineage: Eukaryota > Metazoa > Chordata > Mammalia > Artiodactyla > Balaenopteridae > Balaenoptera > Balaenoptera acutorostrata. The sequence goes on along the minus strand of NC_080082.1, from coordinate 26,324,838 downwards.
AGAGTTACATTCAGTCACATGTCTGGATTCTGGGCTGGGGTGACTCAAAGACAAGGACTTGCCACCACAGCATCCCTGTTGGTGTGGCTTCCTCACGACATGGTGGCCCCAGGGAAGTCCGACTTCTCACTGCCAGTCAGGGCTCTAAGTGTAAGTGTTTCAGCAAACATGTGGGAAATTCAAATGCCTTTTATGGCCCTTCTCAGAAATCCTTTATTGTCACTTCTGCCGTCCTCTATGGCTTGAAATAGTCACAACCTCATCCAGGTTCAAGGAGAGGACACACAGACCTTGCCTTTGATGGGAGATACATCAAATAACATGATAATCCATACTACTGTTCTACATTTAGCTACTTTTTGTGTATAAAAATGAGTTTCTGTGAAATGGTCATGGTAAAGTTTCTATATTCAATGAATCCAGCCATGAGATTCTTTGCTCTAAATTGCTGTTACATCAGCAGTGCCGTAAAAGTAGAACAACATGAATTTTTGGTGTAGGATAGACCTGGATTCAAATCCTGCCTGTGTAGTTTGTCAGTATGTGGAATTGGGCAAATTAATCAACCTATCTAAGCTTCTGATTCCTCAGTTATGCAATGAATATAATAATGTCTCAAAGACTTGAGGTGTGAGGATTAAGTAAGATAAGGCACACAAAGTAAAATGTCTGAAACATAGTCGGCTCTCAATAAATATTAGTTCCCTTTGGCCTTTCTTCCTCCAAATGAAGCCTGCGGTTATCTTGACACATACATATCTAGCATTAACATTTTCCAATAAGGAGCAGATATTTGAATTTACTAGAATCAACGCAGAGTTCACAGGGGGTGCTAGGCAAAGATACCACCTGGGGTCTGACAGTGTCATTTGGGTGAAGAGACTCAGGGCAGTAAGGGAGAAGTGATGACTTCAGAGACATAAGCATGGGTAGGATTTAAATTTTCTATTGTCCTTTTAGTTTCCAATTTTCCTATAATTATTGCAACACACGATGCTTTCAACTGTGTGTAATGGAAATCTTTATAGTCCTTACTAGAAATAATATGGCACGGGAGCTCCTTAGTAGCCACGACACCGAATAGTTGAGTTTTCTCTTTGTTCTTCTATTAGATCCTCCCTATCAGAACTCTATGGAAAAGAGTGACTGCAGGGTGCACTGAATATTAATCTCAGATCAGCAAGCTGATCAGGGAAGTAATATACTATCTAGAGACACCCAGGAGGAAAATGACTCCAATTAATGTGACAGCTTATGATTATTTATGTTATTATTTTTGTTTTTTATTTCTTTTAAAGGGATTGATAACTTCATTTGAAAGTGGAAGCAAATAATTTGACCTGTAAGGGGAGAATTGAATAATGATTTTGGAAGATGTATTTCAAGTGGTGCTAAGAGGGCTTTTAATTATGCGGGGTTGGCGTTATCATGGAGCACCCAGTGAGGCCCTGCTTAACTCACCACAGGAGGGGGATTGCCTGTTAATGGGAACAGTCAACATCATCACCAAAATCACATTGTCTACTCATTATGCGACATGCATGTAATAATTATACTATACCTGTATAGCATTCAGCAACATATATGGATGAATTCTCATATATATATATATATATATATATATATATATATATATACTTATATATATATGTGGGTAATGTGTGTATAATATAGGTTGATAGAATATGTGTGAAGATAATGCTAATGCTGATATAGTCCTTATTCTTTGCTAGGCTCTATATGTACCTATATTAACACATTTAATCCTCAGAATAACTCTAAGAGGCAGGTACAATTGTCATCCCTTTTTAAGGAAAAAAATAAGGAAACTGAGGCACAGAGAGATTAAGTAACTTGCTCATGGTCACCCAGATCATAAGTGGCAGAACTGAGATTCAAGCACAAGCAGTCTGGTTCCAAAAAATGTGGGCTTCTCTGTATATTAATTCTATAATTAATAATTACATAATTAATAACTGTAATAAACTGACACACGCACACAAACATGCATAAATATGTGTATTTTTATATAAGTATGTATATATATACACATACGTTTATATGTATATGTACATTTGTGTGTGTATGTGTGCATGTGTGTTGGTTTGTTTGTTGCATGCATAATAATTATGTTCCAAGGTAGATAGATATGCAGGTAAAGTTAGATTTACAAATACAGGTGTGACTATTAGGATACATTCCTTTTGCTTCCATGACCTTAGTGTACTGTAGTAACTTAAAATTGACAGTTGAAATAGATCACTAGACCAGAAGATTTTTAATGATATTTGTCATATACATTTAATGTGTCCTTTGAGTCAAGCAATGAATTAGTTCAAGCTTGAAGTAAAGACAAAATAAAGAAAACATTTTACAAAGATTTGATAGTCTCTGGAATGGAAATAAATTTCCATCTTTTTACTCTAGTTGCCCCTCCTTTCATCCTATCAACCATTTAAAAAAATACAAGAGAAGATCCTGAGGCTACCTTCTTTGATTTTTCAAGATTTACACCACCGCCAGTGAGTTCAGCACTATGATTTATAGAAGAAAGTGTCCTAATATTTATACATTCTTGACATTTATTCCTCTCATAGGGTCATAAAATGCCATGGTTAGTTAACTGGCATGTCCACATACTCTGCATGAAGGCAGTGATGCCAGACAGTCACAAAGGGAGGACATGGGGAGAGAGTAAACATAAAAAATTTTCCATTTGATTTATTCACCTTCTTTGGGACCTATTTCTTTAAGGTTATTGACACTGTAGTACAACAAACGTTGTAGTTAAAAAACAATTCCTTAGCATTGTTCCACTTGAGGGGAGAAGAATCTGGAATATTTGTCCTTCAACTCTCTATTGGTTGAAGGGTATTCTCTGGGGATATCAGATTCTACAATCCTGGTGTCACTGTCACTAGCCAAGCAGGCCAGAGAAATTCCTCCAGTGCTTGCCTTAGGAAGCTACAGTGAGTATGGGATTGGTGAGTCCTGATGAGACATGGGTGAGGTACTAATAGTATCTGCTATAGACATTCTGCCACATACTCTCCCCATTTCTGCACAAGGCTCAGTCATCACACAGACTGTTTCAAGTAAACATTAGTCCTCATTTTGGAGAATTATCTCATTAATATTAGTATCTTACATGGGCAACATGCTTTTCCATGCATTAGCTCATATAATTACAGGAATGATATTCCTATTCTCATTTTAGATATGGGACCTAAATGGTTTAACTGTGTTTCCAATGACAAATAGCCAATTAAATATTAGAAGGAAGTTTACCCAAGTGGAGGGTGCCCACGCAACACATTTTCTCTGCCAGTTAAGTAGTTTTCTTCAGGTTAAATTGGACAAAGGCTTTATAGCCTCAACCAGTATGAAAAGGTGGCAGTCATCCTTGTAGAGTCCAGAAATGTCACAGCCTTAATCTAAGGCTGTCTTCAAAGATTATAGGGTTACTTGGTGGAGAACATTCTCAGAAACAACAGCAAAAGCTTTCTCAAGGAAGTTCCGTGGGAAGAAGAATCTAATTGAATGGTGGAAGTGAATTAAGGAACTCTGATATAAAGGCAGTGAGGTGGGATGGAAATTACATTGGGTGGAGGAGGTAGAGACCTGGTTCTGATGTAGTTTCTGCCATCAACCAGCTGTGGATTAAATCACTTGTCCTCATGGAGCTTCAGGTTCCCCATCTATAAATGGAGCTCTTTGTAACTTAAAATGTATTTTGAGATTCTGAGGAGAGAAGTGGCTTTACATTTAAGTAGTAAATTGCTTTACAAATGTGGATGATTATATGTATTTTGAGAGAACCCAGCACTTTGGAGTATTAGTATAGAAAGCCTTGGGTAGTCAGACTTTCCTATGTCATTAAATACCATTTTCCTAATTTCTCTCTGTTTCTGTCTCTCTTCCCCACTCTATCCTTCCTTCATGCCCCTTCTCTCCCTAGCTGAATTTCCCTGTCTTCTGGTTCTTTACCAGTGAGAACCACAATATTGCCTTCTTACCCACCTTTGGTCAACCTAATGGATTTTTTTTTCAAGTAAAACGATTACTCACCCAATTAAAGTGAACACTTGGAGGAAATAATAGCTGAAATGCTCAGAATTTTAGGTTATGCTGGGGAAAAAAATGATTTGAGTCTTTTCTTCAGGTCAGTGTGTTTGAAAAGGAGTAATGCTTAATGGGTTCACTCAAAGTCAGCCTGGCAATTTGCTTACAATCTATTGTCAGACAGTAAATTACAGAAGTAGTTGATCATCACATGGACCCATCAGCTCACCACTGCAGAGAAACCAATGACAATTTAGAGGGAAAGTAACCAAAATATATATCACGTTTATTCTGTTCAGAACCAAATTGTTTTTTAACATTTATCCTTTTTCCCTAGTTAAGTTTCAGTTTATCTGAGAGTCTGTCAGGATGACAGAAACTAATTTACAATCCATGAAGACAGCTGACAGAGAGTGCATTAAAAATTAGATTTTTGAATTCAAAGAATGAAAGCTTTTAGATCACTACAGTCAAGTCAGTAGGACAAGATTGATACCAGATGCAATTTTGTTCATGTTATTTAGGAAGTATTCCAGCCTTGAAGAGACCTTGTCACTACATAGCTTCCATCTATGTAAATAAGAATGAAGTGAATATATCTGTTGTCAATGATAAAAACCCATCCAGTGCCTCAAAGCAACAAGCTGGATCATATAAGGAGGACACCAAAAGTTGGAAGATCCCTTAGAGGTTATACATACCTTATTTCCTCATTGTACATATGGAAGAACTGAACCCCCTGGGAGGAGGTTAGCAGATATATTATAGATGCATAGACTCTAATTTAAATCAAGTAGTCTGAGTCAGGGCTCAGCTGTGACCTAGACAGATAGCTTTGGGAAAGACACTGGGACACTCTAGCCATCACTGAAGGAGACATTCACTTCCTGTGTGTTTTTAGTCCGGTTAGTATCCATTTTACTTTCCTTCAGCATCTCCCTTCATTTCTGGGAAATTCTCTTTCCCATGGCGTATGTTCTTAATGGGACTTTTCATTCAGTTATTCTGCCCTCATGAGGAACAAGGTGTAAATTCTTCACACGAACTAAGTCAACCAGCCTCTCCCTACACGGAAATGAACTCCTGAGCAAAGTGATGCAGATATAGAAAAGATTTAGAACTGATTCATTCTGGTAGAATCTTCCTGAAGGCACTATCTATTTGTCCTGGTTGCCCAAAACTCACCTGGATTTTCTCCTTCCAATGTCATATTTTATTTTCTCCTTCACTTTTATGAGCTGCCTGATAACTTTTCACTAACTTCCATTTTTAATTTAATTGCAGTGGTCTCTGTTGCTTGCAACCAAAAAACTGATATATTTGTACATATAAATTAGGAACAATTATACTTTACTCACAAAGATGATATCATCGTTTTTTAATAAAATAATATATATTAAAACTACTGGCTTGGAGAATAAAACTTAAAAGGAACCCGATGAATATTGTTTGTTTGGTTTTTAGATCTTCTCTATATAATTGCATCTTTATTCTTGGCTTCTGTTGAGATACTTGAGGGCATCCATGAGTCATATGCTTAATCTCTTCAGAGAACCCTCTGTGTGAGGTGATGCTCTCACCTTTTGATCCGTTTGAGGCACTAGCTAGTGGTTGCCCAACCACACCCATGGCTTTCTCTTCAGAGCACACTTTCCTAACGGTGAATTTCCTAGTTTTAACATCTTTTGCAATCTGGATAGTCTGAGAATTTCCTGAATCATTAAGACCTGCTTTCTTTTTGTTTGCCCTGTCTTTCTCAATTTATCTTTTTCCTCTTATATTTTATTATCAACAAAAAGAAATCCAGCCACACCTTCAACACACTGCTTGGAATTCTTAGCTAAATACTCAAGTTAATTGCTTACGAGGTCTGCTTTCCTCATAGTTGAAGGGCAGAATTCAACTGGGCTTTCTGTCCCTATATAACAAGGATGCCCTTTTCTCCAGTTCCCAAAATCATGTTCCTCATTTCCTTCTGAGTTCTCAGGCAGCAGTGCTTTTATCGTTCATATTTCTACCAACATTCTGTTTATGACAGTATAAGTGTTCTCTAAGATAATATAGACTTTCTTTCTCATGCTCTTCTTTCTGAGCCCTCACCAACAGAGCCTTTAATGCCCATATTCCTACCAACAGTTTGTTTAAGGCGGTAAGCTTTTTCCATCCTGTACCTCAGACTTCTTTCAGCCTCTACTCATTATCTGATTCCAAAGCCACTTCCAAATTTTTAGGTATTTGTTACAGCAGTGCCCCATTCTCAGGTACCGAAATCTATATTAGTTTCCTGCAGCTGCTGTAACAAATTTCCATAAAGTTTGTGGCTTAAAACAACAGAAATGTATTCTGGCATAGTTCTAGAAGCCGGAAGTCTGAAATCCAGTGTAACTGGGCTGAAATCCAGGTGCCAGTAGGGTTGCACTCTGTTTGGAAGCTCTATGACAGAACCTGTTTCTTGCCTTACCAGCTTCCGGGGGCAGCTGGCCCTCCTTGGCTTGTGGCCACGTACTTCAGATCTTTGACTCTGTGGCCACATTCTCCTTTTCTTCTGTGTCACGTCTCCTTCTGACTTTCTCTTATAAGGGTGCATGTAAATGCATTTAAGGGCCACCTGAATTATCCAGGATAATCTCCCCATTTCAGGATCTTTAACTTACTTACATTTGCAAGGTCCTTTTTTGTCGTAGAAGGTAACATTCACAGATTCCAGACATTAGAACATGGGCGTCTTTTAGGGGGCCATTATTCAGCTTACCACGTGCTTACCCTAACCTTTGTGGTTCTGCCTACTCCAATTCTGTACCAAGTTATTTCCACAACTGGCCCCAGTGTGACACTTTGCAACCTCTAAAATTTAGTTGACTGAAAGAATTTCATATAGGAGAATACATGACATTTAAATTCTAAATTTTAAGGTTTTTTTGTTTGTTGTTTTTTTACTCAGAGTAACTCTTGTTAATATGGAACCAGATGGTGATTCAGCACACACACACAAACATACACACATACCTGCCTAAATTGGCACACTGTAAATCTTCCTCACTCTTAAAATTTTAGATTTTGCAAAAATAAATTAAGAACATACTTTAATCTATAGTAAATCTTGCAGAAGTTCTTCAATACAAGCTTTTATTTGAAGATGACAGTATTTTATTTAACTGGAGATAGACTTAACCAATCTGTGCCAGGGAAATTATATAAAATTTTTACCATTCCTTACAACTGAACATTATCATATTCAAATACAATAAAGGATACAGGAGTGAATTCTAATATCTGTCTAATTTCTTTCTAGATAATTGATGTAAATTCTTAAACTATTCCAGCTATTAAATTACTTTTCTACTTTAATCTGAGGTTCTCTTTTTTTTCTTTCCATATGCAATCTGAACATCTGGGTTTCTTGTCCCACAATTTTTAGCACAAGGTGGATTAATTTCCTATTGCTGTTGTATCAAATCACCACAAACATGGTGGCATTAAGCAACACATCTTTCTTATCTTATAGTTCTGGAGGTCAGAAATCTATGGATTAACAAGGCTGTACTCCTCGAGGCTCAAGGGGAGTATCCATTTCTTTGTCTTTTCTAGTTTATAGAGGCTCCTGCATTCCTTGGCTTATGGTCCCGTCCTTCTCCCAACAGCACACCATCCTCCAATCACTCTCTGTCTCTCTCTCTCTGCCCCTGTCATCACATTGCTTTTTCTGACTCTGACCTTCCTTTCTCCCTTTTATAAGGACTTTGTCATTATATTGGGCCCATGTAAATATCCAGGATAATCTTTATATCTCAAGATCCCCAACTGAATTACGTTTGGAAAGTCCCTTTTACCATGTAAAGTAACATATTCCCAGGTTCTAGGGATTAGGATATGGACATTTCGGGGGGCCGCTATTCAGCCTACCACATGGGGCTTAGCAAATTTTAAAATCCATTTATTGCTATTTTCAAAAAGTTCTCATTGTCTGCTACCTAACAAGTGGTCAGAATTGTATTTAAATAGACATAGGAGGTATTCTTCTTTTTTTTCAATTTAGTCTAGTGTAAAGTACAACTTTCAAATAGAATCTGAGACACAGATAGAAATCCTTCACTGGGTATAAGTATAGACTTCATGACTCCCCTAGTGTAGTATGATTAAACATCCACCTTCAACAAGTTGGACTTCTGTTTTACTACTGCACGGTCAGTGTTGTTTGAGCTATCCATAGCCTTCTGGTGAGAGGCAGAGGAAGGCACAGGAGGGCAATATTTAGAGCAGAGGGGCTCTCCTGCCTTAGCTGAGTTAAGGAGAGACGAACGCTGAACATAGAGCAAGATCAGGAGAGATGATCCATTGACTGGCCTTCAGCTAGAGGGGAGAAGACACTGCATTTAATTAGGGGTGGGATGAATATAGTGCTGAGAGTTTGGAAGGCGGCGTTTCATAACATGCCATTCCTTTAGCAAGCTGGCGACATTGGTCAGCTCATGTTACCTCTCTGGGCCATAAAGAGCTCAGCTTGTTAACCTCTAAAATCTTAACCAGTAGTAACCCTGAAGGATTAGCCTTGACATTTACTGATCTTGCCTCTATAGTTTAATCTTTTACACTCATGGAAATATTAGTTGTAAGTACTGGGGGAAGAGTATATTTTAACAATGAACAGAGTTGCTACTTCTGAGGAAGTGGTGGAGAAGTATTTATCAAAGGCATCTTGCTTATGGCGATAAGAAATGTCAGTAGAGGAAAAAGAGTGAATTAAACAGTTAAATATTTTGTAATCTGAGGCTGAAAGATGCTGCCTGAGTAGAGACTATTCGAATGAAGGGGAACTTCTACTCTTCTAAATCCCGTCAGACAATATTGCATGTTCCGCACAGATTTTTGCTGCTTACATGACTAGGTTTAATGGAAAATGCCCAATTACTGAAAAATGCTGAGTTATTTAGGGCTTACTGAAACGTGTTCTATGGTGACTATAAGAAATAAAAAAAGCAATGCCTTAAACTGTGGGTAAAAATCATTTCAATATTGCCAAAGTTCTATAGTGTCATTGTATAACAATTTAAGCATTTATTTGCTTCATTTCATTCATTCCTCTATTTAATCAACCAGCAAAATATTTGTTGAATAGATATGCTACAAGCTACAGTGAATAGTAAACACGTTACAAAAATGAATGGGACATAAACCTTGTACTTGAGGAGCTTACTGTCTGACTGGGAGAAATAAGATATAGCCACAACTAATGCGAAAACAAGGTGTAAGGTACTATTTGCCACATGAACCATGAAGATGTATACGTTAAATGAGTGGTCTCTGTAGCTACCTGCTAGAGTTTGAATCCTAACTCTGCACTATTCAGCAGCTGTATTATTTTGAGTAGGTTATTTACTCTCTCTCTGTGCCTAGGATGGTTGTGAATGTTAAATTATATACACAGCACTTAAAGTAATACCTGCCCCAAACTAGTGTATGCTCTTAGAAATCAGAATAACAGTTATTTTAGGGGATAGGGGTAGGAAAGGAACAAAAAGGAGTTTCTGTTATTCTGGTAATGTTCTGTTTCTTGGTATGGGTGCTGGTTACAAGGGTATGTTTCCTATGTAGAAATTCATCAAGTTGTATATTTATTATATTTTTGTTTTTCTGAATGCATTTTTTTTCAATAGAAATGCTGTAAAATACAACCTCTATCATGGTATGCTCAAAACAAATGTTAATTATGCTCAAATCACAAAGCATAGAAACTCAAAGGTAGAGAGCAGTCCCTTCTGGCTGGGGCAGTGGGCAATGATTTCATTGAGTAGAACATTTGAACTAGATCCTCAAGATTGGTTGCCTTACAGACATGTATAAATAAGTCAAGAACTTTCATTAGAAAAACAGTATACCATGTATTCAGGAAAGCATGATGATTCAGGGTGTGGACTGATCTCAGTTTGAATATCAGCTCCACGGTTTAATATCTGTTTATTTTTATGCAAACTCTTTGAAGCAGTTTCCTCACCTATAAAAGTCCCTTCTTCGCAGGATCATTGTGAAGGCTAAATGAAATGGCAGTCCTCTTGTCTTAGAGATAAGTGCATTAGAAAACTCAAGAAAAGTTGTTGTGATGATGACATCTGCCTAAACTGATAAATGTAGAGTTTGCATAGGGTAGCACCAAATGTCAGTTTGTCCTAAAGGGACTTAACTCAAGTAGTTTATAGTTCTTATTTCTTCAGTTGACTTTAAAGACATTGGATTATCTATTAGAACCGATGCAATTTGTAGGTATTGGAATGGAAAAATACTGATTATATGTTCTTTTTTTCAATTTTTATTTTGTTTCTAATAATTATTAACATATTTTAGGCTTTATATTGTACTAAATTTCTGAACTTCATTTTAATTAAATAAAGGTGATAGTAATTACAAGGGCTACTTATTCTCCAATTCCTTTGAAATTTAAGATACTACCAGAAAAATCATATGCAAATCTTGATATAAAGTTTTACTCAATATCTCCATCCCAGAGTGAATTATTTATTTTAAACAATGAAAAAAGGCTATGAAAAATGGTAATCCAGTCAGTGAGGTCGAATTATCAAGACATATTTCACAAGAGAGTATATACCAGAATTGTATTATGATGATCAGAAATACCAGACGTGTCATTCTTTTTTTTTTTTAAGATTTTTTTTGATGTGAACCATTTTTAGAGTCTTCATTGAATTTGTTACAATATTGCTTCTGTTTTTTTATGTTTTGGTTTTTTTGGCCGTGAGGTATGTGGGATCTTACCTCCCTGACCAGGGATCAAACCTGTACCCCCTGCGTTGGAAGGTGAAGTCTTAACCACTGGACCACCAGGGAAGTCCCCAGACCTGCCATTCTTGATTTGTGTAGAAATCAACATAAGGGAAACTTTAGTTAATCCATTTGGTCATTCATTCAACAATACTGTTCAGTGAATAGCTGCCCGTATTTGTGGCTCTTCAAGAAATAAAGAGGTGATATGGTATATGTTATGGATACTTTTCCAGATTCCTCCAGGCAGTACCTGCTCCCTGGAGGCACTCTGATCATACCATCCCAGATCTTCTCACATCTTTGTGCAGTTGTCTCCACTTGGAATGACTTTGCTATCTTTCCACTGAGTCTCCTCCCTGAGGGTCTCCCTTCCCTGCTACTTAAACACACCCAGACACACACATTCTTCCATGTTTTTCCAAAGTGAGTGTGCATTCATCTTCTTCTGCCTTTGCCCAGCCATCACTCCAGGTACCCAGATCCATTGTTCACCCTTTTCTTTCCTGCGCAATGACCAGGGGCCTGACTCCAAGTGCTCTCCCACTTTCACCACTCTTACCTTTCAGCACCTATTTGGGCTAAGTCTATGGGACGTACACAGAGGAAATCTTGCAAGATGGGAGAAGAAAGGAGTCAGTGGGAAAGGGGGACTTTTTTTCCTGATCTCTACATGTTTTAAGCTTTGTTCCTTAAACGTAGGTGTGTCCAACCATGACCCCTTTCCATTGTCAGTTTTTCCTCCATGACTCTAGTTCACAATATTTTACAGAATTCTATTTCCTCTTTTTGCTCTTTTTCATCTTAAGGATGATAATGTATTCCTGTTGTTGCTGGTCTATGGATACCTCAACACCCCTTAACCCTGCTCACATGTGTATGTAGTCTATATATAGTTTCTTAGATTGGGCTCAGTTTCCTGCTGAGGGCCTGAATCATGCAGTATGTATAGTATGTAGCATTATAATAACTATTCAAATCAAATTATAATGGTCTATTTAATTTTTTTTTTTTGACAAAGATCTGAAAGTCATGGCTTTGTACTCTTCTTTGTACAGAATAGTGCCTAGCATGTAATGAGGTTAAATAAATATTTTCTAAAAATACATAAATAAATTCTGCGTGTGTGTGTGTGTGTATCTACATGTTTTTCAACAAATCTTATATAACACATCCAGAGCTTAAAGTCTACTACATGATATAAAATATTACAGGATAAAGAGTAAGTGATAAGTTTATGTGAGCGATATAACACTGTAAGTATTGCGTCGTCATGAGACATTTTCAAAGATCTCTTAGAAGTGTTGATAGTGAATCTTGAAGGATAGTTTTAGGTGTTATTGTTGACTTAGAGATTTGAGAGGTTGATATTTGTTGCTTTAGCTTGTCCAGCATCCTTTACCCCTTTCTGCAATAATAGCACACTTGATCTTATAAATCCACATTTTTTACATGTGAGCAAACACCCACCCATCTCTGGCTTCAGGGATAGACATGTGACCAAAGGCTTCCCAGTCAAATCTCCATAGCCCTCAGCCAGAGCAACCGGTTCAGAAATAGGCACATAACCCAAGTTGGACCATTAAGAGCCTGTTTGGAGATATAAACAGTGTGTTCCTCAGATTCCCTTAACCACATCCTTCTCTTTTATCTCTTTTTAGATTGAAAACACTCGTTGTGCAGGTTGTTACTCCACTGTGAGATTTGGATAAATACCGTAGTGTGAGATAGAGGATCTGACTTTGTGAGAGCAACATCGAATAATAGAAAATGGGAGATAGGCAGATTCCACTTTCTTTTTCTTGTTATGAGTCACAGGTAAGGGTTCTCCATTCAGTCCTTGGGAAGTCTCATGTGCCCAGTGAATATGCCAACTGGGACTACTGCAGCTGTCTCTCTGCAGCACATTCTGAAGAATAAGTAGTGTGTTAAAGCCTTGTATTGCGATGTAGCACATCTTTATTTATCTCACTTGTGTTTTTCCCTTACCCTCACTGCCTTAGTTTGAACCTCTAAAAAAAACGGTGTTAGCACTTTAATCCTTGCTTCAATCTCTGCTTTCTGGGAAATTCAGTCTAAATCACAGCCATATTTGATACATTTGTTGGAGCATTTCAGAAAGTACTCTTTCTATTAGTTTGCAATATCTGTAGAATGCAAACCTGGTGCTATCTTGAAAAGAAAGTTTGAGAAGAAAGTCAACAGAAACATATAGAGATAAAGGATTTTGACAGATACCTGAGGATATTATTCAAGGATCTGGATATAGCTTTGATTAATGCAAGCTTTATTACTGGATTTTTCAGTTACATAAACCAAGAAATGCCCTTTCAAAATGTTTTGTTTGAGGTATTTTCCTCTTTTACAATAATAACAAAATCCTGTGTATGCATTTAATTTTAAGAGTAAAAGAAAGATCAGTGTAGTTCAGATGAAACTCTAATGTTTATAGTGTTATGTAGAAACACTGAGAGATCAGATTAGAAAGTTTGGCTGAAACCAAGAGTTGGATTGTGCTGGATGTCAAGTTAAAAACTTGGCTTGCTTTCTTTAAAGTGTAAGGGTACAAGGGAAGTATGTGAAGAAAAGGAGGGTGGATTCAAAAGAGATATCTTTGGGAAAAAGCATAAACAGAAATCTATATTAGTTTTCTGTTGCTGACATAACAAATCACAAACTCAGTGGCTTACAGTAACAAAACATTATTATCCTACAGTTGCGGAGGTCAGAAGCTCAAAAATCTCTTACATATTATTTTTATTAGAATGATTGGATCCTTTGTCTACAAATATCAGGGATATACCAAGAATGTTGGCAACCTGGGTCATAGGTCAAATTTTGGTTCTCCCTATATGAAAACTTAGTGGAGCTAATATTCACTCAACATTTTCCTAGGATAGAGCTAAGCAAAAGCAAAATACACAACAAATTAAAACAAAGAACAGCAACAAAGTGATAGGTATGGATTATTTTAATATCCCCACTTTATAGACAAGGCAGTTAGATGAAGGTAGGGGTTAGACGAGTTGCCTATGTTGATTTCCATAGTAAGCGGTACATCAGGAATTTGGAATTAAATTTGATTTGAAACTTAGTGAAGGTTAAAGAGTACCACATAATTTTCACTCCCACCATTTTAGAATAATGAGTTATATATGGTCATCAGAGCTCAATATCTACATTAGAGAATAGCTTTTTTCATGATAGTTTTAATATATTCAAGTTCAGTATCTGTTTATAGTAAAATCTGTAATATAAGTCATGAGGTAACAAGTCAAATTGATATGCATTATATGAGTGCATTTCAGGGATTTTTGCATTTATGAGGCAAACATTGATCTACTCAGATATTAGAATATTTAATAGTAGTTTTACTATTTTGAGCCTTCTGCTTGAAATATCTAAAAATTAAAGTCTTCTTTTCTGTGGGTAAAAACAAATTATTACAAATTTATCAAAAATTATTATATTAAAAGATTTTAGAACCCTTGGTAGGTCTTGATAGGGATTTGAAAATTGGCATTTTGTTCAACCTCTATTAAATACAGACAGGTTTGTACTTTGGATGTAGCAAACATATACTTCATTCCACACAAAAGACTGAGAACTGCTTCAAAGATAGCACACAAAATATCACATTTTCCCCCTGAGGATAGTCTTTTTAAAAAAATCTATCTTGTAATCACTATTTACCATGATCAGTCAATACTCAGTCTTTGAAAAAAGAACATTAGCTTGTTGAGCCATAATTCAAAATAAGTCACAATTTAATCTTATTTTTAAAACACTCCAGTTAATTGTAATGTTTGACAGTTTGAAAGATATGTTATATTAACTTAATGGTGTTATTGCACATGAAATGCAGTGACTCAGCAGAATTGAATTATGGGTATTTTGTAAATAAAAGGAGAAAATCTTGAATAAAAAGATATAGTTCTTTCTACTATTTGCTAACTAAATAGGATTTTTTCCTGTTGACATAATAATTAATGAGACATATATGTTTCTTTAAAAGGGAATATACTTCCCACTGTTTGGTTATAAACTTGCTCATTCTGGAGACAGTTTGGTTCTATATTTTACAGTTTGAAAGTCATTGACATACTTTATAATTTCATGGGTTTACTCATTGTGTCAGCTGTGAGGTCATTTAGACTCTTAGCTTATTCCATGCTATTGCCAAAAATATTTTCAATAAAGAAATAAATGAATGAAGCAAACTGTTAACAAAAACATTTTGCCACATAGTTAATTCCTTAAATCTGTGGTTCTAAACCTAGGGGACATTTGACAATGTCTGGAAATATTTTTGGTTGTCACAACTGGAAAGGAGGGGATGCCAGAAGCCAGGGATACTGCTAAACATTCTATAGGAAAACCCCCTTACCATCTAAATCCAAAATGTCGATAGTGCTGAGATTGAGAAACCCTTTCTTAAATCAGTAATAAAAATCAAAAAGCAGATTTTAAAATATCAATATATTGACACAGTAGGGAGTAACTGACACATGAAGTGTATAGAGGCAAACTTTATAAATGCAAACAAATTTGTTTGAGTCTCCTGTCAGTTCAGTCTATAGATTCGTGATTATGAAAAGTTGTTTTTGAATGGAGCTTTGTGACTCACATTCTAAAGCAAAGGAATGTAGGAGTGACTGATTTTGTAAAGGATTTTTTTCACTGTTTGTTTTCTACTCCTTCGTAAAAGAAAAAGCTGAAAAAAAGTCACTAATTTAGTGTGTTAGAAAAATAAAAGGGTAATAATTAGGAGAATAATTTTATACTGGGACAATGTGAATACACAAAGATGTACACTTGGTAGAATTGGGCAGAATTTTTAAATTTAAACTTCCTGTTGGGAAATGTAAAGAGGGAAGCTTGCTGAGCTATAAGATTTTCAGGGTCCATAAATTTAATGTTATTTATAGCTGCTCCTACATTCCCTAAGCATTATTTAATACAATGCCTGAAATATAGAAGTTACTTAATAAATATTTGCTGAATTATTTGGTTTCTTTAGCTGTGAATAAAATGACGGCGTGAAAATTCTTTGTAAACTACAAATCACTATTCAGATGCATAGCCAAATATGCCAATTCTGTATTCATGCTTCTGTCTTTCCAGATATTTCTTTTCCCACCTTCTGTGCTTGGCTACCTTCAGCTCACATACATGGATGCATGTGCACGTATATAATACAGAATCAGATAGGTAAACATAACAAATCAAACTCTAGACTTGGTATGTGATGCTAATAGCTAATAGTTACTACATACTAGGTACTGTTTTAGGTATTTCACATCTGTTGATTTGTTTAATTCTTACAGTAATTCTACGATACAAGTGCTACATATCATCCTCAGTTAAGATGTGAAAACTAAGAAACAGAATCTTACCACGCTCCTACAGTTAATACCGTGAATGGGATTTAACCTCTGGTATAAAATGCTCCATCTTTTTAATAATGCCCACAAATAGCATCCAACATTGATAACTGTGGGGTGGTTCTTTCACTTGTTTGGAATACTCTATAAACATCAGGTTTTCAATTTCAGATTCTCCTTCAAGGATCAGATCAAAAGCCATACCTATACAGGAAAAAAAAAAAAAATCCTGTTCTCTTGGATATAGGAGTTCTTTTCCTCTCTCTTCTTAATTAAAATTTGTGGGAAAGATGTTGAAGGTATCAGATAACTTTTCTTGTATAACTATCAACCCCCAAACTTAACTTTAAAACAGCCACTAAATATTAGCTTTTGGTTTTGTGGTTTAGCAATCTGAGCTGCACTCAGCTAGATGGTCATATGATCTGGGCTGGGTTTACTCACGCATCTGTGGCTCTGTTTTAGCTGGCTGTTGGTTGGGGTGATAGGGGCAACTGGGCTATGTGTCTCTCATCATCCAGCAGGCTAACCAATTAATTAATGGTGACAAAGCCAGTTCCCAAGAGTGAGCTGGGGTACCAGCTCAGAACTGGCACAACATCATTTCTGTCTCATTCTACTTGTCAAAACAAGACACAGGGACAATGCAGATTCTAGGTGGTAAGAAATAAACTCTACCTCTTCATGGGAGGAGCCACAATGTTACACTTCGAAGAGTCCTGTACAAAGTAAAAGAATAATTGTAGCCAAAATTGCAATCCGTCTACCCAGCCCACAGATGTAATGTGGGCTTGAAGTCAAGCACATCATTTTGTGCACAGGGTCTGGCATGTAGTAAAGGTTTGATGTGAGCTTTGAATCTGTGAGTTGTTATTTTCAATTGTAGAGTTATCTTTTCTTCTTGGCTAGAATGATTTAAAAACAGGAATTGGGGTCATGGCTCATTCCCTGGCCTAATTACAATTACTTTGGATCTTAAATCAATTTTAATCTGTTCCTAGGAATTAGTAGGATGATTTGTCAAAAGGAACATATTTCAAAGATGAGTACCTCAATAACACCTCACACTGGTCAGAATGGCCATCCTCAAAAAATCTACAAACAAATGCTGGAGAGGATGTGGAGAAAAGGGAACCCTCTTGCACTGTTGGTGGGAATGTAAATTGATACAGCCACTATGGAGAACAGTATGGATGTCCCTCAAAAAACTAAAAATAGGACTACCATACGACCCAGCAATCCCACTACTGGGCATATACCCTGAGAAAACCATAATTCAAAAGGAGTCATGTACCACAATGTTCATTGCAGCTCTATTTACAATTGCCAGGACATGGAAGCAACCTAAGTGTCCATCGACAGATGAGTGGATAAAGAAGATGTGGCACATATATACAATGGAATATTACTCAGCCATAAAAAGAAATGAAATTGAGTTATTTGTAGTGAGGTGGATGGACCTAGAGTCTGTCATACAGAGTGAAGTAAGTCAGAAAGACAAAAACAAATACTGTATGCTAACACATATATATTCTAAAAAAAAAAAGAAAAAGTGGTTCTGAAGAACCTAGAGGCAGGACAGGAATAAAGACGCAGATGTAGAGAATGGACTTGACACAGGGAGGGGGAAGGGTAAACTGGGACGAAGTGAGAGGGTGGCACTGACATATACATTACCAAATGTAAAACAGATAGCTAATGGGAAGCAGCCGCATAGCACAGGGAGATCAGCTCGGTGCTTTGTGACCACCTAGAGGGGTGGGATAGGGAGAGTGAGAGGGAGATGCAAGAGGGAGGGGATATGGGGATATATGTATACGTATATCTGATTCACTTTGTTATACAGAAGAAACTAACACACCATTGTATAGCAATTATACTCCAATAAAGTTGTTAAAAAAAAATGAGTATGTCAGCAATGCAAGATGCACTTGAAATTATTTTTCTTTTTAAAAGTTTGTTTAAATCTTCTTGGAGGACTAACTAGCAATACATATCAAAGAGTAGATTAAAATGCACATACCCTTTTATCCATTCTAATTCTAGTAACTAATTCAAAGTTAACAAAAATAAGTTTATAAGGATGTTCACGGCATCATTATTTATAATATACTTCCCTTTAGTTTGTGCTCTCTTGGAATTTCTCAAATCCATAAATAAGTGGAATTTCACATACAATGTATTTTTTTCAAAGGGGAAAAGAAAACATTTACAGAAGCAGATGTGATAAAGAGAAAAGATCACTAGACTTGAAACCAGAAAACTTGAATTTTATTTTCAGATATGTTATTTATTATTTGTGTAACTTTAAATATTTATTTAGTAAATATGAACCTCAACTTCGATACATGACATGTGTCACTTATCTTTATAATAATAATAGTAAATGGGATAGTGCATTAAAAGTACCTGTCACTGAGTACACAGTACATTGCACCTAAAAGGTAATTAAAAGTTGCAATGCAATATTTTGAACATTAA
The DNA here is from genome assembly GCF_949987535.1 of Balaenoptera acutorostrata. Lineage (NCBI taxonomy): Eukaryota > Metazoa > Chordata > Mammalia > Artiodactyla > Balaenopteridae > Balaenoptera > Balaenoptera acutorostrata. The sequence goes on along the minus strand of NC_080082.1, from coordinate 26,306,137 downwards.
TATTTTAAGATCACTTTAAATTTATGAGTATTAAAATAGATATTTTTTAGTAAACACATACAAACAACTTAAAGAGAATAAAATACATCACAATTATAACCCTTCAGTCAAATTCAGGATAATCTTTCAAACAACAATAATGTATTATTTCCTTAGAGAATGATGATGGTATTGGACCCTTAAGGATTCCCTCACAGGGTCCCTCACATTAAAATTCTCTGGAATAATTTTTGTGTTAATCTGTTACTTCTTTTCAAGTCACTTAAAATTTCTTAGCATCTTTTAGTGTGCCTATATCTAGTAACTAACATTTTAAATTTGCTGAAAGTATTTTATAAACTAAGAAATCTAACGGCAATATAATCATAATTGTGGCAAAAGCAGGGACACAGTTTTAAGTGAATATCCAAGAGACACCCCATTAGGAAAGTGTGAGATAATAGAAAATATTCATACTGGCCTCTGCCCCCGGTTCCTGGCGCAAGCTTCTGAAACCCTTGTAAATTCCTTTTTATAAAAAATATTTTATATTAGGGTATAGTTGATTAACAGTGTTGTGTTAGTTTCAGGTGTACAGCAAAGTGATTCAGTTATACATATGCATGTATCTATTCTTTTTCAAATTCTTTTCCCATTTAGGTTATTACAGATTATTGAGCAGAGTTCGCTGTGCTATACAGTAGGTCCTTGTTAGTTACCTATTTTAAATATAGCTGTGTACATGTCAATCCCAAACTCCCAACCTATCCCTCCCCCCACACTTCTCCCCTGGTAACCATAAGTTAGTTCTCTGAGTCTGTTTCTGTTTTGTAAATAAAGTCATTTGTATCAGTTTTTTTTTTTTTAGATTCCATGTATAAGCAATATCATATGATATTTGTCTTTCTCTGTTTGACTTATTTCACTTAGTATGATAATTTTTTTTAATTAATTAATTTTTGGCTGTGTTGGGTCTTCGTTTCTGTGCAAGGACTTTCTCTAGTTGCGGCGAGTGGGTGCCACTCTTCATCGCGGTGCGTGGGCCTCTCACTGTCGCGGCCTCTCTTGTTGCGGAGCACAGGCTCCAGACACACAGGCTCAGTAATTGTGGCTCACGGGCCCAGTTGCTCCGCGGCATGTGGGATCTTCCCAGACCAGGGCTCGAACCCGTGTCCCCTGCATTGGCAGGCAGATTGTTAACCACTGTGCCACCAGGGAAGCCCAAGTATGATAATCTTCAGGTCCATCCATGTTGCTGCAAATGGCATTATTTCATTCTTTTTTTAATGACTGAGTAATATTCCATTCTATATATGTACCACATCTTCATTATTCATTCATCTGTCGATGGACATTTAGGTTGCTTCCATGTCTCGGCTATTGTAAACAACACTGCAGTGAACATTGCAGTGCATGTGTCCTTTTGAATCATGTTTTTCTTCGTATATATGCCCAGGAGTGGGGTTGCTGGATCATATGATAGCTCTATTTTTGGTTATTAAGGCACCTAAAGAAACTAAACATACTCTTTTCCATAGTGGTTGTACCAATTTACATTTCCACCAACAATGTAGGAGGGTTCCCTTTTCTCCACACCCTCTCCAGCATTTATTATTTGTAGACTTTTTGATGATGGCCATTCTGACCTGTGTGAGGTGATATCTCACTGTAGTTTTGACTTGCATTTCTCTGATAATTAGTGATGTTGAACATCTTTTCATGTGCCTCTTGGCCATCTGTATGTTTTCTGTGGAGAAATGTCTAGGTCTTCTGCCCATTTTTTGATTGGATTGTGTTGTTGTTTTGGTTTTTTTTTTTTGATATTGAGCCACATGAGCTATTTGTAAATTTTGGAGATTAATTCCTTGTCGGTCACATCGTTTGCAAATATTTTCTCCCATCCTGTGGGCTTTTTGTTTTGTTTTTGGTTTCCTTTGCTGTGCAAAAGCTTTTGAGTTTCATTAGGTCCCATTTGTTTATTTTTGTTTTTATTTCCATTACTCTAGGAGACATATCCAAAAAGATACTGCTGCGATTTATGTCAAAGAGTGTTCTGCCTATGCTTTCCTCTAAGCGTTTTATAGTATCTGTTCCTACAGTTCTTTAATCCATTTTGAATTTATTTTTGTGTATGTATGGTGTTAAGGAATGTTCTAATTTCATTTTTTACATGTAACTGTCCAGTTTTTCCAGCACCATTTATTGAAGAGCTGTCTTATCTCCATTGTATAGTCTTTCCTCCTTTGTTGTAGATTGATTGACCATAGGTGTGTGGGTTTATTTCTGGGCTTTCTATCTGATACTTAGTCTTTGACCCCAGTTCCTGACACAGTGCTCCTGAAATCCTTGTAATTTCCTGGGTGATAGGAGTGTTTTTTGTTATAATGAGGCAACTTGGGTGGGCTCCTAGATGAGGGCTGGTCACAGGAAAGACCAAGCCATGATTAGATGCTTGGAACTTTCAGCCCTACAGCCCTGCACTTGTCTAAAGAGGGGAGAGGAGCTGGAAATGAAGCTAATATTTGATCATGCTTTGTGAGCAAACCTCCATAAAAATCCCAGTAGTATGGATTTCAGAGAGCTTCCAGGTCAGTGAGGGCACCTATGTACTGGGAGGGTGACACATCCCAACTCTATGGGGACAGAAGCATCTCTCTTGAGACCCTCCTAAACTTTACCCTGTGGACCTCTTCATCTGGCTCTTCATCTGTATTCTTTTCATAGCCTTTAGTAAACCAGTAAACATAAGGAAGTATTTTCCCTGAGTTCTGTGACCCACTATAGCAAATTAAACCCGAGGAGGGGGACAGGTGACAACCTGGACTTGTGATTGGCATCTGAAGTGGGGTGGAAGCAGTCATGTCCAAGCCCTTAACCTGTGGGATCTGACACTATCTCAGGGTAGATAGTGTCAGAATTGAGTTAAATTGTAAGAAGTCCAACTGTGGTTGAAGATAATTTCTTGGTAAGAGAAAACCCTCACACAACTTGGGTCAGGAGTGTTGTGAATGTGATAGCAGTGTGAGAGTTAAAACAAACAAAAACAACAGCAACATGGGTGGAAAACTGATTTTCTAATGTAGAAAGGATAATCAACTTCAGTGTCTGCCCACTGCAACATGGATTTTAGAAATCCTGGGCTCTTTTGGCCTTCTCCCTGATGCTCAGTTGTGGGCAGAGGAAATTAACATACCTTTAAGCAAGAAGTTATTCAGTGAGAGAATTTTTAACAGAAGTAACAAATGTTCCTTTTCATAAGGCACTTTGGAGTCTTGCCCTTTGTAACTTTGAAAAGCAGAGGAGAAAGAACATGAGAGAACTTGGGAGATTTGAACATATCCAAAGCAGTTTTCTTTTATGAAGGATATTTTTCCTGTCTTAATATGCTGGAAAAATGGGTCTAATTGATCATGTTCCATGCCTGGTTTAGATGTTAAACATAGTAGTATTAATATTTCCCTGGCTAAATGAAGAATTTATTTATTTTATTTATTTATAAATGCTGTTATGGTGAGAAAGTCAAAAGACACTTTCTCACCCTTGTCTGTAGGTAAAGAAAATAAATTGTTCCCTTAACACTTTATCCCAAAATTCAATGCACTTAAAATTTAATATTTAGAGATCACAATGAAACCAGAATGAAAGAATAAAGGTATCTTCAGGAAAGAAATTTTTAACCAATGTTGATCTTCATGGGGCACTTAAGACTCTTGATATTTATAACTTTGAAGAGCATAGAGGATCCAAGAATTACTGTGAACTGGTCAGAATTATCCTAAATTGCAGATACAGGAGCAAAGTTTATTACCAAATAGTATTCATATTTTCACATTATTTTTCTTGGAAATACAATTCTAGTATTTTAGAGAGGATGGTTTGCTCTGGATTTGAGACCCTTGGGAAGGAGGAATAATAAAAATTACCTAATACTTTTTACTTCTTCTCACTTGATTACACTTCCCAAGTGGCCATGCCATTGCATAACAGCTATATATTTTTTTTTTTCAAACATCTTTATTGAAGTATAATTGCCTTGCAATAGTGTGTTAGCATCTGCTTTATAACAAAGTGAATCAGTTATACGTATACAATATGTTCCCATTTCTCTTCCCTCTTGCATCTCCCTCCCTCCCACCCTCCCCATCCCACCCCTCTAGGTGGTCACAAAGCACCGAGCTGATCTCCCTGTGCTATGCGGCTGCTTCCCACTAGCTATCTATTTTACATTTGGTAGTGTATATATGTCCATGACACTCTCTTACCCTGTCACATCTCACCCCCCCCCCATATCCTCAAGTCCATTCTCTAGTAGGTCTGTGTCTTTATTCCCGTCTTGCCACTAGGTTCTTCATGGCCTTTTTTTTTTTTTCCCTTAGATTCCATATATATGTGTTAGCATACTGTATTTGTTTTTCTCTTTCTGACTTACTTCACTCTGTATGACAGACTCTAACTCCATCCACCTCATTACAAATACCTCCATTTCATTTCTTTTTATGGCTGAGTAATATTCCATTGTATATATGTGCCACATCTTCTTTATCCATTCATCTGTCGATGGACATTTAGGTTGCTTCCGTGTCCTGGCTATTGTGAATAGAGCTGCAATGAACATTTTGGTACATGACTCTTTTTGACCTATGGTTTTCTCAGGGTATATGCCCAGTAGTGGGATTGCTGGGTCGTATGGTAGTTCTATTTGTAGTTTTTTAAGGAACCTCCATACTGTTCTCCATAGTGGCTGTATCAATTTACATTCCCACCAACAGTGCAAGAGTGTTCCCTTTCCTCCACACCCTCTCCAGCATTTATTGTTTCTAGATTTTTTGATGATGGCCATTCTGACCGGTGTGAGATGATATCTCATTGTAGTTTTGATTTGCATTTCTCTAATGATTAATGATGTTGAGCATTCTTTCATGTGTCTGTAGGCCATCTGTATATCTTCTTTGGAGAAATGTCTATTTAGATCTTCTGCCCATTTTTGGATTGGGTTGTTCGTTTTTTTGTTATTGAGCTGCATGAGCTGCTTGTAAATCTTGGAGATTAATCCTTTGTCAGTTGCTTCATTTGCAAATATTTTCTCCCATTCTGAGGGTTGTCTTTTGGTCTTGTTTATGGTTTCCTTTGCTGTGCAAAAGCTTTTAAGTTTCATTAGGTCCCATTTGTTTATTTGTGTTTTTATTTCCATTTCTCTGGGAGCTGGGTCAAAAAGAATCTTGCTGTGATGTATGTCATAGAGTGTTCTGCCTATGTTTTCCTCTAAGAGTTTGATAGTGTCTGCCCTTACACTTAGGTCTTTAATCCATTTTGAGTTTATTTTTGTGCATGGTGTCAGGGAGTGTTCTAATTTCATACTTTTACATGTTCCTGTCCAATTTTCCCAGCACCACTTATTGAAGAGGCTGTCTTTTCTCCACTGTATATGCTTGCCTCCTTTATCAAAGATAAGTTGACCATATGTGTGTGGGTTTATCTCTGGGCTTTCTGTCCTGTTCCATTGATCTATATTTCTGTTTTTGTGCCAATACCAAACTGTCTTGATTACTGAAGCTTTGTAATATAGTCTGAAGTCAGGGAGCCTGATTCCCCCAGCTCCATTTTTCGTTCTCAAGATGGCTTTGGCTATTCGGGGTCTTTTGTGTTTCCATACAAATTGTGAAATTTTTTGTTCTAGTTCTGTGAAAAATGCCAGTGGTAGTTTGATAGGGATTGCATTGAATCTGTAGATTGCTTTGGGTAGTAGAGACATTTTCACAATGTTGATTCTTCCAATCCAGGAACATGGTATATCTCTCCAACTATTTGTATCATCTTTAATTTCTTTCATCAGTGTCTTATAATTTTCTGCATACAGGTCTTTTGTCTCCTTAGGTAGGTTTATTCCTAGATATTTTATTCTTTTTGTTGCAATGGTAAATGGGAGTGTTTTCTTAATTTCACTTTCAGATTTTTCGTCATTAGTGTATAGAAATGCAAGAGATTTCTGTGCATTAATTTTGTATCCTGCTACTTTACCAAATTCATTGATTAGCTCTAGGAGTTTTCTGGTAGCATCTTTAGGATTCTCTATGTATAGTATCATGTCATCTGCAAATAGTGACAGCTTTACTTCTTCTTTTCCGATTTGGATTCCTTTTATTTCTTTGTCTTCTCTGATTGCTGTGGCTAGGACTTCCAGAACTATGTTGAATAATAGTGGTGAGAGTGGGCAACCTTGTCTTGTTCCTGATCTTAGTGGAAATGGTTTCAGTTTTTCACCATTGAGGACAGTGTTGGCTGTGGGTTTGTCATATATGGCCTTTATTATGTTGAGGAAAGTTCCCTCTATGCCTACTTTCTGCAGGGCTTTTATCATAAATGGGTGTTGAATTTTGTCAAAAGCTTTCTCTGCATCTATTGAGATGATCATATGGTTTTTCTCCTTCAATTTGTTAATATGGTGTATCACATTGATTGATTTGCGTATATTGAAGAATCCTTGCATTCCTGGGATAAACCCCACTTGATCATGGTGTATGATCCTTTTAATGTGCTGTTGGATTCTGTTTGCTAGTATTTTGTTGAGGATTTTTGCATCTATGTTCATCAGTGATATTGGCCTGTAGTTTTCTTTCTTTGTGACATCTTTGTCTGGTTTTGGTATCAGGGTGATGGTGGCCTCGTAGAATGAGTTTGGGAGTGTTCCTCCCTCTGCAATATTTTGGAAGAGTTTGAGAAGGATAGGTGTTAGCTCTTCTCTAAATGTTTGATAGAATTCGCCTGTGAAGCCATCTGGTCCTGGGCTTTTGTTTGTTGGAAGGTTTTTAATCACAGTTTCAATTTCAGTGCTTGTGATTGGTCTGTTCATATTTTCTATTTCTTCCTGGTTCAGTCTCGGCAGTTTGTGCATTTCTAAGAATCTGTCCATTTCTTCCAGGTTGTCCATTTTATTGGCATATAGTTGCTTGTAGTAATCTCTCATGATCTTTTGTATTTCTGCAGTGTCAGTGGTTACTTCTCCTTTTTCATTTCTAATTCTATTGATCTGAGTCTTCTCCCTTTTTCTCTTGATGAGTCTGGCTAATGGTTTATCAATTTTGTTTATCTTCTCAAAGAACCAGCTTTTAGTTTCATTGATTTTTGCTATTGTTTCCTTCATTTCTTTTTCATTTATTTCTGACCTGATCTTTATAATTTCTTTCCTTCTGCTGGCTTTGGGGTTTTTTTGTTCTTCTTTCTCTAATTGCTTTAGGTGCAAGGTTAGGTTGTTTATTCGAGATGTTTCCTGTTTCTTGAGGTAGGCTTGTATTGCTATAAACTTCCCTCTTAGCACTGCTTTTGCTGTGTCCCATAGGTTTTGGGTCGTCGTGTCTCCATTGTCATTTGTTTCTAGGTATTTTTTGATTTCCCCTTTGATTTCTTCAGTAATCACTTCGTTATTAAGTAATGTATTGTGTAGCCTCCATGTGTTTGTATTATTTACAGATCTTTTCCTGTAATTGATATCTAGTCTCATAGCGTTGTGGTCGGAAAAGATACTTGATACGATTTCAATTTTCTTAAATTTACCAAGGCTTGATTTGTGACCCAAGATATGATCTATCCTGGAGAATGTTCCATGAGCACTTGAGAAAAATGTGTATTCTGTTGTTTTTGGGTGGAATGTCCTATAAATATCAATTAAGTCCATATTGTTTAATGTATCATTTAAAGCTTGTGTTTCCTTATTTATTTTCATTTTGGATGATCTGTCCATTGGTGAAAGTGGGGTGTAAAGTCCCCTACTATGATTGTGTTGCTGTGAATTTCCCCTTTTATGGCTGTTAGTATTTGCCTTATGTATTGAGGTGCTCCTATGTTGGGTGCATAAATATTTACAATTGTTATACCTTCCTCTTGGATCGATCCGTTGATCATTATATAGTGTCCTTCTTTGTCTCTTGTAATAGTCTTTATTTTAAAGTCTATTTTGTCTGATATGAGAATTGCTACTCCAGCTTTCTTTTGATTTCCATTTGCATGGAATATCTTTTTCCATCCCCTCACTTTCAGTCTGTATGTGTCCCTAGGTCTGAAGTGGGTCTCTTGTAGACAGCATATATATGGGTCTTGTTTTTGTATCCATTCAGCCAGCCTGTGTCTTTTGGTGGGAGCATTTAATCCATTTACATTCAAGGTAATTATCGATATGTATGTTCCTATTCCCATTTTCTTAAATGTATTGGGTTTGTTATTGTAGGTGTTTTCCTTCTCTTGTGTTTCTTGCCTAGAGAATTTCCTTTAGCATTTGTTGTAAAGCTGGTTTGGTGGTGCTGAACTCTCTCAGCTTTTGCTTGTCTGTAAAGGTTTTAATTTCTCCATCGAATCTGAATGAGATCCTTGCTGGGTAGAGTAATCTTGGTTGTAGGTTTTTGTCCTTCATGACTTTAAGTATATCCTGCCACTCCCTTCCGGCTTGCAGAGTTTCTGCTGAGAGATCAGATGTTAACCTTATGGGGATTCCCTTGTGTGTTATTTGTTTTTTTTCCCTTGCTGCCTTTAATATGTTTTCCTTATATTTAATTTTTGACAGTTTGATTAATATGTGTCTTGGCGTGTTCCTCCTTGGGTTTATCCTGTATGGGACTCTCTGTGCTTCCAGGACTTGATTAACTATTTCCTTTCCCATATTAGGGAAGTTTTCAACTATAATCTCTTCAAAAATTTTCTCAGTCCCTTTCTTTTTCTCTTCTTCTTCTGGGACCCCTATAATTCGAATGTTGGCACGTTTAATGTTGTCCCAGAGGTCCCTGAGACTGTCCTCAGTTCTTTTCATTCTTTTTTCTTTATCCTGCTCTGTAGTAGTTATTTCCACCATTTTATCTTCCAGGTCACTTATCCTTTCTTCTGCCTCAGTTATTCTACTATTGATCCCATCTAGAGTATTTTTAATTTCATTTATTGTGTTTTTCATCATTGCTTGGTTCCTCTTTAGTTCTTCTACATCCTTGTTAAATGTTTCTTGCATTTTGTCTATTCTATTTCCAAGATTTTGGATCATCCTTACTATCATTATTCTGAATTCTTTTTCAGGTAGACTACCTATTTCCTCTTCATTTGTTAAGTCCAGTGTGTTTTGAGCCTGCTCCTTCATCTGCTGTGTGTTTTTCTGTCATCTCATTTTGCCTATCTTACTGTGTTTGGGGTCTCCTTTTCACAGGCTGCAGGTTCGTAGTTCCCGTTGTTTTTGGTATCTGTCCCCAGTGGCTAAGGTTGGTTCAGTGGGTTGTGTAGGCTTCCTGGTGGAGGGAACTAGTGCCTGAGTTCTGGTGGATGAGGCTAGATCTTGTCTTTCTGGTGGGCACGTCCACGTCTGGTGGTGTATTTTGGGGTGTCTGTGGCCTTATTTTGATTTTAGGCAGCCTCTCTGCTAATGGATGGGGTTGTGTTCCTGTCTAGCTAGTTGTTTGGCATAGGGTGTCCAGCACTGTAGCTTGCTGGTCGTCGAGTGAAGCTGGGTCTTGATGTTGAGATGGAGATCTCTGGGAGATTTTTGCCGTTTGGTATTACGTGGAGCTGGGAGGTCTCTTGTGGACCAGTGTTCTGAAGTTGGCTCTCCCACCTCAGAGGCATAGCCCTGATGCCTGGCTGGAGCACCAAGAGCCTTTCGTCCACACGGCTCAGAGTAAAAGGGAGAAAAAATAGAAAGAAAGAAAGAAAGAGGCTATAATATAGTGAAGTAAAATAAAGCTATTGTAAAGCAAAGCTATACAGACAAAATCTCACCCAGAAGCATATCCATATACACTCACAAAAAAAAGGAAAAGGGGAAAAATTAATATCTCCTGCTCCCAGAGTTCCCCTCCTGAATTTGGGCTGATTCGTTGTCTATTCAGGTGTTCAGCAGGTGCAGGCACATCACGTTGTTTGTGGAGCTTTAATCCGCTGCTTCTGAGGCTGCTGGGAGAGATTTCCCCTTCTCCTCCCTGTTCGCACAGCTCCTGGGGTTCAGCTTTGGATTTGGACCCTCCTCTGCGTGTAGGTCGCCTGAGGGCGTCTGTTCCCCGCCCAGACAGGACGGGGTTAAACGAGCAGCTGCTTCGGGGGCTCTGGCTCACCCAGGCTGCGGGGAGGGAGGGGTACAGAGGAGGCGGGGCGAGCCTGCGGCGGCCGAGGCCGGCGTGACGTTGCACCAGCCTGAGGCGCGCAGTGCGTTCTCCCGGGGATGTTGTCCCCGGATCCCGGGACCCTGGCAGTGGCGGGCTGCACAGGCTACCGGGAGGGGCGGTGTGGAGAGTGACCTGTGCTCACACACAGGCTTTTTGGAGGCGGCAGCAGCAGCCCCAGCGTCTCACGCCCGTCTCTGGGGTCCGCGCTGATTGCCGTGGCTTGCGCCCTTCTCTGGAGTTCGTTTAGGCGGCGCTCTGAATCCCCTCTCCTTGCGCGCAGCGAAACAAAGAGGCAAGAAAAAGTCTCTTGCCTCTTCGGCAGCTGCAGACCTTTTCCCGGTCTCCCTCCCGGCTAGCTGTGGTGCGCCAACCCCTTCAGGCTGTGTTCACGCCGCCAGCCCCAGTCCTCTCCCTGAGATCCAACCGAAGCCGAGCCTCAGCTCCCAGCCCCGCCCGCCCTGGCGGGTGAGCAGACAAGCCTCTCGGGCTGGTGAGCGCCGCTCGGCGCCGAGCCTCTGTGCGGGAGTCTCTCCGATTTTCCCTCTGCGCCCCTGTTGCTGTGGGATCCGCGCTGATAGCCGCGGCTTGCGCCCTTCTCTGGAGTTTGTTTAGGCGGCGCTCTGAATCCCCTCTCCTTGCCCGCCGCGAAACAAAGAGGCAAGAAAAAGTCTCTTGCCTCTTCGGCAGCTGCAGACTTTTTCCCCGGACTCCCTCCCGGCTAGCTGTGGTGCGCCAACCCCTTCAGGCTGTGTTCACGCCGCCAGCCCCAGTCCTCTCCCTGCGATCCGACCGAAGCCCGAGCCTCAGCTCCCAGCCCCGCCCGCCCCAGCGGGGGAGCAGACAAGCCTCTCGGGCTGGTGAGTGCTGCTCGGCGCCGAGCCTCTGTGCGGGAACCTCTCCGCTTTGCCCTCCGCACCGCTGTGGCTGCGCTCTCCTCCGTGGCTCTGAAGCTTCCCCCCTCCGCCCCCCGCAGTCTCCACCCGCGAAGGGGCTCCTAGTGCGTGGAAACCTTTCCTCCTTCACGGCTCCCTCCCACTGGTGCAGGTGCCGTCCCTATTCTTTTGTCTCTGTTATTTCTTTTTTCTTTTGCCCTACCCAAGTACGGGGGGAGTTTCTTGCCTTTTTGGAGGTCGGACGTTTTCTGCCAGCGTTCAGTGGGTGTTCTGTAGGAGCAGTTCCACGTGTAGATGTATTTCTACTGTATCTGTGGGAAGGAATGTGATCTCAGCGTCTTACTCTTCCGCCATCTTCTCCAACAGCTATATTTTTAAGGTGTTGTAATTTACAGAAAGGATTGCACATTTTTAAAATAAATTTATTTATTTATTTTTGGCTGCGTTGGGTCTTCGTTGCTGCGTGTGGGCTTTCTCTAGTTGCGACGAGCGGGGGCTACTCTTCGTTGCGGTGCGCAGGCTTCTCATTGCGGTGGCTTCTCTTGTTGTGGATCACGGGCTCTAGGCGCGCCGGCTTCAGTAGTTGTGGCACGTGGGCTCAGTAGTTGTGGCTTGCGGGCTCTAGATTGCAGGCTCAGTAGTTGTGGTGCACGGGCTTCGTTGCTTCGTGGCATGTGGGATTTTCCTGGACCAGGGCTCGAACCCGGGACCCCTGCGTTGGCAGGTGGATTGTTAAACACTGCGCCACCAGGGAAGCCCTGCACATTTTTATTTAAACTTGCATGTCAGATCTTGTGGAGTTTGTAGAAAGCCTCATGCTGAGAAGAAATGTTAGGGGAGAATGGAGTCAGTGGAAAACAGTATCTTAGAATAGAGATTTGGGAATAAAATGGTGGCAGGATTGCATGTGTACAATATACTTGACTCGTGGTTGTTAGATCCTTTATATCCCACAAGGCTGTCTTTGGATATAACGAATATAAAAGTGACTATGAGCTTCTGTGTACTATACAAACGTAAGGAATAATCATACTTACTATTACTGTTTCTACTATACTCTTCTTATATGTGGAAAATAGTCCTGATGCCTTTGTGTTAAATCTGTAAGGCCAAATATCTGGTCCTGGTAGGAGGAAGCAATTAAATAAAAGTACATGTTACTCAAGCATCAGTTTCTCTAAGAATCTTTCATACTAGTTCCTTATTTATACCTCTATTATACTACTTAATATGACCTAATACTTTTTTTTGGAGTAACTCTCAGACTATTCCAAAGGAAAATGAGCTCCTTAAGGAAGAAATTCTATCTTGTTGACTTACGGATATCACTTTTATACGCAATACATTTTCAAAAAAATGAAATTATTACAAGGAAAATGAAAAGAAGGAATAAAGAAAAAGAAGGAAGAGAGAGATGGGAAGGAAGAAGGAAGAGAGTAGAGGATGGAGAAAGAGGCAAATTTCTGTTAGAAAAGCTGGAAGCAAGTAATGAACAGCTGCATTTTCTGTGTTTGTGAAGCCATATGTCTTGTAGCATTAATATTGCCTTTCTACCATTGATAGGAGATGAGGTCTGGGGTCAGAGGTGCAGAAATGGATTAAAAACAATGTGTTGCAGGTGATGTTGCATATGGTAATCTCATATGCTTCACTGCTTATCTGCTTATTCACTTTTACACCTGTCCTCAGAGACCAAATCAGGGAGACATTTGATGTTATGCTTTTGTGTGATCATCATTGTTTATTTGGAAGCAGTGTTTGCTTTCTCGTTGGTTAAGCTGATAGGACATACGACAGAGAACAGCTTATTAAGCAGCATCTTGAATAGAGTGGATGTGGATGAACATTGACAGTGGATAAGCATACAAGCTGGGATCTTGTGAAGAAGGTGGGAATGTGGAATGATGGTGTGTAAGGTCTCAAAAGATTGATGATGTTGTCGAAAGCGTGGGTTGACAAACTTTTTCTGTAAAAGTCCATATGATAAATATTTTGCAGGCCATACTCTGTCACCACTACTCAACTCGGCTACTGTAGTATGAAAACAGCCATAGAAGATACATTTAAAATGTGTTCCCATAAAACTTTATTTACAGAAACAAGTGGCCGGCCCAGAGGCCATTGTAGACAACAATATAACATATGTAGGTTGCTAGAATTATACTACAAAATCACTGTTAGTTAATCATCCAGTCTTTCTTTGAATTCTTTGACTATCTCACTACCACTTAGTTCAAACTTTTCTAAATAGAGTTAGCGGTGTGTGTGTGCGCACGTGCGTGCGTGCGTGTGTGTGTGATGTTACTGTTTCTGTTGTTGTGATTCTTCTTTGCTTTGAGTCAACATTTGGACTGTGATCACATGCTAAGTTAAATCCAGTGTGGGAGACTGCAGTGATGAAGCCAAGAGTTTTCATCTGAGATCTCTCCAGTATATTAAGATGGCTGCCTTATTCTTTTATTTTTAAACAAACTTTTAAATTTAGAACAGTTTTAGGTTTACAGAATTATTGTAAAGATAGTACAGAGACTTCCCATACACTTCAAGTTCAGTTCTCTAATTTTTCAAATTCAGTTTCTCCATCTTACATTAGTATAGTACATTTGTCACAATTAATGAACCAAACTTGATACATTATTATTAACGTAAGTCCATATATTATTCAGATTTCCTCACTTTTTTCAAAAGTCCCTTTTCTGTTCTGAGCTAACATTCAGGATACCAAATTACATTTACTTGTCATATTTTCTTAGGCTTCTCTTTGATGTGACAGTTTCTCAGACATTCTGTGTTATGGTGACCTTGATAGTTTTGGGGATTGCTGGTCAGGCATTTTGTCGAATATCCTTTAATGGGGATTTGATGATATTTTTTTCATAATTAGGCTGAGGTTATGGATTTTTGAAGGAAGACCACAGTGGTAAAATCTCATTCTCATTACATCATATCAAGAGTACTGTGCTGGTTAATTTTATGTGTCAACTTGACTGGGCCAGGGGATGCCTAGATAGCTGGTAGAACATTAAATTTCTGGGTGTATCTGTGAGGGTATTTCCAGAAGAGAGTAGCAAGTGAATCAGTAAATTGAGTAAAGAATGTCACCCTCACCAATGCAAGTAAGCATCCAGTCCATTGAGGGCCTGAGTAGAACCAAAAGGCCAAGGAAGAATGAATTTGATGGGACATCCATTTTCTCCTGCCCTTGAACATCAGCTCTCCTGGTTCTTGGGGCTTCAACTTGGACTGGGACTTATACTAGCAGTTCCCCTCATTCTCAGGTCTTCAAACTCAGACTAAATTATACCACTGGCTTTCCTGGTTCTCCAGCTTACAGATGGCAGATTGTAGAACATCCTGGCCTCTGTAATTGCATGAGCCAATTTCTATAATTATATCTATCTATCTATCTATCTATCTCATCTTCTATTGGTTCTGTTTCTCTGGAGAACCCTGATTAATACAGGTACATACTTTCAATGTGACTTAGTATGGTTGATTTTAACATTGATCACCTGTCTGTTAGTGTTTGGCAGGCTCCTCCACTGAAAAGTTATTCTTTTTTTCTCCCTTTTCACATTGTAATTTTTGGAAGGCAATTGTTATGTGCGGTCAGCACTTAATAAGTGACTTATAGGTGAAAAGTCTACACAGATTGGAATTCTGTGTAAATGGGAGATTTGTCTATCTCTCTCTTATTTATTCAGTTATTTATATTAGTATGGTCTCATACTTATACTTTGGGTTATAGCCCATTACTGCTTTATTGTGTTGCTCAAATCATTCCAGCTTTGGTCATTGGGAGTTCTTTCAGCTTGTTCCTATGTTCCTTTGACATACCTCAATTATTTTGTATGCATATGTATGTATTACTTTCTTAATTTTTGACAGTATAAGATTCTCCAGGCTTGTCTTATATATTTCCTGCCCCAATCTTAGAATCAGCCTCCAAGGAATTATCCAAGGAACTCTCATCCTTTGTATTGGAGAATGGTATTAGAAACCATGTTCTGAGTATTAGGTGAGCTCACTGCTATTGGGGTGCTGTTACTTCTAGGACCTCTCAGCTGACAAAGCAAAGAGTTATATGTGTGTATATTTATCCATGTACATACACATATCTATAAATATTTCTTTACCTATAATTAGCTAAGCATGAGTTCATTCTGGTATCTCCAGCTCTAATTCATTACTACATGGATTATTCTTGTCATCTTTTCTTGACTATTTGTAATATTCCTCTCCAACAGTGAGAAAACTGGCTCCCACTATTTTTCATCCATTAATTCCAGTAAAGTGGAATATAATAAGGTTAACTGTTTGTTTTGTAAATTTCTATGGGCTTTGACAAATGCTAGATGACTCACATTCATGGTTGCAGTGGCATACAAAGAGTTTTACCACCCTCAAAATCCCTAGTGGTTAATCTGTTCAGCCTTCCTCTCCCCCCATCCACTGTATCCCTTGCAATCACTGATCTCTTTGTGATCTGTATAGTTTTGTCTTTTTCAGAATGTCATAATTGAAATCATACAATATGTAGCTTTTTTCAGAGGAGACGATTTCACTTAGCAGTATGCATTGAAGATTTACTCATGCCCTTTCCCCATGGCTCTACAACATGGTCCTGGTAGATTCTTTACCCGTGGAGAACTAAAGAGGAGGCTCTGGGCATATTCATAATAATTATTCTTTAACTCCTCCTTCCAGAGCAATGTGGGGATTTTTCCCAGATCTTTACCGTGAGAACCTAGTGAGGTTTCTGGGGTAAAGCCTATGAAAGTGTGGGGACCTCCCTAAGAGTAGTCTACGTTCAGCCTCCAGCAGTTTATCAAAATTACCATTTAAGTGTTACTACCCATTTATAAATCCACTACCTTAAACTCCATGTAAGCAGATCTTGAATTGATTCTCTAGATTTGCCTATCTCTCCACACTTCGGAGTAGTGGTTTGTCTTGAAAATTCCATTCACACATGGCCTCAACTAAGGTCAATGATTTTCAGTTTGTACAATTTTTTCTTGTTGTAAAGATGGGATGATGACTTTCAAGCTCTTTACATGTTGGGGCTTAAACTAGAAGTCTGTCATATCCTTTTGAGGATTTGTTTTTCCTTTGTCAGGTTAAATGTCAGTTATTGCAAACATTTTATTATTCATGATTTTCAGGTCCTTTAAAAATATTTAAAGGTGGTCAAGAAACAGTCACTCTCTAAATTTTGGATTAACCCAAGTGGCATACAATATTCAAGGTGTAGCCTGAGCAATACATAAAATAATCACCTC
The DNA here is from genome assembly GCF_949987535.1 of Balaenoptera acutorostrata. Taxonomy (NCBI): domain Eukaryota; kingdom Metazoa; phylum Chordata; class Mammalia; order Artiodactyla; family Balaenopteridae; genus Balaenoptera; species Balaenoptera acutorostrata. Next base: position 26,289,853 of record NC_080082.1, on the reverse strand, counting down.
CCTTATTAATATGGCTTGAAATAGTCTTTTTCAGTGGCTTTATATATTGTCTTCATTTTCTTCAGTGTTGAATACAGTAGTGGAAATGTCATGGAAACACAGTAGATGCTGTTCCTGGCTGATTTTATAGAGCACCCTATAAAAAAGAAAAAAAAAATTCTTACCTGTGTGTAGAAAAATCATGAACCCTTTCATCAGATCTTTTGGAGGTAGAATTAATGTAGATTAGGTAATTCTTATGGATTTTGTAGTGAAATTAAATTTTTTCTAAGAATTTACAGAGCATTTTATGTTATACAATTTAAAAGATTATATTAAATTCCTATCTGTAAAATAAATCTTCTGTAAATTACAATGCAAATAAATCTTCAAACCTACCTTACAGGATGGTTTGAGAATTATTGTAGATTTAATTTCAAAAAGAGCTAGCAAAGTATCTTGTAAATGGTAAAACAAAACTCATTTCAATGGCAAGAATTCTTAAGTTCTGAGAAGCTATGGCCATTCCTAAAGTCATGCAATTAGTAAGGACTAAGCCATTTATTGGGTTAAAGTCTCTTCCTTCCAATCCATGAGGTACTTTATAAAGCATAATATCAATATTTTAGAAGAATATTTTACCCTACTTTCCCCATTTGAAAAAAAGTAAAGAGCGAATATCAACAGTTCCAGGAATTTGATTCTGTTGGATACGGGCATGAATTTCTTTCAGAAAAAAATTATTTCAGAAATGTAGTCCAGGTTTTCTAAAAATCAGACAGAGTCAGAACCTCTACATTCCCACAAGCCTGAGTATGCTCCCGGCGGGAAAGGACACTGAGCTTCAGCCACATGGCAGTGTAGCCCTTAATTAAATGATGCAGCAACATATGGGAATTAGCAAAGAGATTAAGAGACTAATAGAGCAGAACACAGTAATGTTGATGTAAATGGAGAGGAGCTCCATGTTACAAATTGAAAAAAAAGTCTAACCCATGATGAAGTATAGAATCATAGAAAAAGGATCTGAGCATTGAGTGGCAAACAGGACCCTAAATGTCACTTAGCCTGATCAGATTCTATGTTCTATTTGCGGAGGACTTTTAGTGGGGAGGTTGCACAGATTCTCTGAAAAGCTCAAGTGAATGGAAAGACAAACAGTATGAGACAGCTTATCTTGTATCATTCATTTACTCAGTCAGCCAATTCTGCATTATTTTCTTCAACAGAAATCTAGTGAAACTTACCATGTGTCCCTGCTGTCCTAGGCTTAGTGTATATGGGGAAAAAAACAGACATGGCTCCTGACCCCATGGAAGAATGATCTTGATTAAAAGAATTTCTTATATTAAGTTACAGTGAGTGCATCTAATTGTTCTTCATTGTTTTTGTTTTTTTTATCCTATAAGGCATTTTAATATCTTACTTTGTGGAATTTTGTCAAATAATTGAAGATAGATATTGTGTTCTAGACTATCCTCTACCTTTATGGCTGTGAAAGTTCCTGTTTTCCTAAATGTCAGATTATATTTTCTTTGGATTCCTAACAAAGGCGCTGGGTTACCCAGATAATGTGAGAAGGAGTAAAAGGGAAAGGATCCATCTTTATTGTATTTCTACCACGTGCCAGGCCCACGGATCATCCCGTACATCTAGAATGTAAGGTCCGTGAGGGTACAGACCTTACTTGTACTTCACTACTGTATCCCAGTGCCTCAAGAGCCATCAGGAGTATGGTATGCACTTAGAACGTACTTTGAAGAATAAAAGAACCCAATCCTTTGATTAGTACCGTAATGCAGTATTATGACCCTTTTTCAGATGGGGAAACTCATCTGGTGTATGAACAGTATTCTTCTAATTGTAAGCTTACAGAACCTACTTAAATTAGTATAAGCAAAGTACTGCTGCTACTGGTGTTACTATTAGTGATGATAACTATTATTATTTAATAGATCTTAGAAATGAGAAGTGACATAGTTGGATATGTATTCAAAGCTCTTTTGTTTTCTATCTCATAGCTCAGCTTGCCTTTCTGCTGGATTATTGTTTTGTTTCCTAAAACGGGACTTCTGCTAAGTAACAAAGGGGGCCTCAGGCAGCTCTAGGCTTACTATATGCACCTGTTGTGAGTCACTGTTTCAGCACAGTATCTGATCTTTGAACAATTTGTTGAATTGATGCATGCATGAAAAATATTACAGACTAATGTTTTTTAGTTTTTATTATTTTTACTGGAGAGGTGACAGATTTCATGGAAGATGTAAGTCATTTGATTCTAGAAGAACTGTGATATAATCAAAACATTCCAAAGACTTAAAACTCCATTTTATAATGTTTAGCGAAAACTATAAAACAGGGATATTCTCTGATTGACTCCTCCTTTGCATAAAAAAGCAAGAAATTGAAGTCAACATTCCTTGAGTTGAATGAGGGCTGAGAGTCGGACAGAACTGGTGCCAGACAGGGCCAAGGAATCAGCAACATGGTCTTGAGTTAGAGTGGTACAGAAGAACCATTATATTCCAGTTAAGATACTAATAATATAGAAGGTTTCACGTATTTTTTTCTGTGTGATATATGTAATGTGGCGATAGAATGACAAAGAGCTAACATTTATTTTATTTTATTTTATTTTTTTTATAAATGGGGTTTTTTGTTTTTGTTTTTTTTTAAATTAATTTATTAATTAATTTATTTTTGGCTGTGTTGGGTCTTCGTTTCTGTGCGAGGGCTTTCTCTAGTTGCGGCAAGCGGGGGCCACTCTTCATCGCGGTGCGCGGGCCTCTCACTATCGCGGCCTCTCTTGTTGCGGAGCACAAGCTCCAGACGCGCAGGCTCAGTAGTTGTGGCTCACGGGCCCAGTTGCTCAGCGGCATGTGGGATCTTCCCAGACCAGGGCTCGAACCCGTGTTCCCTGCATTGGCAGGCAGATTCTCAACCACTGCGCCACCAGGGAAGCTCAAGCTAACATTTATTGAACACTTTGTACCTAGTACTGCTTTAAAATGTTTTGATGTATATATCTTTAGAATCTTTACACAAACCATGTGGAATTGATAATTTTTATTTTCATTTTTTTGCATGTGAATAAAGGCACAGATAGGTTAAGAAACTCACCCACGATTCCACAGCAAACACAGTGAAGCCAAGGTTTGTAATCTGACAGTCTGACTTCTGAATCCATGTGTTTAAGCATTACTGTGTACAGTGTGAAAGTACACTCCCGATGCAGAGTTAATATAGGGAAAACTTTGATTGGCTATGTAGCAGTTGGGCTTCTTAGAGTAGTTGGGTTTTGAAGGGTAAATGGAAGATGGCAAGGTAGACAAGGAAATGAATATTTTAGACAAAACACGCATAAAGGCATGCCATGTTTGGGGAACTGTAGATAGTTTGGTATTCCTTACTTGTAATGCGCGTGGAGGAAAATGATGGAAGAATAAGTTGGAGAACACAGCACGTGCACTTCAAAGCATCCCTTTGTGCCATGCTAGTAAGGAAAACCAGATCTGTCACCACATTTCCATACTACTTCCAACGTCAAAGATACCGATACCTGCCTCACTCCTACTCTACACCAATATGAAACTTGGTCAAGGGGAAGGAGGATTAAAGAGCAACTCAAAAAGAAATGACTACAGTTCACTGTATCTCACCACAGCCCATTTACCATATATGATTTTGTATGTTCCACAGAAGTATTCACATTTCAGAGCATTTAAAACAAATGAAACATTTATTAGTGTAACCTTTATTCTGTAAATGATTTAAGCCATTTCAAAAGTAACTAAAAGAGGAACACTATTTTCCTTACACTTGAGGCTTCCCTGTGCCCCCACCAGCCCACAAAACACTTCAGTAATTTTAATGCACGGTACATTTTCTGAAATACCTACATAAATAATCTATTGTTCTAAAGGTCACAAAGGTAGAAGATCACTTTGAAATGTCAGGAAAGTAAATGAATTGGTAACATAGTGTCATAAGTTTGGATATGTCCATTACCTCTTTTTCCTTAGATACTGGTGCACTTTGGAGAACCTGAAGTAGGCAGCCTGGGAAGCATGAAAGCCTTGGGGTAGTGGAAGGGACAGATAAATGGCTAAACGTATGTGGGCTCTGACACAGCCCAACCTTTCCTCCCTAGGACAAAAATCATCAAGTGTCTAGCAGACATGGCATTTTTTGCTGGCCTTCCTTGCCTCTGTTCAAATTGGATGAAACCTCATTAAAATACCAGGTCTCAAAGACACAGTTCAGCTACAGATCTCTTTCAAGTTAAAGGCCACCTCGTTAACATGGCCCTAAGAGTTCACTTGCAACTTTCGAACATCCTATAAATTTGCAGTTAATAGGAAGGTTGATAAATTCTCTCTTGCTTTAACTGCTGTTCAGAGCTGTCATCCTTCTTGATAGATGTCACTTCCTAAAGAATGAATTTCTAGGCATCTTAATATCACCACAGGGTTGAGCATCCTAAATTATTTTTGCATATTACCTGGGTAACTTAAAAAAAAATTCTTAAAGATGTGCAACGTTAGAATTCGACAGATTATAGAGACCTCAGAGATAGATAGGGACTCCAAGTCTTTCATTTTACAGTGGGCTGGGGGCAGGTAGAGATGAGACACACAATGAAGGACTCAAAACTGGGATTGGAACCACAGTGTCTTGCTGTAAATTCTGTGTTCTTTCCAAGATTGCAGAGATGACAGCTCTCCTGCCTTGCAAATTAACTACTTTCCCACATAGGCTGGTGACCGGAAGGCTAAATGTCCTAAATTACATCCTATAGTTGTAAGTAAATAAATTTTTTAAAGTGAAAGATACCTCACAACACCATCGGTCAAAAGTGAGGTATGTCCAGCTACAGAACTATAAGGATAATGTTTGATTGCTGCCATAGAAAGCTCCATCTCCATCCGGTCCTGTAAGTTCACTGCTCATTTCTCAAGCTGGTACTAATTTTTCTGACTCAGACTTCGATCAAAATATTTTGTCAGACACTGGCCATATTAAACACACATTGCTCCAGGTGGTAAAAGATAATCAAGGGTGATCACAGCATGCTTGATCATTTTCCTTGGTCAGCCTTTATTATTCGCAATTCAAACAAATCTTTATAGTGACTCCTGATCAAACCATGCCTGCCACTCAGACTCAATGAAAAATAGCAGGTTTAGAATGAGAAGAAAAAGTTCTTTTTTAAAAGATTTTTATTGGAGTACAGTTGATTTACAATGTTGTTTTCGTTTCAGGTGTATAGCAAAGTGAATCCGTTATATATATATCCACTCTCTTTTAGATTCTTTTCCCATATAAGCCATTACAGAGTATTGAGTAGAGTTCCCTGAGCTATACAGTAGGTCCTTATTAGTTATCTATTTTATATATAGTAGTATGTACATGTAAATCCCAGTTTTCCAATTTATCACTTCCCCCTTCCCCCCTGGTAACCATAAGTTTGTTTTCTACCTCTGTAACTCTATTTTGTTTTGTAGATAAGTTCATTTGTACCCTTTGTATTTTAGATTCCACATACAAGTGATATCATATGATACTTGTCTTTATGTGTCTGACTTACTTCACTCAGTATGACAATCTCTAGGTCAACATACTAAAAGTCACTGAAGTGTACACTTTACAATGGTGAATTTTATGTTACGGTAATTTTCCTTCAATAAAAAATTAAAGATCTGATCTTCAAAAAGCACCATTAAAAAAATGAAAAGTCAGCCATAAGGTAGAAGAAAATATTTGCAATATAACTGAAAAGATTTCTATCCAAATAAGATACCTTATAGAGAATTAAATAAAAAGACAAATATGCAATATGTAATGATAAAAAAATAGACCTTAATTGACACTTCATATAGAAAAAAGGAATGGCCAATGTAATTATAAAAGATGCTCAGACTCATCAGTCATCTCACTACCTGATATATCATTTCATACTTATTACAGTTAATAATAATAATGATGATAAGACTAATTGTTGGGAGGATGCCAGGGAAAGCAAAAGTTGCACACCCACAATGTAAAAATGTTTGAAAGTTTCTCATCTATTTAAACAGACACTTAACCCATGATGTAGCAGTTTCACTCCTAGATATTTACCTTAGGAAATGAAAACATATATCCACAAAATACTGTACAAGAATAGTCATAGAAGTTTTACTCAATAATGAGAAACTGAGATAACCCCAATACCCATCAATAGATGAAGGCATAAACACATGTGGTGTGTTCATGCAATGGAATACTACTCAGCAATTAGGAGTTATGCACTGATAGGCACAATAGAATAAATTAATCTAAAATATTATTTTTAGCAAAAAAGGCAGAAAGACACAGAACAATACATACTGTATGATTTTCATTTCAATGAAGTTCAAAAACATGAAAAACAAAGCTATTACAGTTGAAGGATGGTTTCTTCTAAAGGGAAAGATTGAATACAAAGGGTCATAAAGGTGATTTTCTCTGTATACTCCAGTGAATGGCAGCCTAGGGATGGAGATGAGTTAACTCTGACAGTTCTGGAGTTCTTATGAATGGGTAAAAAATTGAGTAGTCACCACTTCCACTGTCACTACTGTTGCAAAATCAGAAAATTACCACATGCATTCATTCATCAATGCATTCATTCAATCAGTTAGTTACTCATTTATTCATTCATCTATTTAATTTTTTAATGATGTAATGTGAAATAGAAGCATTACTGTAAACAGTTTAAAAAGATTTTTAGTAGTCCTAGGCAGGGGAGAGGTGTACATAGATTCCCTAATACTGCTTTGGCTGCAGTGAAGTAGTATTGACTTTGTGAAAGGAATCCCCTGGAATGTCTCACAAACACATTGAAATTTTCAGAATGCCAATACTCAGGGTAAAAATAAAAGGCCTCCGGAGGTTCTAGCGTTTGGACAGATCTTAAAGCAAGGGAACAGTATTGTCCCAAAGGTGAGAATATTACAATTATTATGTCAAGCCCATGGGTAATCACTCAGTTAATACTTCCTTCAAAAGTTCTGCCAGGGATCTTAGTGTCTGCAACAAACCTTGTTTGTTCTTAGGTTTGAAGTACTAACGAGGCTTCTTAACAATTAATTACACCCTGTTTTACAAGTGTGAATGTGTTGATTTGTGAACTTTGTGGAGAGCTTAGGGAGATTTATATTACCCTCCAACAACTACCCAGTTCACTGCCCTGTACTATGCAAATTTGATATTAAATGATCAAATATGAACCCCAAACCCCATGAGGTCATGGAATCTTTTGATTTGGGACCAGGTGTATAGAGATATTCAATTACTAAATAATTAGTTTGGAAACAATAACTAGTGTAGTTAAATTATCTCGCTGATTTCCTAATGTTTATTAGTTTAAGCACCTGTGTCTTCCTGTAACACTTTCCTGCAGAATGCTTACCAGGATATGCATGGCATGTAAATGTACAATGAATATAATTACCTTTTTTCAACACACTCCAGGTGCCTAAGTGAGTAGAAATGAATTATTACTTTAATTGCCAGAAAGGTTTCAATATTCCGAATCTAATTACTTAAAAATTGTTAATTTCTAGCTAAGCAATAATGTGTTGGTATTAATTAAAACACCAAAATACGATATTTTTTAGGATAACCAAATGGTCCATTAAAGAAGATCAGAGGAATAATTATGTGGTGAAGAGAAGTAGTTGTCTTAGCATAAATAATTTGTTCTCAGAATATTTCAAGGATGATTGAAGTTGTAGATGCATTTTCTAGCCTTCAGAAAAATCCCTAGCTCTTTTCTTTAACCTTCCCTGTTTTTCTTGGGAGTGAGAGAACATTAGTCTTTGCAGAAAAATATTTCATTGCTACTTTAAACTCATGTTCAAAATTGAACTCATTATCTTCATCTAAAACTATCTTGATTTTCCAACTGTATTCCTTAACTCAATAATAGCGTCACTATTCCCCATCTAACTCAATCAGAATATGGAAATCATTCTAGATTTCTCAGTCTCTCCTCAGCCCCACTTTTATTAGTTACCAAATTCTGGTCATTTTTTTCCTTGGGTACCTCACCGACTCTTCAGCATTATTGCATCAGACCCTCATCTTATCTCGCTTAATCTATCCCAGTAGTGTTCCCCTAATGAGTAGTACTGTCCTCTCTCCAGGACCCCTGCCTCCAGCCCCAGTCTGGTACCTTCAGGCCATCCTCTGCACATCAGAGTTATTTTCCTGAAGTGCAGTTTAGAAGGAGAAAAAGAGGAAAGTGCATGTCCCAAATATGGATGACCAGTGACCTCTACCTGATGAGAATGCAAGGAGATGATTTTAAAAGATTCTATCCCAGAGATCAACTCTTTATGGAATCTAATTCACCAGAAAATTCAACCAGTCATTTCTTATGTCCACATGTACAAAATTAATATATTTTATGGATACTAACAGTAATAACAACAAGGTAAAAAGTGAAACATCTTCCTAACATTGAAATACCCATACAGTTCCCCATGTAACACCCATGTAATTTTACCCATATAAGTACCCATATAATTCTCAATTATATGCTCATACAGAGATGGTAAAGGACATACAGTCTTATGGCATACTTATGGGCAGGTCACCCTTGATCATTGTTTCACAATTTCATCCTAGGCCTTAGAGTCAGATAGTGGATATCTGTGTAGGAAGGTACATTTGTGAAAGTGCCCTATTAGCACAAATTGATTTTATAAAGACTGACTGCATTTTGACCAAACTAGAAAAATGTGTAAAATGTGTAAAATCTTTTAAAAATTCCATTACTTTGATGGGAGTTCATCAGGGGTACCCTATTTTGTGGTATAACATTTTAGCATTACTCCACGCATAAGAATGTGTGTTAAGATGGCAGGAAATAAACAGCAGGATTGAAATGAGAATGAGGTTGCCTGCATATAGCATTTCTTAGAAACATAATTACAGCACCGTTGAAGTATGAAGGTAGCCACACATATTTGCAGCTGCTGTAATCACTGTAATTGGCCTGCCATTCCCTCTGCTCACCCTTCTTCAGTTAAGATATTAGGAGTATTTCTGCTGGAATGATACAGTTAATGCCCATTTGTTCTCTTCATGCTGTTAAATCATGTTGTTCATCTCCTCTCTCACATTGCTACAATATCATAAAACATCGTTTTCAGAGTAGATGCAACTGTGAGACTTACAGGTTTTCTATCAGAATAAATAGTCCATAAAACAAAGAAAGCAACCTAAGGCTTGTTTTCATTGATGTTATTCTTTCCTTCGGCATTTCTGGGTTCACTTATAAATGCTCAAAAAAAATATGGTTGAATAAAACAATTTATAGATATAGAACAGTTCAAAACATTTTGCCATTACTTATTGTATCCTCCAAAAAGTTATAAATATGTCCACACAAGATTATGTGATAAGAAAAAAGGAAACTTCTTTGTTCTTAATGTTTACCACAGAACAGACATTGTTACACAAAGCGTGGAATGTCTTTCTAAGAAAGAAAGTGCAATCGCAAATTAGGAAGTTCGTCCTCTTTTATCTTCCTTTTTTAACTATAATATTGAGCATGATGAACAACCTCTGTTTGGATTTATTGATTTAGTGATCATTGAATTTAACAAAAACAAGGCAAAAATTTCTCTTCCATGGCATATGATTTTAAAAACATGCAAAACAATTTTGCTGCAACTAAATTATGTGGATTATGAAAGTATAAGTAAAGAAGTTCTGTTCTTGATCTTTTGTAAGGTGAAATCAGTACAACCTTTTAAATGTATCACAGAAAAAAAAAGGAGTATTATATAGGATACAAAAAGCTTCATACTACAATTAATCTAATGGTCATAACGGTACATGATACTGGAAAATGCATATATTAAATTAAGTCTCAAAAGCTCTGGATTTGCTGCAGGCAATTCAAAGGGGATTTCCTCGCTTCTTCCCTAGGGGAGATGGGTGGCAGCTCTCTCATGCAGGCATGCCTCCTCACCATCCATCATTTCAAAGAGACATATATCGCCTCCAAAGTGCTTCAAGGCAGCTGCAAGCAAATGTCACTTTGAGTTAAATGCATTATTAAACTGTTGGGAAATTTCACATCATGGGTCATTTATCTATGCTAAATTGGGTCAAAAGCCTCAGCACATGCCTAGATAAATGAGAGAGAAGTGCAAAATTCTCCCGTGGGAAGTAGTACTTTGATAAGCTTTATGAGTAGCTTATTTCTTTATTCAGTAGCCATGGGGAAGGGAGGTTTTCGTGTGTGTGTGTGTGTGTGTGTGTGTGTGGTTATTTAAGAGGTAATCAAACACTGTATAGGAATCTTCTGAGAAATACAGTTACGTATTCACCACCTCTCTAGAATTAGACATGCAAAACATAAATCATTAAATATTCATTCAATAAGCGTTTGAGTCTGTTCAGTGTCATGCACTGTATAAGAAGTAGAGAGTGCAAAAATGATTTTTTAGGCATAATTCTAATGTGGAGGCCTTTCTAGCATGGTGGGAAAGACTTAATTACCTTAGTAAACTTACATAAAAAATGGAGAGGAGACACAGACTAGAGAGGGGTTAGATCTTTGAGAGTTTAAAGAAGGTAGCAAAGGGCAAGTGACCTGAATAGAATCAATGATGAGTAGTGATTTGCCGGATGGACAGAGTCCCGAAGTCCAGTTCCAGGATGAAGAAATAGCAGAAAGTCAGAAGAAAACAGGAGAGAAGTAGGTATGGGTTTATGGTGATGATAAAATGTATCTTCCAAATTAGGACATTTTACAGGATGAAAAAAGACACTATTAATAATTAAGCTGAAGAAACAGATATAAACAAAATCTGTCCCAGGCAAATTGAGATCCCTGGTTAACTTAGGTGTATTTCTGTCATGGCCGTACCTCAAAAGCTGACGCTAAAGCCTTTGTGAAGGCAATTCAGACACAACGATGTGAATGCACTTAGTGCCACTGAATTGTACACTTAAAAATGTTTGAGATGGTAAGTTTCATGTTTGTATGTTTTTATCTTTATTTTTCATGTTTGTATATTTTTAAAAAGGCAACCCAGAACCTTAGAAATGTGGACACATTTTTTTTAGGTAAACATTTACCAAGGTGGTATGAAAATGCAGAAAGGAGACACAGTTATATATAAATTATTCTGATTTAGCAGAGTTATTGATTTTCTTTTTGTTTTATTAGATCTTTGATTTTTCCAGTAACTTGAGGAATTTTGTAATTTCACCTCTGTTATTTATTTCATCAAACCTTATTGTTCATCACTTATGAATCTGATATCCAGGGAAAGAAAAGAGAAGCTAGAGCAGAGACCTATAGAGAGAATATTCCCAAGTGATGAAACCTTTCATATTTTACATAATAAGCATTTATTATTTATGGAGCATGTATTGAATATTTTTGCCATATTGTCAATAGTTTATGTCACAAAATCCTGAAGTTTCATTCGAGTCTTTGCTCAATCCCTTGAACAAATTTAAAATTGTCAAATTTTATGGCTTTATTGTGATATAATTCACATAACATGCAGTTCATGCATTTAAAGTATAAAACTCAGTGGTTTTTAGAATATGCCCAGAGTTGTACAATCATTACCAAAATCTAATTTTAGAAAATTTTCATCACCCCAAAAGAGCCCTGTATCCATTAGCATTTACTCCCCCCACCATCCCTACAGATGTTCAATGCAGCCCTAGGCAAACAATAATCTACTTTCTGACTGTAAAGATTTGCCTGTTCTGGACATTTCATATAAATATGATCATAAAAATATGGTCTTTTGTGACAGTCTTCATTCACTTGGCGTGTTTTCAAGATACATCTATGTTGTAGTATGTATCAGTACTTGAATCCTTTTTATTACCAAACAGTATTCCATTGTATGTGTGTCACATTTTATTTGTTTATGGACGTAAGGATTATTTACACTTTTTCTTTATTGTGAATAATGCTGCTATGAACATACATTTACAAGTTTTTGTGTAGATGTACATTTTCATTTCTACCAGATATATATATATCTAGACGTGGAATTGCTGGGTGTTATGGTAATTCTAGGGTTAAACTTTTGAGGAACTGACATACTGTTTTCCAAAGTGATTGCACCATTTTACGTCCCTGCCAGCAATGTATGAAGGTTCCAATTCTTCCACATCTTTGCCACTTACTATTATGTTTTTTAAAAATCATAGCTGTCCTACTGAGTACAAAGTATTGCGTTGGCCAAAAAGTGCCTTTGGTTTTTAAGTAAAAATAAAAGACATTTTTCATTTTCACCAAGAACTTCATTGAACAACGTATTCACCATTTTGTACCACTACCTTCTGCCATTTTTCAGGCAACTTCATACTTCCATCTTCCCCAAATTTTTAATCTTTTTGAGCAAGGAACTGTTCCAGGTGCCTTTTACAGTCTTCCAGGGAATTGAAATTTTTTCCATTAGGAGAATTTTGTAAAGACCGAAATAAATGGAAATCCGAAGGTGCAATGTGTGGTGAATATGGAAGATGAATCAGAACTTCCCAGCCAGGCTGTAACAGTTTTTGCCTGGTCATCAAAGAAACATGTGGTCTTGCATTATCCTGATGGAAGATTGTGTTTTCTGTTGACTAATTCTGGATGCTTTTCGTCAAGTGCTGCTTTCAGTTGGTCTAATTGGGAGCAGTACTTGTTGGAATTAATTGTTTGGTTTTCTGGAAGAAACTCATAGTAGATGACTCCCTTCCAATCCCACCATATACACAACATCACTTTCTTTGGATGAAGACTGGCCTTTGGTGTGGTTGGTGGTGGTTCATTTCGCTTGCTTCACAATCTCTTCTGTTCCACATTATTGTACAGTATCCACTTTTCATCGCCTGTCACAATTTGTTTTAAAAATGGAATGTTTTCATTACGTTTCGGTAGAGAATCACATGCGGAAATATGGTCAAGAAGGTTTTTTTTGCTTACGTGGAACCCAAACATCAAAGTGGTGAACATAACCAAGCTGCTGCAAATGATTTTCAGTGCTTGAGTTGGATATTTTGAGTATGTTGGCTGTCTCCCGCGTGGTATAACGTTGATTGTTCTCAATTAATGTCTTGATTTGATCGCTATCAACTTCAACTGGTCTACCCGACTGTGGAGCATCGTCCAGTGAAAAATCTCCAGCACAAAACTTCGCAAACCACTTTTGACATGCTCAATCAGTCACAGCACCTTCTCCATACACTTCACAAATCTTTTTTTGGTGTCTCAGGTGCATTTTTACCTTTCTTGAAATAATAAACCATAATATGCTGAAAATGTTGCTTTTTTTCCTTCTATCTTCAACATAAAAATGGCTACACAAAAATTCACCAATTTTGATGTCTTTTTTTTAAATGCACGCTGATATGACAACTGTCACATAGAATTTAACAAAAGTGTTTCGAATGAAGTTAAAGACAACTAAGTGCTACTAGAGCCATCTTACAGAAAAAAACAAATGAACCTTTAGGCCAACCCAATAGTATCTCAGTGTGGTTTGCATTTTCCTGATGGCTAATGATGTTGAGCATCTTCGTATATGCTTTGCATATCTTAGTCAGCTTGGACTGGCTTAAATAACAGACATTTATTTCTCACAGTGCCGGAGACTAGAAGTATAATATCTGGTGCCAACAGATCTGGTCCTTGGTGAGGGCCTTCTTCCTGGCTTAGACAATTGCCTTCTCACTGTGTCCTCACATGGCCTTTCCTTAGTGCATACCTGTGGAGAGAGAGTGAGCATTCCTGTCTATTCCTCTTCTTATAAGGGCACTACTACCATTATAAGGGCCCCACCCTCATGAACTAATCTTAACCTAATTACCTCTTAAAGGCTCCATCCCCTAATAGCAGCGCACTGGGGGTTAGGGTTTTCATGTATGCATTTTTGGGGGACACAAACATTCAGCCCGTGACATTGCGTACCTTCACTGGAGGAATGTCTACTCAGTTCCTCTGCCCATTTTTTAATTAGATTGTTTGTCTTTTGTATTTCTGAGTTGTGTTTTTTATATTTTCTGGATGTAAGTCCCTTATCAGATATATGATTTGCAAGTATTTTCTCTCATTATATGAGTTATCTTTTTATTTTCTTTTTGTTATAATATCTAATTTAGTTCCATTGTAGTGGGAGAATATACTTTGCATGGTTTCAATTCTTTTAAATAAGTGCAGGCCTGTTTGAAGCCTGGCATATGGTGTACGCTGGAGAATGTTACACATACACTTGAGGAGAATGCATATTCTGCTGGTTTGTGTGGATTGTTCTATAAATGTCGGTTAGGTCTAGTTGGTTTACAGTGTTGTTCAAATCTGCTCTTTCCTTGTTGATCTCCCTAGTTGTTCTATGCATTATTGATAGTGGAGTATTTAGGTCTCCAGCTGCTGTAGTTTAATTCTGTCAGGTTCTGCTTCATATATTTTGAGGCTCTTTTTTAGGTGCATGTATACGTGTTTATAATTATTATTTAAGTAAAAGTGGTCTGAATTAACATTCCTTTCCTAAATCTTTTCTTTCCCCACATCATTCATAAAATGACATTCTGTGGGTGTGGAATAGTGAAGAAGTCAATTTCTGAAAATTTAGCAAAAGGAAAGAAAAACTCAGGTATTCTGAGCCTTTAATAGTCTTTTCTGTTTACTTAGAGCAGTTTCTTACACTTTGGAGATGTTGCTTAAGCAGTCATATTGAATGAAGTGAAGTATTTATAAAATAGATACTTATGAATTGGTTGTGTTATCTTAGTTGGGTTCCACCAGGAGCAGCCCTGAGAAAGAGCCAGGGAAGGAGTTTATCTGGGAAGAGATCTTGAGAAACACCAGTGCCATCTTAAAAGCAAGATTGAGAAGGCAAGGGCCCAATGATGGCTATGTGATCAAGCTAGTGACCACTGTGGCTAATTGAAACTTATTTCCCCAGGAAACAGAACTCACATCTCAGAGTATTCCAACCAGGATTTGAGGGACTTGGGACATTTTAATGTCAACTGTCACCTCACTGGTTGAGGACTCGAATAGTTTGCCAGGGCTGCCATAACAAAGTACCACAGACTGGGTGTCTGAAACAATAGAAATTTATTTTCTCACAGTTCTGGTGGCTGGAAGTCCAAGATCAAGGTGAGGTGTTGGCAGGTTTGGTTTCTTCCAAGGCTGCTCTCCTTTGCTTGAAAGTGACAGCTGTCTCACTGTGTCCTCACATGCTTTTTATTTGGTGCCTCTGTGTGTGTCCAAATTTCCTTTTTTTTTTAAAGGACAATAGATTGGATCAGGGGCCACCCTAACTGCCCATTTTAACTTAATCATCTGTTTAAAGCCATATCTCCAAATATAGTCACATTCAGGTTTCAAATATTAGTTTGGAAAGGGACACAATTCATCCCATTACAAGGGCTGTGGTGGCAGTGGGAGGAGACATTTTCTTGTACCACCTCTAATGTGGGAAAAGCAGGCTCAAGCTGCCAGTGTGAGATCTATAGCAGAGAAATACAGATGTCCCCAGTAGGGTGTCAGGTCAGCTTGCAGCGGAACTGTGAGGGCAAAGGGCTATGGGTGGGGCAACAACAATATCTACTACATATGCAGGCAAAATTATAAGCATTCTGATGGGTCTTACCAATTCATATGTAGCATAAGACCCTTGTCAAAAAAAGTAGCAACCACACACATGTGCACACTTAAATAAATACATCTAGCTACATTCTGTACTGGTGCTAGGATATAAAACAAAATAAGACATGCAAGGTGATCATAATCTATTGGGGCATATGATAAACAGTGTGAGGTAAGAGGTAGATTGATGGTATATGGTGCTGTGGAAGAGGCTGGGAAAACATCTAGCTGGACATGTGAATCTTCAAATAGTGAAGGTTTTCATGAGGTGCTAACCCCTGAGATGAATTTTGGAAAATGGATAGAAATTCATCAATTTGACAAGACGATTGAAACAGAGAATGGAAAGAAATTTGGATATGGAGTAAGGCATGATGGCGGTAGAGAAATAAACATATACAAAGATTAGGATGGTGTACTAGTGTACTTAAATGTCAGATTTCAGTGAACTAGCATCTCTCAGTAGAAATTCTGGTAGAGAAGGCAGCTCCAATCCCCACCTTTTACATTATAAACCATAGACGTTACTTTTTCACAGGTATTTTGTACTCAACAATTAGAGGCTTTTTTTTCTGCCCTTATTCTTTTTCCTCCTCATAGAGTTACAGTAGAGCAAAGTGCCTGAAAAGGCAAACTAAGGCTTTCTCTGCAATTAGGAGAAAGCAGTTAAAGAAAGTTTGGGGTTTTTTTGTTTTTTTGTTTTTTTCTTTTTCTTTTTTCCCTCTCTCTCTTTCTCTGGAGGAGCCAAAGCTGCTGGCAGATAAAACAAATCACACAGAAGGATTTTTGATGCCAAGCTGGCTTGAATCCCAGAGTCATGCATATTTCTTCCAAAAGGGGTTTTGACTCCAGGCTAAGAAATCAGACTATGTTAGAGGGAATATCCTCCTCAAAGTCTGAGCATTTGCATTTAATTCACCATTTTGCTCCATCCCAAGATAGCTTTTTTAGTTATTACAAAATGTAAATCACTGTTCCCCTAAGAAAGAAAAAAAAGAATCAACCATTTGCCTTTTGAGACTTAAAATAATGGGATTCCTTAATTACCACAGGCTTGGTTGGAACCAGCTCCCCGGATAACAAGCAATTCTGTTTACTTGCAGTGTGTACATGTATGGGTATGCTTGTCTGCTCTAAAATGGAAACAAGCAATAAAAAATGGAAACGTTTAGAAGTACACGGACATGAACATTTGTAGGTTTTAATGTATAGCTAAGTTAGGAGTCCTAATTGTCCCAAAGAGTAACATCTTCATTTGGAAAGGAAATTAGAAAAAAATGTAGAGGGTTTGGACAATTTATGTGCATCTCTACCAATGATATCACCAGACCAAGCAGTACGTCACTGATTCCATAGTGCATGGCACATGCTTATCCTAAAAAGTATTCATTTTTTCCTGAAATTCATGTTTAACTGGGTGTTTTGTATTTTTATTTACTAAATATGGCAAACCTAAGTCACTCAGTGTAATTGAAAATACCAGAACTCAGGCCACACTACCTATTACAAAGCTTAAACTGAAGAACTACAATATTCTATATATATACATATAGTACAGCATTACATATATTATATATAATGTATATAAAATGTTCTGAGTGCACTGAATGTATTGAAGCAAATAATGAATTATTACTAAACCAAATACTGAATCAGTATTTTCTTCTTTTCTTTGCTCTGGGCAGTGCTGGTGAGCATTTGTTTGTATTGTATTTAAAAGTTCAGTGTTTAGAATTCCTAAGAGCTGGGCTGGAGTTTGTGCTCTTCCACTTGTCAGCTAAACAACATAGGTCATGTTACTTTCTGAGCCTCAGTTTTCTAATCTGTAAAATGGGAATTATTTTGCCTCCACCAATACATAGGTAACATAAGTTGACCAGTTGTTTTGTGCCTGACAGGGCATAAAGAGTTAAACATTAATTATTTCAGCAAATTTTCATAAGAACCACTTGTAATAAAGAAACAGACTCCGTTTTTGATGTTTGACTGCTAATAGGTTTTAAGCTGTGCCTCTTCCTCTTCGCCTTCTGCCCCACATCTGAGCAAGCTGTAAAGGCTGGGTGCGCCCTCCTTTGGTGCCAGGAGGAAGTTCCAATGGGAGGAACCCATATACTCGAGCCTTACTTCTTCGCCACCATAAAGACTCCAAGCCAATCTCCTTTCCCTGATCTCTCAAGCCATCTTAGGGCCAGCTTGGGGAACCTGTCCAGCTCTCCTCAGAAAGACTCATTCTTTGAGTAATAAACATTTTCATATATTCATATCCTCTTGGTGTGTGTGTGTGTGTATTCAGTCTCAATATCTGAAACAAATTGTGGATGAGGGTCCATCCTATTTCTCTAGAGTGGTTACAAAACAATACTATTATTTCTCCCAATTTAGAGATGAGAAAATTGTGACTTAAACAAGAGAATTAACCTACCCTAAATCACAGAAGCTAATCAGTGATAGATCCTGGTTAAACTAGGGTGCTCGAACTTTAAAACCCCAGCTTAACCTTCACACTATTGTGTCAGAAAGATGAAACGAGGAAATTTGTGTGAAATATTAAGTACAGTGCCTGACATATTTAACGTCCCATAAATACATGTCACGTCTGGGCAGAACTGGGATGTTGGCATGTGGACATCAATGTAGGTTTGTTAACTCACAGTGTTTTGCCATCTCCACTGAGCTCAGAGTTTTCCTAGAAGTAAACGTTTACACCTATAACAAACAACCACCTGATGCAAACATGCCGCACCTTTCTTTCAAAAGCACTGAAAATGCACAGCTTCTATCAGTTCAAGACAACAGGTTTAGTTTTTAGTCTCACATCTTTCATCCACTGCTTGTTTTCTGGAGGCTGCTGGCTGGCTGTCAGCAGTGACAGCCCCATCTGTCATCAGTGTATGGTGTGCCCAGGCACTGCCTGTCACGGAGACTTGCAGGATATGCCTTCTTGTTGCCTGGGAGGTGGAAGCTCTGCTAAGGCACTTAAGAGTCCTGGTGTTCTCTGCCACGCTGTGTAAGGTACAGTTAAATCCACCCTAATCAGAGAGTGGCATCTCCTTGATATACTTGGAAATCATTGGATGGACAAACATGGCTCCACAGAGTGGGATGGCTGGGGAAAATCCTGGACTCTGTCTTAGAATAATCAGAATTGTGATTATAAATACTCCTGAGCTAAGAGTGTCCTTTTAACTCTGGTGGTTGGAGGATATTTGTTCTCTACAAAGAGCCCCTCAGGTTTTATTTTTCACAGCAGAAAAATATTAGATAGGTAATAGAATTACTATTAGAGCTAAAAAGTATTTTAGTTGTAAATGAAATCTTATTAAGAAGATACCTGTGCTCACAATCCTGGAATAGTAAACTGTTCTTCACAATAGCCATTACTATTACTCCTCCCCCTCCTCCTCCTCTCTCCTGTTGCCACTGATGCAGCTACTATTGCTACTAGTAGTGAAAGGTAAGCATTACCAAAGAGTAGCTTGTTTATACAGCGCACACTGTTCCAAGTGCTTTACATACAGGATTCTAGTCTATTACTGTTCTATAGAGCAGGTTTTATTATCACTTTCTTTGGGTGGGGGGAAGCTGTGCCCATGTCATTCAGCTATTTAATAGCTAATCAAGAATTTGAACCCAGGTCTTTAAGACTCCACAGACTGCTCTGCCTCTTTGGCATCTAATTATATTTAAATATTACCTTGTCTGGCATCTTCTAGTGAGCTGTGGTAATGTGTCCAAGGTTACAGGACAGAAATTCCAGAATCTAGGTTTTCCTGGCTACAGATACATCCTGACTCTCATTTTATTCTAGATAAGTAATGGTGAAGTGTTACATCTATATCATCAGCAGTGCCTTTTCAAGCTCTGGTGTGGAAAAAAAAAAAAAAAAGGTCCTAATTTTGGAAAGGGCACTTTGCACTTTGCATACTGTACTTGTGGAAACCTAAAACTCTGAGAGAGAAGGTGGGATGTGTCTGTGGAAATAATATAATTCTTTTCTATCTTACCCTCTCCTCTAGAGTTTTTCCTAATATTACTTCCTCTGCTTTCCAAGCAGGAACAGTAATCCATTCATTTCTTGATGAGTCCATTACACCTTGTATGTGTCTCTTCTAGCATTTCTCATATGGGTCTGGAAGGATTTGTTCACCTGTTTGTGTTTCCTATTAGACCGAAAGCAATGTGAGGGTGAGAAGTATATTTTGTCTGTGTTGACATCTCAGGTTTCTCAGATAACAGGCACTTAAGGTAGCCATAATAATTTAAAGATGGCTGACTGGTTAACTCACATCGAATTGCCACTGGTTGCAAATGCTTTTGTCTCTTTCACTGGAAAGGCAGAAAAAGAGGTAAGAGGTGACCTATCATGGCCTAAGGGTCAGAGTGGCATGCAGGGAGTCATGATGGTGATATGTAGCTGTTATCATGCATTCTTAGCCCAGTAAAGTTTATATGAAGGGCGAACTAACATTAAGTAGAACATCATGAGGTATTTTACTAAGCACCTTAAATGGAAAATATTTTTTTAAAAGGAAAAGGATGACAGGCATTATTGAGCTGAACTGGGGAGAGTGTTTTAGGTAAATCCTCAACGGTACTGTAGAAAGAAGTATTATCAACTCTTGGAATCATAACGTGGTATCCATACGTATTCAGGACAAATTTTTCCTCACATGCCAGCATATTACACTGCAAGTTCATATCTTATTTTCTGTCTGTTCTTATATCTAGGTCTCTTTAGGAAGTGCCGATTTTCAACCATAATCCCCCCCTACCACTGGGTCACACACTGAATATTTAGGGTGCTAAGAAATCAAAACCCAGAAATTTTCTGTACTGAGGCACCTGCCTTATACCTGTCCTGAATATGTGTGGGATTTCTGTAACAGAAAGAAAAGATGAATGTGGGACTGTAGCCACTGCTTGGCATGGAGGAAGAAATGATTGTAAACCGGAAGGACTATCATCAGTGTGTCTGTGGATATGCAAGGGAGGCTGTCCAGACCATTTCCTTTCTTGGGGAAGAAAAATATAAAGCCAACCAACAAAACTGTATCAGAATAAAGGGGGAGATGACATAATGGTAAACATCTTTTGCGTCATTATAATATGCTAAGTGTGTGACAGAGTGTGGCACAGTCCCCACAACCACATAGTGAAAAATATTACTGTCATAAATGAGCCAGCTAAGCTTTTTTTTTTGTTTTTGTTTTATTTATTTATTTATTTTTAATGGGCAAAGAAAGAGTATGGACATACCAGACTGCAAAAATAACAAAGTCTGGCCATACCACATTTTGCTGAAGATACATAGTTACAGAAAGTCTGATATTTACTGGTATGAATGTGCGTTTGTAAAACAGCTGTCCCACTCACTAGCAGTGTGACCTTAGACGGGTGACCATTTCTCTGAACTTTTCTTTGTTATTAGAAGGAGAATAATAATACTTTTGTAGAATTGACTCTGCCAAGCATTTAGCTTAAAATTAAGGTGAATAAATGACGGCGGTGATGGTGGTGGTGATGGTGATGATGATAATGATGCCTAACGTATCTAGGAAAGAGGGGAAGGGGACAAAATCGATTTTCCTTTTCCCTTTATAAATGCTGCCATCAGCAAAACGCACACTAAGAGAGGCTTGTGTGTGGGTTAGGGACTCTGAAAAGGCAAAAGGGGTTGCGGTCAACTGAAAACAATCCCAGGTTGGTGTGGGGAGTACACAGAAGGCACAGGAGATGAGCTAGGAAGATGCCCCTCAGCCATGGCGATTAGGTGACTTGCATTTAAATCTTTGCTAATCTGACATTGAGAGAAAGAGCTTATCAGTTTTACATGTTCAGTACTGGCAGTGTGAATTCTGCATTAGGTTGTGTCCATTAAACTTCATAACTGTGAGCTAAGGTATGAAATGTTGGGGACAAAAGAGTATAATCTGATTATAGTCCTGGTTGTGCCCTTTATTGCCAGGGGATGTGGTAAAAGCAGCAGTTTTTTGAAGAGACTGGAGACTTTTGATTGGATCTGAGTAGGACTGGTATCTGTAGGAGGTTCTGCACAGGCCCAGTGGGCAAAAAATATGTGGATATTACAATATGAGGGTGGGTTTCAGGTTAGTCCAAGGGGTAGAAACACCTATTAATGATAATGATGATAATAAAAGCATTTAAAGGTTGCACAGGCCAGTAAATGTGATCTACCCTTTCTTTAGAAGTATACATAAGAAACTAGGTAACCACTGGAAAAAATGTTTTTAGAAGGGAAGACCTGCCATGAGTACAATACTGAGCTACTCTTAAGATTACTTTCAGCCTAAAGATTTAAGAGCTTTGATTGAGTGAGCTCTTTATTTTGCATGGTTGTTTTTTTTTTTTTTTTAATATTTATTTATTATTTATTTTTGGCTGCATCAGGTCTTAGTTGCGGCGTGCGGGCTTCTCTCTAGTTGTGGCATGCAGGTTTTCTCTTCTCTAGTTGTGGCGCGGGCTCCAGAGTGCGTGGGCTCTCTATTTTGCAGCACTTGGGCTCTAGTTGAGGTGCACAAGCTCTGTAGTTGTGCCATGCGGGCTTAGTTGCCCTGTGACATGTGGGATCTTAGTTGCCTGACCAGGGATCGAACCTGCGTCCTCTGCATTATAAGGCGGATTCTTTACCACTGGACCACCAGGGAAGGTGTTTGCATTTTCATTGTATTAACACCTCAGATAGATAGACTCTGATAACTGCTGGCAAAACACAGTGATGGGCAGAATGGCAACTATTACCATTTATTTATATATATATATATATATATATATATTTTTTTTTACTAAGTATAGAAACTTAACTCCGTCATTTTTTCTTAAAGGAAATGGTAAATTCTCATCCCAATATGTATCTTGTGTTTTTCAGATATCTGTATTATTCTTTCCCTGCCTTAGTCTAATTAATTGCTGCTGGATATTACAAACAGGGCAGGTATACCCTTCAAGTATTGTATGCATAATACAGCTTTAGGTGATTTTTTTTTTTAATCCAGAGTAACAGAGGACCATTGCTTGACAGATAACACTGAATTCTGTATGTTTATGCAAGTTTGAGAGCTAGAAAATCATGGTAATCATGGTACAGAATAGGAAATTCTGAACCATCTAAATTTTCCCAGTCGTTAGTGATAACATTTTTCATTCAGCAATGTTTTTTGAGTTCCTACCCAGTGGTAGGAATGTAGTGGGGGGAAAAATCTTCATGATTGCCAAGAGGAGAGTGAACTGAAAGTACAATCTCACTGTCACCCAAGAGTGGGGAATTAGAATCCTCTAATGCTGTCTACAGGATGTATGAGAATGGGCATGTCTATAGTGACAGGAGTATTTTATATAAATATTTGATTGGGGCCCCATCTTTGACATGGGACTAGAGCATCCCGTGAGTTATATGCGTCCAAACACTGGGCAGCACATGAATCTACATTTGCCCCATCTCTGCCTTTTTGACTGTGTCTGTTACTAGTCTTCTGGTGACTCACTGTCTTTGGGAAAATGAGGCAGTTCAGAAATGAACTCATTAGCCCTCTTATGCATCTAATAAGAGCTTTGATAACTACCAACTTCAATCTGTAGTTCCCAGTAGAATAATTCTCGTTTTTCTAACCTGTCATCAATAACATTAATGTCACAGTGAAAAACAATTTTCTTTCCAAATCATCTTTCAGGCAGCTGAAAGTAAGAATTAGGCCACTTATTTGTCTGATTTTCCTAACCAGAGATAATAAGCTCGTAAGGAAAATAAAATTTGGTAGTTACACATATCAAATGTCTAGCATGTTCTCTGGAGAGGTAAATTTATGTTGTTACGCAAACATACAATAGGCAGAATTTCTCAATTACTGTGTAATGAATATGCTGAGAACAAAGAAGAAGAATCTGAAATTGTAATTATGATATCTTAATATATGACATTTGGGTATCTTTAATTGAGCCCCTCAATAAGCTTAAAATCCTCTGCTGTCCCCAGTCCAACATGTATTATGTGACAGGTATTTCACAATTATGTCTATTTCATAGGAATTCTAGAAAACCCTGCATTCAAATGTTATGGCCATGCCTTCAGTGAATTATTACCAGTTATTCAGCGATTGCAAGGTAAAATTCATGACCACCAATAAATCATATATAATTAATACTGGTAACATATAAAATGTAGTTTTTAGCATTGAGAGAAATTTATTAAATGATGGCATGGGATGATCAAATCCTTACCTGATTTAAAAAGTTTTATTGAAGTCCAGGTGCTAAGTTGGGAGCACTCTCCGCAAACAGAAACATTTTGGGTAAAGAAAATTAAATTTTAAGCCTATGAATGATGATACATACATAAACAGTGTGGATTTCTTAAGCCTTTCAGAAAGGATAAATCAAAACACATTAGATGTTTAGGCTTTGAGATTCAGCTCAGCTTCAAGTTGGGCTTTGTGGTTGATTATCCTTTTCTAAACTGTTCAAAGACATCATCAATCAGATTTGAGAATCCTAGAATGAGTATTTAAGTCAGCACATGAATAGATCAAAGTCCAGCTATGAGAAGAAATATATATTTTGATTTATTTGATTAGGGTTGTTTGCTGAAGACATTACAGATTGCAGCAGTGTTCTCTTCCATTAGCACAATGAGATCATTGTGCAGAAGTGGTGCTAATGCCCATATTTAACGGAGAATGTTTGCAATGATAGATAGGGACCAAAACATGAATTCTGCAAATCAATATGTTTCTGGCCATCTTGAAGTACTGCCCACATTTGCTAGAGGCAGAATCTGCTCTCAGCCAAGGAAAATATATTAGCAAGAACATCCTGAGAATTAAATTACAAATGTCTGTTATAGATTTTCGATGTTTCACAATCATGATTTTGTGAATAGTTGTTTCCATGGCTTTGGACCATTATGGATTACAGGTTGTTTTTCCCCCAGGAAGGCAACCAGCTATGAAATGGAAGGTGGTGACTTGTGAGCACATTTTTCTTCTTTCCTTTCTCTGCTTTCTAAGTTGTTCCCGACGTCTTAATACAAGCATGTCTTATTATGGTTAATATCAGTGGATGTCATTTTATCAACTACTAATGCTAGGGCTGAGTCTAACATCTGGAAAAACATGGAACAAGTATTTTGATCATCCTGTGTAGTCTTATAAAGTTTATAGGCCTTTTGGAAAGTCTTGATCTGGTTCCCAAAGTTAATAGATCCTTTACATCTATTAAATTCTATTAAATTATGTTGCCCGAAGATGCAGGATATAATGCAAGGAGTATCACTGATTTTAGAATAAATAAATAATAGTCTAAAATTTAGACCAATGCTAATCATAATACCTGCAACTGATAATATTTGGATTCTTACCATATGACGTGCCAGGCTGAAATACTTACTTGCCGTGGATTATCTCATTTAATTCGCATATCTGGACAATAATATAAGGTAGGTTTTAGAAATTGGAAAACTGAGGCTAAGGGAGGTGACCTAACTCTCCCAAGGTAGCATGCCTGGTAAGAGTCAGTATTATGATTCAGTTGTAAGCACCCACCTTCAGGAACTGTGTTCATAACTTCCCTTGTGCACAGGCCAGCTGTCTGAGGGTCTCTGTAGAGGCTTCAGAGTCTGCAGAAATGCCGTATGATGTTTCATCAAGCACGTTCTGGTCTTGCCCAAAGCACCTGGGACCAGTCAGGCAGCATGGTGCCTGGTTGTATGGATAAGATTGCAGTGGGAAAAAAAAGGGATAAAAACGTTCTTTTACTTCCATATTAATTAGACTACCAGGGATTCTGATATGTAGTGCAGATGTATGGTATTCAAACTAGAAATGTTTAAAATTATTCAAAAATCTTATAAAAATTGTGAAGAATATTTTTTCACTTCTTTCTAAGGGCCATTTGTTCTCACATTCTAGTATGTTAATTCACTAGAGTTGTTGGTATAAACAAAGGCAATTGATGTTATAGGCTAGTTTTAACACTATCTCATTCATAAGAATATTAAATTATTTTAGGCAAAGTGGTTGTATCAAACTGAATAGAAATAAAGGGAAAGTGGTAATTAGACTATGTTAAAATATAACCTCCAAGGATATAAAATATGCAAGAGCTCATCCATGAAAAATTAGACTGCAAGAGGTTACACCATGTATTGGCTTATTTTGTAAGATATCAGATTACCTCTCATGAATAAATATGACTAATAATGGTAACTATAATTTAATGCTATAATATTAAAAATACTTTTTGATTCAAAAAACTGGTTATATATTTGATCTTTTTTCATTATCAAATCCTAACTATACAAGTAATTAAATTTATAGTTTTTTGACTTAAACAAATTTTGAGAGTTTATACTTTAAACTCTATTAACAAACGATTTTAATAAATGCTAGTTAAATGAATACTGAAATTTAAATTTCAAATGAGAACATAAACTATTGTACCTCATGATAATCATTTCCAGTGGCCTGGAAATGGGGTCTTCCTTATGCACCAGACATTTTGCTAGGTGCTGAGGTTATAATGGCGAATATGAAAAGAGAAAAGTAATTGCAAATAACTAGTAATATTAAAAAATCTTACAACCTAATATTTCTACCTAATAAGCAAAATCATTGGTTATGATACCTTGTCACATTGACATGAATAACCCCAAGAGGGAAACAAGCTACCGTAAATATAAAACTCTATAAATTGGGCAGAAACGGCTCTAATGGGAAAGTGCTGCCTGTTTGATTCAGTGTCTTATAACCTGGGTGTCAGTTTGGTTTGGAATTCTCTGTTTTCAGGTTTTGCTTAACCTCTTTCCTATCTTACTTTTGCCCCAGGAACATCTGCTGTGGCATTTTAATTGTAATATTGTTTACAGAAAACTCTTGGTAGATAAAAGAATCTTTGAAAAGTTTCCAAGTAAAGACTATGTGCCAAGTGCTGCTTGGGCTCAGGGATGAACAGATAAAAGTCCTAGCACTCTGCCTTTCCTTAACTTACTGAGGTCTATTGGGGAAATACTCATAAAAGCAAATAATTCAAATGCAGCATGGCATCAACCCCAGTGTTTACAGAGCAAAATAAGAACCAAGAAGGAGAATGAACAGGAATCAGTCAGGGTAAGTTTGGAATTTTGTCAGAGAAAGGAAAGCATTTAAACTGATGATTAAAAGCTGCACAGGCTCTTGATAAGAAGTCAAGTATGACTAAACCATCATAGGAGAAGGCAAACAGCATGGGAAAAGTGAAGGGGGTACAGGGCAGCATAAAGTTTGGGGGAAATAAAATGTTTGTAGTATTTCTGGAGCATTAAGCTTCATGTCTGTTGGACTCAGCAGTGGAGAGAATTGAGTCTAGAGAATTACACAGAATCTTATCTCTTTATTCCTATGGAGAATGCTGTAAAAATCCAACTTTAGGACCCTGACCACTGTTCAAACTTGCATTTATAATTGCCAAGTGGGCACAACTACCCCACATATCCACAGCATGATGTAAGCCTTTCTCCCAAGTCTCCTTCTCACATGTTGGGAACATTTCTATAAAACTGGCATGCAATTCTTAGCCACTCAGGTTTAATTTAAAGTCTCAGAATCATGTTGAAGGCTATACCTCCTCAAGCCTGCATATACCCAAAGATCTATATTGACTTATATCCTAAGACTTCCTGACGCCAAATACTGCAAATATAAATACGATTGGACCAATCTGACTATTCTTCCATCATGCTCAGCACTTTCTTTCCCCTAGTCCTTTAACTATGCTGTTCTTTATGTCTGGAACATTTTCCCTGCCCATCACATTCCCCAATCCAAAGCTGAATTCAAAGACCTCATGTAATTTTTTTCTTTTAAACAAATTTTCCAAGTTGATATCCCTCTCCCCTGAACACTTACTGCACTTCATATGTGCTGCTTTTCATGATATCTTGTGTTCTGCTAGTGCTATATTTCAGTAAGAGAAATGTGCACTTACAATTATAAGGTTTTGAAGAGAGATACTGAGAATCATCCATCCATCTTATTTTGAACAGCTCCTGTCTCTTGTTAAATTAAAACCAAAAAGTACATGAATCCAAATTACTAAATGCTAACTTTTAAAATCTGTATATCAGGGCTTCCCTGGTGGCACAGTGGTTAAGAATCCGCCTGCCAGTGCAGGGGACACGGGTTCGAGCCCTGGTCTGGGAAGATCCCACATGCCGTGGAGCAACTAAGCCCATACGTCACAACTACTGAGCCTGTACTCTAGAGCCCGCGAGCCACAACTACTGAGCCTGCATGCCACAATTACTGAAGCCTGCACTCCTAGAGCCCATGCTCCGCAACAAGAGAAGCCACCACGATGAGAAGCTCGCGCACTGCAACTAGAGAAAGCCCGCGCTCAGCAAAGAAGACCCAACACAGCCAAAAATAAAATAAATGAATTTATAAAAACAAACAAAAAAATCTATACTTATAAAAGCAAAGCCAGTTCTCTAAGAGTTGTCAGGATGCTCAAAAGTTATATTGATCTATTATAATGATCCTAGCCACCCGGATTGACACAGGGGATTAAACTTTCTTTTTGACTTCTGACATCTAGAACAGTGGGGAATAGTACCACATTCTTAGTTACCTTATTTTATTTATAGACTCTGCTAAAATATGTCTTGACTTTGAAACCTCTTAATTTTCCTCTTATGTTCATTAACTCTACAAATTTCTGCAAGCCAATCTAATATCATCCATAACTGACTCCCTATGGAGTGAGGGAACCTTGGAAAAATTGTCTTGCCTTAAGAAATGATAAATAATAGCAAAATATTAACCACAGAATCAGAACATGGATATCATCTGGTATGTCCCTACTTCGTGATATCTAGACAATATTGCTTCTAATTTTTTTCAAACTCTTACAGTGCTACCATAAGTAGACAGGTAAATTCATTCTTAAGACTTCTTTACCATATTGTGATCTCTAGATCTTCTATTTCTTGGTCTGAAGTTAGGATATATAATTTAAAATGAAAATAATGTATTTTGTGCTTATGCATTATAGTAATAGAATCCACAATTGTCTATGTAATCTAATTTGTTGAACCTTAGCAAAAGGGCTTCCTCTCTTAGGTTTTCTGCATCTTCCTTCGGAGATCAGAATGTAGGCTCTAAGAGCACAGTCTAGGAAGAGATAAACAACAGGATTTATTCTCTTCTGGACTAACTATTGGTTGGTCAACAAAATTGCTATTTTAACCTCAAAGGTCGAACGATGTCTTGACTTCACGGTTTTCAGTATTTGGGAAGGACTGTGGGAAGAAGGCACTTTAATATGGCAAATTGATAACTATACTAGTAGCATTCCCTCTTGCCCACATATTAGGAGCTTTATAATCTCCTCACAATAAAGTGTTACTTTGTCTCCAACCATCCTGAGATATTAATCACTTATGTACTGATTTTCTGCAGAGAAATGGAGTTCTAGTAAGGAAAACTAACTTGCCCTAGGTTACCCAGAAATTTAACTGTAGATCTGAGGTTCAAACTGAAAGTTCCATCCGCCATACCACCCCACCTCAGAATCAATGTGATAAAATAAGCTGTGTACTAGCTTATCTTATTGTCTAGATTTATTTATTTTTTTAAACAGATTATTTATTTTATTGAAGTATAGTTGACTCTAGATTTATTCTTAATGGTTCTTTTCCTCATGTATATGCAGGGCACTCTCTCTAAGTAAATACTACTAGCTAGAGGGTCTGTATACTTTATCCCATCAATACATTATTTTAGATTCTTTCCTAAAGAGCTCTCAAATCTATCCACTTATCTCTGTTCAACTATAGTTGTCATCTTACTCCAGGATACCATGATTTTCATCTAGGCCAGTGCAGTAACTTCCTTACTGGTTTTATCACAGCCCCTTGGACCATCTCCAGCCTTTTCATGTTACCCTGCCTGCTCTCATCCACATCTAAAAAAACAAACAAACAGACAACAACAAAAAACAAAACAACCAAGCACAAAAAAAAAAAAAAAACCTTCAGTGGATTTCCCATGACTCTTAAGAAAAAAAAAATCCTTAACAAGACCCACAAAGCCACAACCATACTGGTTCTGTCTACCTCTCAAGCTTAATCTCACATCCCTTTGTCCCTCACACTTTGTACTTTTGCGATATGACTTCATATTCACTCTGAATCAGCTGCTCAGGCTCTGAAATCAGTCTGTCTGGGTGTGAATCCCAGTTCTGTCACTTACCTGGTGTGGGGATTGTCACCTTGGATAATTCTTTAACTTCTTTGTGCTTCAATTTTATTATTATGAAATGGGGGCTAATGATATAGTAATTATTCCATAGGGTTGTTGTGAGAACTAAATGAAATAATATAGAAAAAAATGCTTAGTGCAAAAGATACAGCACTTGAGTTTGCTTTATTTAATTTTCATACCCTGATGGGGTTGAAATTTTAAGTTAAATGATACCAGGTACTATATCTAATATTGACTACCTTGTATCATAGATGGCTAGAATAGTACTTGACCTTGTATCTCGATAAATGTATGTAAAATGAGTGACTAAACAACTGGATGTAAGTTTCACAGCAAAGCTGATAGGGTTGTCTGTGACCCTTTTTCTGCCAAGTAAATACATCTTATATTTTGGAGGCCCAACATAAAGATTACTGCCTCTTTGAAACTGTTTTGTAGGAGTATTGGAGAATTCCTACTGAGAACTCCACCTACCTCATGCAGAGTTCTGAAGTTATCTCTGTAACGCTTAACATGTTAAATATTTTTATAAATATTTCTTTTGAAAGCAGAGTATTAACACTAAAAGACAAATTAGAGAAGGTCACTTCCCTCTAAGAATTTGCAAGGTAGTTAAAGGAGACATCTGTATATTAAGTCATTCATTCCATGAAGTAGTGGGGATGCGATGGTGTTCCCTGTACAAGAGGGAAAAAAACCTGAAAAGGTTAAAAAAAAAAAAAGTGTAATGATAGAGAGAAATGAGGGGGAGTGAGCAATGTAAATAACAGGAATTTTTTGTTTTTTTCGGTCAGCAGTGACTTTGCTGAGGCAGTGATACTTAGTTGAGACCTACAGACAGGAAAGGGAAGATGCCAGTGAAGCCCCAGAGCACAGCACAGAGATTAGCCCAGTGAACACACTTGATGTTTGCTATCAGAATGAAAGAAGCGAAATACAGTGGAGGTGAGGGAAAAACAAGATATGCATCTTTACCATTATTTTAACTCTTCCTAACTTCTCCAAAACTCTAAAATCTAACTGTTATTTAAGACCCAACTTAAATTTATCTTCTTCCATCTTCTCCTATTTTGGAACTCATCACTCTCTCCTTGAACATCTGTAGCATTGGTCACCCCAGTCATTTAGCTACTCTGGAAAGCATTTCAGCTTAAATTAGAAATGTGCTTGTTGAACTGAATTTCTTAGTTGTGTGATCCTTTGCAAAAGTGTTGCAACTGTTGACAGTGTTGGTCCCATTTAAAGCTTCTCTGATTAGTAAGTTTAGAAGATGAAATGGGTTAAATAGGAAAAACCCCTGTCATCTTTTTACTGCATGGTTCTCAGATACCTTCTATCACTACGTTTCCCCTGTACCACACTTGGTCAGTCTGAGGATCGACACAAGAATGTTTCCTTGCATTTCTCCGTAGCATCCCTCTTTTATTTTGCTGTCAATCAATTTACCAACAGTTGAATCTTAGAAATTACTGATTTATTTATTGGAATTACTACTTTTGAATCCTTCTCCTTAGCTGGAGATTCCTCAAGTCTTCGGGGTTTGTTTTTTCCGCACTTCCAAAAGCTAATGTTAATATTTAAATCCTGGATTTCTTCCTGTGTAAGACGGAAGGAAACTGCAAGACTGTTTTATTAATTTTAATATTGAAGGTTAAAGTTGAATCAGTAGTTTAAATACTGTTAAGGTGTCAGTGCTCTGAAAACTTACCTACAGATTCAGTGCAATCCCAATGGAGGTTTTCTTTGTGTAGATATCAACAAGCTCATTCTAAAGTTTATATGGAAAGGCAAAGGAACTGGAAGAGCCAAAACAAGCTTGTAAAGAATAACAAAGCAGAAAGAATCACACTAACTGATTTCAAGATGTATTTCCATAACTAGGTCACAGAAATCAAGACAGTGTGTTACTGGCAAAAGAATAAACATACAGATTCATGAAACAGAATATAGAATCCAGTAATTGACATGCACAAATATAGTTAATTGAATTTTAATTATAGAGATAGTTTTTTTCATACAAAAGAGCACATACTGCATGATTTTAGTTATGTGAAGTTCTGGAACAAATTTAATCTATAGTGCAAAACTCAGAGTGATTGCTGCTTCTGGAGCCCTGAAAGTGTTGTTTGACTTGTAAGGGGCATGAGGAATATTATGGGATGATAACATTCTAATTTTTGATAAGGAGTGTGTTACATAGGTAGATTCATGTTTAAATTCAGTGAGCATGTAATAAGAATTGTACATTTCATTGTACTGAAATTTTACAAAAATAAAAATAACTGTAACCTCAAAAAGCAACAACATTTTAAGCACCTGCCAAAATAGTCTATGTTGGGAATTTTCAAGAACAAAATATTGTTAAATACACAAGCAAGTTTCAAAATAATTTCTTGGAAGAGATCTCTCCTTACTTACGAGACATTACTGATATCTAAGATTTTTTTTTTTTTGGTTAAAGATTTCATATAAAGAATAGGATATGGAGAAATTGTAGCAGGTCCATAGAATATCAACAAAAAGATGAAAGGAATAGAA
Organism: Balaenoptera acutorostrata; assembly: GCF_949987535.1. Lineage (NCBI taxonomy): Eukaryota > Metazoa > Chordata > Mammalia > Artiodactyla > Balaenopteridae > Balaenoptera > Balaenoptera acutorostrata. The sequence goes on along the minus strand of NC_080082.1, from coordinate 26,257,444 downwards.
AATAGTACCAGTGAGGAAAGATAAAAGGAACTTGAATTAGTTTGTGTAATTTCCAGAACAGAAGTTGAGAGATTGCTTAACAGCCATTTTCCTATTTATAAGAGAAATGTGTTGGGTTCGTTGAGACCCCTGAAACTATTGAGAACTCTTAGGTCATCGAATCCAGCCTTCTTTTTTTACAAGTGAAAACATTGATGCTCAGAGATCAGATGTGACTTGCTGAAGATCCTTCAACTCAGTAATGGTTGAGCTTGAGAATAAGACTCAGCATGATTACAACTCCAGACATCAAGCTAAAAATATCAAGGCATGTTAGTCCTGCAAATGAGAGAAGTCAGTGACAAAGTCTTAGAAAACGTTGTCCTATTAATACAGAAATATGCAATCTATTTGAAGAATATAATTCACCTCATTTCTAGTCCTCCATCCCTTCCAACTGTCCCTGAACAAAAGATTCAAAGTTACTCTAAACTTTAACCTCCACTTCTAGGACAAGGGCCATGATTGGAATAAGTGGGTTAATCATATTCTACTTGTGACAGTTTTTGGTTCAGTTAATCTGTCTTAGCCACCTGCTACAATTGCTTCCCCTAGATATATTGGCTGGTTTCAATTGTAGTTCAGCTGTGAGGAACATTAACACTTTTTCTCAGAATCTTGAACATGGTGAGCTCCTTTTGGACATTGTGGAACACAAACATATGAAGTTTAGGGCTTCGATAGCCATTTTCAACCATCAGGGAAGCCACTTTGAGTGTTTAGCTGAAAAATGGAAGTATATTGAGCCAAGAGAATAGCAAAAACAAAAACAAAATTCACAACCTTGATCAAATTATAACTAAACTGACTCTGAATATTTAAATTACATGATCCATGAAATTCTCTGTAATTTTAAACTATCCTTCATTGAGTTTTCTGGATATTTACAACTGAAGACATTCAAAATAGTGTTAGTCAGAATACATATTTCTCTTGAAGAATAGATTACTGTTACTTATTTTGAACAACTTAATTACTGAAATAGATAACTCATATTTATTGTAAAGTGCTGTGCTCTTTGCATACATTATCATGTTTATTCCTGACAACAACCCTCTGAGGTAAGCCATACTATCTTTATTTTACAAATAGGAGAACCATGGCTATAAAAATGCTTACTGTGGATTGTACTTAACTTCACACAACCAAAATGTGGCAGAGTTGAGATTGGCCCAGATCAATCTGATTCTAAGGCTATTGCTAAGCACTTCTGCTTCACAGACTCATTGAATGGAAGGTGCGTATGGTACAAAGCAGTCATGTAATGACTTATAGATACTTGAAGTTCCACATAAGTCTTGGATTCTACAAGTTTCTGGGTCACCTTCATTTCATACAAGAAGAAAAGAAGGCTGGAGAAGAAAGCAAAATAAAACTATTTTTTCTTTTGTGTGAAGGAGGTTTCCATCTCCTTTGGTAGAAAGAAAATATGTTTTTCAGATTTAGAAGTACTGGGGACACAACAAAGGCACATATTTTACTTATACTCACACTGTTCATGTCAGACTGCCCCGTACTCATGTCCAACCTCATCTAGTGGCATCACCTTATGGGTGGATGCATCCTCCCTTTGAGAAGCATGGAGAACTTCAACTTCAAACAGCCGTTTGGAGAATGAAATGCCTGCTCTTCTTCCTGTGATGCCTTGCCAACAGATGGGACCCTGTGGGTGATTGATTATGGAATCCAAAGTTGTGACACCCAAGGAGACATCCACCCACTGGATGATTCACTTGATTCACAGCCACAGAAAGCGAGTAAGTCAGCTCACCTTACTTTCTGCGATTTCAATCATCCGAGACTTTTATACTTTTAAGACTAAGACTTCGAAAGTTCATTACGGTGAAGCTCAGATATTTCAGGATTTTAATTACCATAACAAAGACATTTTTATAAAAATAACTTAATTACTAGATGAATTGAAAAATACTTATAAGTTAATTCAAACAAGGTAGAATTAACATTATAGCATTGCATTTTATCTCCACGTTCTTTTTTTAATATATCTCAGTAAGGATTCTAATACTTTTTTTTCTTTTCTTTGCCTTCAGCAAAGTTCTGTAAGTTTTTTTTTTCATAGATTATTTATTTTTTTGGCTGTATTGGGTCTTCATTGCTGAGCGCGGGCTTTCTCTAGTTGTGGCGAACGGGGGCTACTTTCGTTGCAGTGAGCAGGCTTCTCATTGCGGTGGCTTGTCTTGTTGTGGAGCACGCGCTTCCGTAGGCGCGCGCGCTTCCGTAGGTTTGGCACGTGGGCTCTAGAGCGCAGGCTCAGTAGTTGTGGCGCACGGGCTTAGTTGCGCCGCAGCATGTGGGATCTTCCTGGAACAGGGATCCAACCCATGTCCCCTGCATTGGCAGGCGAATTCTTAACCACTGCACCACCAAGGAAGTCCCTGTAAGTTTTTATTGATTCTGTACACTTATTTCATAACTGACCTCCTTAATGAACCCAGCTATTTGAATAGACTTTTAGTTCCTTCTCTATGGTTTTCTTGGCAGATATGCCTATCGTCTGTAAGCAATAATGATTTTGTATCCTTTCCAAATTTTATCCTTTTTATTTTGGTTGGTTTTTGTTTTTGCTAAGTATATTGGATGTAATCTCAAGAACATTGTTTAATGGTAGAGCCATAAAAATCTTAGTCATGTTCCTGATTTTAATAAGACAGAATCTGTTACACTATAAAGGTAGTATTGGTTGTTGGTTTTCGTTAAACAGCTACTTTTATGGCTGTTTTACTAAGGTTATTATGATTATTTTAATCAAGAAGGGAGTTGATTTTTCTGTTACTTTCTTTATAGGTTCTAGATGTTTTATCAAAAAAATGAGAGGAAGAAGTTTGTTCAGTTGTCTGTTTGCTATGGGCCCTGGAATTTGTGTGAGGGGACGGAGAGTTGACGTATAAAATATTATATCCTTCTGCTTTTTATATCTGAGCAATCTTTGTTACCAAAACCATGATGTTCTCACCCCCATTCTATCTATTGATGCCATTTGAAAATTCAGTTTAGAATGTATTTATGTATTTGCCACTCAGTCTTTTGTTGTGATGTGATTTTTATTATTTTTCCATGTCTTCATAAATATTTTTTAAAGAACACTGTGAAAGGCTGCTTCAAAACCTGGTAGAGACATGACATTTTAAGCTGCTAGCCTGGTTATCTCTCAGCCCTTTGTCACCTTTATAATATTCAACTCCATTTAGCAGGAAATAAAATCTATATTGTCTTGGAGATTGGGTTTCCGAGTTGGCATGCCTGCTGATATTCTACTTATTAAGTGTCCAACATACTTATTATCTGATGAATTTAAGTGAAGAAACTTAACAGATAGCTTTGGGTTGGTGTACTAGTGTCTCTCTTCTCTCTCTCTCTTTCTCTCTCTGTCTCTGTGTGTGTGTATATATACGTACACACACCTACATACGTACACATATATATTGTTCTTTCTAAAAGACAAACAGTAAATTCCAGAGATAACATACAAGTTGCCCACTCCGTACCTTGAGGCAATCATTTAGTCAGTGAATATTTGGGCCACCAGCTGAGCACAAGGCATTCCGCTGGGCACCAAGGGTACAAGACTGAGCAAAGAGGACATAGTCACTGCCTTAACAGAGACGAGGCAGGGAACAAATTAAGTAGTAAATAAATGTTTTTCTGCTCTAATCTGTAATTGTGAACACTGGTAAGCACTTTAAAAGGAAAGAACTGTGTTCAGATTGTATGACAGAAGCGTGCATCAGTCAGGATGTTGGTAGGGAACAGATGGCACGCTCCAATTGGCATCAGTAATAGAGAATTAGAAGAGGACCATTTTTTTAAAAATTGGGGTATAGTTAATTTACAGTGTTGTGTTTCTGGTGTACAGCAAAGTGATTCAGATATATATATATGTATATTCTTTTTCATATTCTTTTCCATTATGGTTTATTACAGGATATTGAATATAGTTTCCTGTACTATACAGTAGGACCTTGTTGTTTATCTGTCTTATATATGGTAGTTTGTATCTACTAATCCCAAAGTCATTTATCCCTCTCCCGCCTTCCCCTTTGGTAACCATAAGGCTGTTTTCGAAGTCTGTGAGTCTGTTTCTGTTCTTTAAATAAGTTCATTTTTATACCTTTTTTAAGATTCCACATATAAGTGATATCCTATGATATTTGTCTTTCTCTTTCTGAGTTACTTCGCTTAGTATGATAAACTCCAGGTCCATCCGTGTTTCTGCAAATGGCATTATTTCATGCTTCTTTGTGGTTAACATTCCACTGGAGATATGTACCACATCTTTTTTTTTTAAAATAAATTTATGAAATTAAATTTAATTAATTAATTTATTTATTTATGTTGGCTGTGCTGGGCCTCCGCTGCTGCGCACAGGCCCTCTCCAGCCGTGGCGAGCGGGAACCACTCTTCGTTGCAGTGTGCAGCTTTCTCACTGTGGTGGCTTCTCTTGTTGTGGAGCACAGGCTCTAGGCACACGGGCCTCAGCAGCTGTGGCATGTGGGATCAGTAGTTGTGTACCACATCATCTTTATCCATTCATCTGTCGATGGACATTTAGGTTGTTTCCATGCCTTTCCGTCACTATTGTGAGTAGTGCTGCTGTGAACATAGGGGTGCATGTATCTGTTCGAATCATAGTTTTGTCTGGGTATATGCCCAGGGATTGCTGGATTATTTGGCAACTCTATTTTCAGTTTTCTGATGAACCTCCATACTGTTTTCCTTAGTGGCTGCACCAATTTACATTCCCACCAACAGTGTAGGAGGGTTCCGTTTTCTTCACACTCTTGAAGAGAACCATTTTCAAAGGTGTGGGCTGGTGAAGGAAACCACAGAGGACAATACAGAACCTTGGAATTAGTACCTGTAGTTCTGGAGGAGTGAGGGGAAGGAATAGTTTTCCAGATCTGCGGGCAGAGAATTCTGAGCAGAAGGAGTCACCGGACAGATCACAGCTAGCCTGAAGCAACTTGTGGAGGCAAGAAAATGAAGAGCCTGCCTTCTCTCTGCTCTTCCTCTCTGCCTTTTTTCTGGTGCTCCTGGTGGGCTGGATTTAACAGCAAACACAGGACGGGGGGCTTTGGCTGAGTACACCTAGGTCAGCTCCTCTTGGAACAGGGTAGGGTGTGGATGTGTGGGGAGTAGATGTGGAGGAAGAAATGGAAGATACCAACCACGAGAAAGTGGGTTAATCTGAGGGCTAAGGGCTAAGTTTGGAAAGTTGGCAAGTTCTGGATCAGAATGTAGACATTCAGTGACAGTGTAGCTTTGAGCCAATTACTCATTCTTCCCCAAACCCAATGTCATTATCAGAAAGTTATTTATAATAGAATCTACCTCTTGGGCTTACTGTGAGCATGAAAAGAAAGAATAGATATGAAGCCCTTAGCACTGAACTTGGCCCATATAAATGGCTACTTGTTAAATACTATCATTAATTAGTATTAGCTTATTATATGTGGTACTAATTTTTCTGCTCTTGTTGTTAGTACTAGTGGTCATGTCTCTGAGTTTCCCTGGATATAAAAGCAATATAAGTCAAGGGGTAATGAATCACCTAATTAACTGAATTAGGTTAAAAGAGGCTGATGTTCCTTCTAACAAAGAAATGTATCCTGTGCATTTTTATACATTACTGGCTCTGCCAGTTCCCGGCTAGGATAGCTGTGAAGTTGTACAGAGATATTCAATTATTTTTAACTAAACAAATATAGCCACAACCTGAAAGCAGTTACAGGGTGTCCTGGAATGAAGGATTTGCCTGAAGGGAACCAGAATGTTGAGTATTCACTATGATGAAAGATCTTAGGACACAAAATTTATTTAATTGTTACAACACACAAGAATACCACAGAATATGTATTTATGTAAATGATTCTACATGTATATGTATATGCCTATGTCTGTATACACATGCAAAAACATACATAAGTGAATACACAAAGCATAATCAATTTTTTCTGCCACTACCCACCCCCTCAATACTCCAGAGACCCAGTAGGACAGAGGGTCCTACTAGGGTCTACTAGGCTGAGAGGAGAGTTCATACATACCTACAGACTTGGTGAGGCTTGATACTTTTAAAAGTCTAAACAGTATATAATTTATTTTTCCTCTAAAATTACTTTTGGCTTTAAAGATGACTACTTGTACAAATTACTTTTTAATGGAGAAGGGTGGGAAGAGTGGATAGTGTAATTAATGCATCCTTCTTTTTATACCAATTTCCTATCTCAAAGTAAAATTTCATTTAAGTTCTTGAGGCCTTCAGTGTTAATGAGTATTTATTCCTCTGTTTCTTATATTAAAAAAAGAGCATTTTTAGCATGATTAAAATTTATGACAATTTCATTTACATAATTACAATGTATAGCTTATAAAAATGTATCCAAAATAATGTTCTGTGTATGTGTGTGTGGTATGTGCATTTTTTTTCTACAAGGGAAAAAAAAAATGGAGATTTGTTTGAAAGAGACAGACGTTCATTTCCCATTATCTTTCTATGGGATATCAGGCATCAGTAGGTGTATTATATGGATACATTCAGTCCTATGACCCTCAGCGTCCTTGTCTGCTGTATGCAGTTGATCATACCTCCTCGACAAAGTTGCTGTGAGAATCAAATAAGATAATGACAGGAAACAGAAATATTAGCAAGAGCAGAATTGCAATAATATTCCACATGATGTTTATAATTTTCAAAAAATGGTGCAGTGGTTGAGAGCTCAGGCACTGACACACAATGGGCTTGGGCTTGAATCTTGACTCCATTGACTCTGTGACTGAACGCAAGTTGTGCAAACTCTGTAACTGTTGTTTCTCATCTGTAAAATGGGGTAACAATAGTCCCTACCTTGTAAGATTTCAGTAAGCCAATGTCCTAAAATATTGAGCACAGAGCCTGGACCTCCTAAGCGCTCCCAAATTCTATTATTATTGATGATATTGTTGAACAAAGCAATTGAAGTAAGCTTTGAACCTGTGTCTCAATTTTATGAAACACTGAACCTCCATGCCTTTACCAAAGTACCTGAGTAATACAAAAGAGTCAGCTGGCTGGGTTAGCTCTTGCTCTGTTGTTGTTTCCAGTGTCTGCAATGACTGAACGCCAAATTGTGAAATCAACATGACAAAAAAGTTACTGAGCTTAACATTCCATATAAGATGTAACCCATTATTAAGCATCTGGTTAAAATATTTCACATGGATAATCTGATTTCACCATGGGCTTTACCAACATGTGCCAGATAGTTCCTCACTAACATAAGTATGAATAAAGTATTTCAGTCCCTCTAGGAAATTTGTAGCTTTTCTGTCTTAATTTAGAATTTTATAAGCCAGTGGTTACCTCTTCAGTCCTATTTCAATCCAACAAACATGGGGGAGAAACACAAAGCTCAGCATCAAGTGACACAGAGAGAGCATCTAAGCCCACACCTCTGATTCAAACAGCTGAGTCTTCTCCCTTTAATTTAAAATCCAAGTCTCCTGACTTCCAAGGCTGCATAGAGTAATGGCTGTGACCTTGAACTTTGTGTCATATAGCTGTGAGCTTGAGTTTCTTCTTTCCTGTCTACTGGCTGGGTGATCTTGAATTAGTTATTTAATCTGACTGTCTTCATCTGTAAGACTAGGATAATGGTTGTGATATCATAAACTGTTACAAGGATTCACTTCGATCATGGGTGTCAAGTCCTTTCCACACGATAAGTCACCAATAAATGGTGAGTTTTATCCTTTCTAAGCCTTAGTTTTGCTAAGTTCAAATATGGTGTTGTGTGTGAATAAACTTTATTCTAAATTTCCCATCACTGACATTCTAAAAGTCAATCAAAATTACCTAAAAATATGTATTATGCCAGCTTTATTATTTACCTTAAAGTGTGGGTCAACTTTGAGACATCTGGTGAGTAATCTGAATGGAATGATGTTGATTACTCGTTCTTATAGTTTATCATTTCTTAAAAAAAAGTGATTCTTTAGATAAGCCTGGTAATTTAGCTTTAAAAATTTGACAAACATTCCCTTGAGATAAACTCATCCCGTTTACACCAGCTAATTGGAAGAGTTTAAGAATTTGCTGTCATTTTTTCTTAATGAAAAATCAAAATGCAAACCATCAAAGTTACCAGGCCACCATGATTTTTATAAATGAAGGGTTTTTAATTCCCTAATGTCCTGAGGGTGATTTTGTAATGTAGACATTGTTCTGGAAATTTTTGTTTACTTGTCTGTTGTGTCTAATTTTTCCAATCAAAGTTATCACCTCCAATTGTGTTAGTATGTATGAAGGGCTGGTGACTGTTGATGTGGCATGAAAGCGTCAGGTCACTTATTTACGTGAAATCATGTCATCGAACACACATACCACACATGGGAGTCATCCTGTTGGCACAAATCTCTGTGTTAAAGTTTTAGTATAAACTCTTGGAAAGTTACATTTTAGATAGCATATTATGTAGTACCTCTAATAATTTCAGGGTTCTTTTTCACATTCACTTATATTTTTGTATCAAAATTTCTACAAGATATTATCCCCATTTAAGCAAGGCAAGTTTGTAACTGATACAAAGTCACATGGCTAATAAAGGGTAGAGTATAATCTGTAGCTCAGGTTTTTAGGTGTTTCTGTTCAATACCATTTCTACCTAAACATCCATTACAAATAATGCCTTCTAATGTACATTCCTTTACCTTTGTGTATCCATTCAGATGTAACAGTGGACTCAGTGCAAAAGGACTTAAACAAAGAAAAAATATGATCATATCTCATAACAAGAAGTCCTAACATAAATACATATTAATACTAGTTAATCAGAGGTTCCATGTCAGTAATATCTGTCCTTCCATCTTACTGCCCTGTCATGCTCTAGGACTGGCTTTGTTCCTTAGGCCAGTCCCTTTCAAGATCAAAAGATGGCCAGCAGATGTGTCAGCAAAGCCTGCTTCATCAGAAGGAACAGATGATCTTGAAAGCAAATCTCTCAGAGATTTCTGTAAACAACATCACTACGATACAGTCAACACTGGAAGTTTAAATCCAGTCTTTACTGGGAGGATTTAATTAAGCGAAGTTCCTTCCACAGACAGATTTTAAAATGACATAACCTGATTTCTGAAACCAATAAAAAATCTACAAAGCCAAAGACATTTTTTTCCCATTTATTCACATCATAAAAGCAGATGCAATAAATGGTTGGGACCATCTGAAGATATTTTACAAGCTGTTCCATCTGCTTTGCTGGCATTCTACCCAAGCAGTGTGGGTGATTCTGAGTTCTGAGTCATCTCTAACACTTGCATAACTTGGCATGGGATGGAACAATTTTATTTTACTTATTTTTTAATGGCCTGGAGTGGATTGGAGGAGGGCACTTATTTTGTTTTGTTTTGACCTCTAAGTCAAGGGGAAAAAAAAAAAAGAGTTCTTTTTTAGGTACTTGTTCAGTGTGTCAGAATGCCTTGTCTGGTAATTTCCTGAATCGGTGGTTTCAGCAGTTCCCCTGAGGGTAAGATGGAAGCTCTAATCTGTTGGTTGCTTGCCGGCATGGATCTTTTGGCTGGTTATGTCCATGTACTTGTGTACATCTTCCACTGGGTCTTTGCCTGACACAGTAGAAGTAAAATATGTGCTGATATTTACCAACATGAAAAAACATGACGTCTCATCTAATATTTACATCCTTCCTTTTCAAGGAAAATTTTGTACATCAAATTTCACCCAGATAACAACTTTTGACTCCATGTTATATGAGGACATGAGAAACAGGCATGGATTCAGGCTTAAGCAAAAGTAGCTTACATGAGTCATCTTTAGGTATTCTTACAGTTTTTAAATCTTTGCTCTGTGATTTCATTTTTCCCTGCATTAATGTGCTGGCAAGTAGGTTAGAGAAGATACTAACGTTTCTATATTTCATATGGAAATTTTGATTCCTGGAGATGTCAAGTTATTTGTCCAAAAATATAAATATTGCACATGCAGATATAATCTAATTTTTAATGTCTCTATACAAAACTAAGTATCAGTTAAACAGGCATGGTAAAGAATCTGACAAGATAGTCTAGTGGTTACGTACAGATCTCCCTTCAGGAATGACACACTCATTCTCACAACTACCTGGAGTGGTGTCAGCTGACAGCTGAATTTGTCTCTGGGAGTTTGCCCTCAGCCCAAAAGATGGGCTTTCATGGTCATACCGCTTGCCCAAGGACACTCAAATATCCACTGATTGGTCATTATGGGAGTAAAAATGCCTGGTTTCTTTGCCTCAAGGCATGACAACTCTGAAAGCTCATCCCAACTCCAGAGCTCCCCATGGAATCAGGTGATACTTTTGCTGTGAATACATTGCAATTAAATTGCTCAAGCCTTCTGTCTGCTCGTACTTCCATCACTTTCCGGTAAACTTCCTGCATGCAAATGTTTCTTCTTAGAATCTGTCTCCCAGAACCTGACCTAAGGCAGGTGGTGCCAAGAAGAAACAGGTTCTGCCAAAGGATTTTGGACCTGGACTAACCACCAAAGACCTGGCAATAATCAGCCCATTACTAGTAGTACATGGGGTATGGATAGTTCCTTTATAGAAATTTTCAGTTGTGGTAAAAATGGATAAGCTATTAGTGAAGGAATGTGTGCTGGCAAGGGCAGGGTCTCAGGTATTTGAAAAATTGAGGGATAGAGGTAGTAATTATAGGACAGTGGAATTAGATGGATAAAGGACTAAGTTTGAATCCAGAAAACATTGTTAGAATGATATTGAGAAACTCTCATCTCATGCAATCAAGGAGCAGAAAATAATTCAGGTCAAGCCTAGGACTTAATTAAAAGAACAGCAGAATATTAGAGGAAGTTAATCTCCAGCTCCCAAAGTCTGTTATGCCAGGATCAGGGTCTTGGTTTGGAAGACTAGGATGCTCTAAAGATATAGGATGAGGACATATTGGTTAATGCACCCCAAAATCTTGAATCTTCAGATGCCTCGCAATGCTCTGGACTTATAGAAATATGTAGAAATGATCCATCGTGCCCTGTTAAAGAAAGAATTCTACTCTTTCTTGACAAAACTGTAGAGGACTTTGCCAGCAGGACCATAAAAATAATACATCTAAGGGTCTACTCTAACTTCCCTCTTAACCATCAGACCAATATAAACTGTATCATGTCACAACATAATTTTCCCCTGGGCCTGCTAGGGGAAGAAAGGGAATATACTCCAAAGGAGGTACAAGATCTAGCCAGCATGTACCAGTAGAAAAACGGAGAGTTTTATGGGACTGGATCTTGAGTATGCTAGAATTGGGGTCATACAGTTGTATAAGAGAGGGCTTAATATCTCATGATACACATTTTAATATTTATTTTTATAGTTTCCTAATGTGGAAGCTTAGAGTATTGATTTGAGATCTTTCTTCTTTTCTAATGTATGCATGTGATGTTATAAATACCCTTCTTTTTCTTAACAGCTTTATTGATGTGTAATTGATACACAAAATCTGTACATATGTGAGGTATACAATTTGATGGGTTTACATATGTGCAAACACCCATTATACCATCAACATGATCATGGTAATAGACATATACAACATGTCTGCTTGTGTCTCTTTTTTTGTTTATTTAATGGTAAGAACACTTCATGTGAGATCTATCCTCTTAACAAATTTTGAATTGCACAATACCATATTGTTAGCTATAGCCACTGTGTTGTACAGCAGATATCTAGCCCTTATTCATGTAGGGTAACTGAAACTTTATACCCGTTGAACAACTCATTTCCCGCACCCGTTAGTCCCTGGCAACCACTATTGTATTCTCAGCTTCTGTGAATTTCACTATTTTAGTTACTTCATAGACGTGGAATAATTCAGTATTTTGTCCTTCAGTGACTGGCTTATTTCACTTAGCATAATGTCCTCCAGGTTCATCCATATTGTTGCAAATGGCAGGATTTCCTTCTTTTTCATAGCTGAGTAATATTCCATTGTATGTACATATCCATTCATCTATTCATGAACACTTAGGATGTTTCCATATCTTTGCTATTGTTAAGGCTGTAATGGACATGGGAGTGCAGCTATCCCTTAGCGATCCTGAGTTCAGTTCTTTTGAGCATATATACAGCAGTGAGATTGCTGGGTCATATGGTAGTTCTATTTTTAATTTTGCAGGGGGGAACCTCTGTACTGTTTTTCCATAGCTGCTTCACCATTTTACATTCCCTCCAGTAGTTGATGAGGGTTTCAATTTCTTCAAATCCTCTCCAGTGCTTTTTAATTTTATTTTTTAAAATAATAGTCATCCTAAGAGATATAAGGTGGTATCTCATTGTGGTTTTGATTTGCATTTCCCTGATAATGATTTTGAGTATTTTCATTATCCTGTTGGTCATTTGTATGTATTCTTTGAAGAAATGTTTGTTGAAGACCCAAATTAATAAAATCAGATGAAAGAGGAGAAAATTACAACAAATGCCACAGACCTGAAAAGGATCAAAAAACCTCCCAACAGAGAAAAGCCCAGGACCAGATGGCTTCACTGGTGAATTCTATCAAACATTTAACGAATTAATTTCAGTCCTTCTCAAACTCTTTCAGAAAAATTGAAAAGCAGGGGATGCTTCCAAACTCATTTTATGAGGCCAGTATTACCCCGACATCAAACCAAGACAAAGACGGTATAAGAAAAGAAAATTACAGGCCAATACCCCTAACAGACATAAATGCCGAATTCCTCAGCAAAATACTAGCAAACTGAATTCAACGGCAATTTCAAAGGACCATATACAATGATCAAGTGAAATTTATCCCTGGATAAAAAAGATGGTTCAAAATCACACCAATCAATAAATGTGAAACATTTACATTGACAGAATGAATGATAAATCTCCTTCTAAGCACTGCTTTCTCTTGCACCCTGAAAATTTTTATTATTTTTATTTTCATTTATTTCAAAATATTTACAGATTTTTTTCTTAGGACTTCTTTTGTCATCCATGTGTTATTTCAAAGTGTGCTGTTTAATCTCTAAGTATTTTGGTGTTTTGCAATTATCTTTCTGATTTGATTCCTAGTTAAAACACATAATTGTCTGAAAGCACACTTCATACACTTGCTAGTCCTTTAAATGTGTTCAAGTATGTTGTATAGCCTATTGAATGTAGTCTATGTTGAATATTCTGTTAGAACTGAGAGAAATGTGGGTTCTGCCACTGCTGGATGAAGTATTCTATAGGTGTCGGTTAGATCAAGCTGATTATTGGTGTCATTCAGCTCTCTTGTATCCTTTACTGATACTCTGTTCACTGAATCTGCCAAATACCGATAGAGGGGTATTTAAACGTCCAACTGTAGTAGACGATTCATCTATTTTTCCTTGCAGTTCAATCAACTGCACGTTTGCCCCATGTGTTTTGATGCTCCACTGTTGGGTGCATACCTATTAAGGATTGTTTTTTCTTCTTGGATAGTTGACCTCTTTATCATCATGTAATGTTCCTCAATCCTTGATATTCTTCAGCGCCCTGAAGTTCACTTTGTCTGACATTAATATAGATACTGCAACTTGCCTTTGATTAATGTCAGAATGGTACCGATTCCTCCACCTCTTCATTTTAAATCTATTTGTGTCTTATGTTTACAGTATGTTTCTTGTATATAACATACAATTTTATCTTCTTTTGTACATAACATACAATTTTATCTTTTTTTAATCCAGAGACAGAGGGTCTCTGTCTTTTAACTGGTGCATTTAGACCATTGATATTTTAAGTGATTTTTTTAATATAACTTTTATTTATTTATTTTACTGTTTTCTATTCATTGCCCTTATTCTTCCTTTTTTTGTCCTCCACTTGTTTTCTGCCATCTTTGGCAGAAAGATGTTACATCTTATGTAACCTAATTTTTTCACCTCTCATCACATCAGTTATACTTACTGTTTTTATTTGCTTTTGTACTTGCCCTTGACATGTGCTTTATAACAAGTGCAAGTACTTTATAACAAAGTATTCTCAATTTCTACCTCTTATAATTTTTGTCATTTATTTCACTTATACATAGGTATAATCACCAAATGTTTTCTTGTTATTATTCTTTAAACAAATTGTCATCCATTAGATCAATTAAAAACAATAAAAATGAAATATTTTATTTTACCTTCATTTATTCCTCCTCTAGTGCTTTTCTTTTATGTAGATTCAGGTTTTTGACCTGTATTCTTTATTTCTGAAGAACTTCTTTTAATATTTCTGGCAAGATAGGTCTACTGGTGACAAATCCTCTCAATTTTTGTTTTCTGAAAAAGTATTTCTCCTTCACTTTTGAAGGATACTTTTACTGGATACAGAATTATGGATTTTTTTTTTCTTTCAGCAATTTAAATATTTAACTCCGCTTTCTCCTTATTTCCATGGTTTCTGAAGAGACGTCCAATGTAATTCTTATCTTTGTTTCTCTGTAGGTAAGGTGTTATTTTGTTTGTCTGTTTTTTCTTTACCTTTTTCAAGATTTACTCTTTGTCTTTGATTTACTGCAGTTTGAATATGATACACCTAGGTGTATAATAGTTATTTTGGTATTTATCCTTCTTGGTATTCTGTGAGCCTCCTGGATTTGTGGTTTGATTTAACTTTTGGTAATTGTTCCCTAGTTCTTGTTTCTTTGATTCTGTCATTTATGTATACATTTTTTCTCTTTGCATTTCACGTTGGGAAATTTCCATTGATATTTCTTCAAGCTCACTGATTCTTTCCTGTGATGTGTCAAGTCTATTGATGAGCTCATCAAAGGCACTGTTCCTTTCTTTTACAGTGTTTTTATTTCTGGTATTTCTTTTTGATTCTTTCTTAGCCTTTCCATCTTTCTGCTTACATTATCCATCATTTTTGCATGTTGTACATTTTTTCCACTATAGCCCTTCGCATATTAGTCAAAAAATTTTTAAATTCTCCGTATGATCATTTCAGCATCTCTGCCATATCTCATCTGGTGCTGTTACTTGTGCTGTCTCTTCAAACTGTATTTTTTTGTTTTTTATTATACTTTTTAATTTTTTGTTGAAATTTCTACATGATATACTAGGCAAAAGGATCTGAGGTAAATAAATTGCTAGTGTGAGGTTTTATGCTTATTTGACTAGGAGTTAGGCTGCTTTTACAGTTTGCTAAAGGATCAGAAGCTAAAGTTTCCTCTGATGTTCTTGATTTTGTTTCTCCTATTGTACAGAAGCTCTATTGATGTGGTAGTAGTAGTAGTGTGTGTGTGTGTATGTGTGTTTGTGTAGAGGGGGACACATTCTACAGTCTTATTGTCAGGTGTCGGTCTTTTAGTGAACTTGTGCCCTTGGTTTGTGATCCTCATAAATGCTTCTTTCTTCCCCCTTTGATATGATAGGAAGGCTAGCAGAAGTTGGAGTTGGATGTTTCTCTTCCCCAAGTTTGGTTAGGCTCTGGTAAAATAAGTTCTATTTCAGAATGATAACTTGTTCCCTCATCCTTCACATCTTCACTGTGAGAACCTGGTAAGGCTCCTGGAGTAAAACTCACAGAATTATAGGAGCTCCTCCAAGACTGGGCCCCTGGTGTTCTTAATTCTCAAGCTGGTGCACATTGAGCCTCTAACAATCTGGCAATTTATGGTGTCGTTTTTCTCTACTCCGGTAATGGTTCCTGTGAAAGTTTATACTCTTGGGGTTTTATTCTAGTGAGTTGTGATTCTCTGCATTCACCTATCTCTCTCCAATCTGGGGGGCAGAAGTTTGCCTTGTGACATCAGTTCTTTGCTGGACCGAAGAAGAGTTGTTGATTTTCAGTGTGTTCAACTTATTTTCTTGTTGGTAGGGCACAAGTGATGACTTCCAGACTCCTTAACATGCCAGACTGAAAACTGCAAAATGTGTCTCAGGGTTTTTTTTTTTTAAATTTTAATTTATTTTCATAAATTTATTCATTTATTTTTGGCTGCGTTGGGTCTTCATTGCTGTTCACGGGCTTTCTCTGGTTGTGGCGAGCGGGGGCTACTCTTCATTGTAGTGCGCGGGCTTCTCATTGCGGTGGTTTGTCTTGTTGTGGAGTGCGGGCTCTAGAGCGCAGGCTCAGTAGTTGTGGCGCAGGGGCTTACTTGCTCCGTGGCATGTGGGATCTTCCCGGACCAGCGATCAAACCCATGTCCTTGCATTGGCAGACAGATTCTTAACCACTGAGCCATCAGGGAAGTCTGTCTGTCAGGTTTTAGAACTAAGAAATTCAGCGCTTCCTTCACTAAACCTTTTGGTGTTTATTTTATAAACACTGAAGTACTTTTAATTTAACTTTTTTTTGCCAGTAGATGCCCAGAGCCAAGTTTTTGTTGATTGAACAATTGAATCACACTTTATAATAAGCCTGTTGTATACTGACATTATACCTGCTTTATTCAATTTTACTTTATTACTGTATTTATATTTAATTTGTATTAATGTTTACACCTGTGCAAACTGCCTCAATTTTTATAATTAAATTAATAAATTTGCACTTTATGTCTTGTTAATAATTAATAGAAAGGGCTGAGTCTCCTATAAATTAGAGAGAGCGAGAACACACAAAAGTGTGTCTGTCTGGAACTTTGAAGACCTCAGCGTTAATCCTGAGCTTGCTCATCTAACTGACATTAGAAAATTCAGTCACTTCCCCAGGTAGCAGTTTCTTCGCCAACAAAATGGGACGTTAAATTGGAAAGGACTTTAGGAATCTAGCCTGTAGTTCTCTCACCTTCATTTGAATGAATGTTTGACAAAAGATGAAGTTATAAGGATAACTCACCAAATTTCCATTATACATGTGATTTCCACCACATTACAGCATTGCTTACAGGAATAATTGTGTCTGTTAACTCTTGGTCCAAGCCTGTATTCAAGAAATGCAATTTTTATTACAGAAACTCAGGTTATATACTTTCTACCTTTTCTTAAAACAAACCACTTATCCAACAGATCTTTTTGTGTTTTCCTATGACCCTAGACATCTTTTTAAGTTCTAAATAAAAATATCTAGTTGTATACCCCAGAATTTAAGGAAGGGATAAATACCATAGAATCATTAAACTAAAATTATTAAAGGTTGAAAATGAGACTCCCTTTTGAGTATGTATGTGTGGGGCTGGGGATTGTGGCTAGGAAAACTATATTCTACCTAATTATAGCACAAGTACCTTAAACTTTATAACACGAGTGCATTTGATTAATACAAATCATATATGGAATAACCATTCTGAATGGTGTTCAGCATGGGAAGATTTGGAAGCAGACTTCTGTTTTTGTTTTCCTATTTTTCCCTTTTCTCACCTAAGAAATTCCTGGGTCACTAAGAAAAAAGCACTTGGGTCTAATTCAATTTCCAGGTAGTTAAGCAATATCTGAAATGCCAAACTGCTGGACTTCAACTTAACTTAAAAACCATGCCCTGAACACTGAGTAGGCTAAGGGTCTGCTTCACTCTTTTCTCTGCCAGATTGCCTGTTTACCTTTCCATCCCTCCTAGGTGAGCACCCCTGCAGGGCAAGCAGGGGGAACAGCCTCATCTAGTAAGGTGACACACTTAATCGCCTTCGACAATACTCATTTGTGGCTGAAGTGAAGCATTTTCAGACCAGAAATGACACTTTGATATTATAGTGCTACTAACACCTAGATCCACACATGCAGAGACTTTGGCCAAGGATGCTGAAAACCATTTCAAAATAAATCATTTGACACCTGGATTGGATAACTCTTTTTTTAAAAATTAATTAATTAATTAATTAATTTATAGCTGCGTTGGGTCTTCGTTGCTGCGCGTGGGCTTTCTCTAGTTGCGGCGAGTGGGGTCTCCTCTTCCTTGCGGTGCACGGGCTTCTTATTGCTGTGGCTTCTCTTGTTGTGGAGCACGGGCTCTAGGTGCACGGGCTTCAGTAGTTGCAGCACGCGGGCTCAGTCATTGTGGCTCGCGGGCTCTAGGGCACAGGCTCAGTAGTTGTGGTGCACAGGCTTAGTTGCTCCGTGGCATGTGGGATCTTCCCAGACCAGGGCTCGAACCCGTGTCCCCTTCATTGACAGGTGGATTCTTAACAACTGCGCCACCAGGGAAGCCCTGGATTGGATAACTCTTGATCAGACATTAACACAGACTTTTGGGGGCACATGTAAATACAAATAATGTTCTGCAAAGTTTTCTTAAAGTGGTGGGAAGTAGAAAAGGTATGAACAACCAAGGAGTGAAAAATTTTAAGCATTCAGTTTATTTTTAATACAGTGTGATCCAGATAAAAATATAATGTTCTTGCTGCTGCCTTCAGATGTGTGAGGGGGACATTTAAATAATTTCCACTTATCCACAGACAAATGTTTAGAGTTATGAGAAACTTGGAAAGCATTGTGGCGGATCACACACAGCACTGAGCCCAGGCCTGAGGGGTGACGTGCTTCTTAGGGGAGATGAGCTCTGGGCTGGATGATGAAGAGGAAGGAATAACTATTCAAGTGGGGAAGTAAGGAAGGGACATTAGAGTGTCGGAATATGCAAAGAAACCATTAGAAATGGAACTAGTACGGTATTTGGAGTAGTACAAAAATTAAAAAAGATGGGATATGGAGGCTGGAATAAAAAATATGGGCTAAGTCTTAGAAACTTGGTGTATCACACTGAGATGCTTAGATTTTATCCTGGAAAAGATGAGGTTTATACAGTTTGAAAGAAGTGAGTAGAATGATTGCTGATGAAATCCTCTCTGTCCCAAAGCCTATTGCCAAACTCTGGTCACTGATCCTCCTTCCAAAATAATACTTATAAGGAAGCTTGGGAATATATAAATATTCTCCTTATTCTTTACAGATGAAGAAAATGAGACTTGCAGAAAGGGGGAAGTGATTTGTTCTAAGTCACACAACAAAACAGTGGTTAAAGTTGAAACCTAAAATCACACCCTAGGATAGCTGGCATCCAAATGAGATCTTTCTCATGATCTATTCAAATCTAATGTAACTGTTATAGTCCGTTCCAACTGAACGCCTGGTTACTGTTCTCTAATTTGAAATTAGATGAAATTTAGTAAATTAGCTAAACGCTTTGAAAGTGTTAATTCTTTGAAAGAACCGAGAAGCATGCATGTTACATTTCATTGCTTCAGAATGTAAAATATCTAGCAAGAAGCCGTATTGGAGATCAGGACAGAGGAGTTTTGTTTCACCGGTAGCTAAATAAGAGATCTTAGGTAATGCGTTGCTTTCTGGTTTTCTAATCTATAAAATAGAGTTACATCTAGACCATCAATACTATCTACATTCATAGAGTTTATAAGGGTGATATGTGATAATAAATGTGAAACTATATTTAAAATGCAATATTCTATGTCAGTGTTTCTCAACATGGTGTCATTCCCTCCTGGAATTACATCAGATGATCTTAGACAAAAAGGGAAAACATGTACACAAGTTATTAAATCTCCTGTCAGCTCCAAATCTACCCTTCTTTGTCCTGATTTATTATCTCAGCTAGAACCTGTATTTCTCCTTTGCCAGGTGGTGCAGTGTTGGACTCCTTCCACAGAGGATGCTAGAGGGATACTGGAAAGCATAGCACAGAAAGGCTTTTCTTTTTTTTTTTTTTTAACATCCTTATTGGAGTATAATTGCTTTACAGTGGTGTGTTAGTTTCTGCTTTATAACAAAGGGAATCAGCCATACATATACATATATGCCCATATCTCCTCCCTCTTGCATCTCCCTCCCGCCCTCCCTATCCCACCCCTCTAGGTGGACACAAAGCACCGAGCTGATCTCCCTCTGCTATGTGGCTGCTTCCCACTAGCTATCTATTTTACATTTGGTAGTGTATATATGTCCATGCCGCTCGCTCACTTCGTTCCAGCTTACCCTTCCCCCTCCCCGTGTCCTCAGGTACATTCTCTATGTCTGAGTCTTTATTCCTGTCCTGCCCCTAGGTTCTTCAGAACCTTTTTTTTTTTTTTTTAGATTCCATATATATGTGTTAGCATATACCTTGAGAAAACCATAATTCAAAAAGAGTCATGTACCACAAGGCTTTTCTTCTTGATTCCTCTTTTTTCACTCTCTTGTGGCTGCCAGTGGTGTGCGGGACCCGGTGGCACTTGCTCTCCAGGAAGTTTGTTAGGCACCCAAGTGAACAGCTTCCTGTGGACTAATTCCAGTCCACAGATCACCTCATTTGCTGGCTTTCTGTGCACGAGCTCTGCCCCAGATCACACCAGCAAACCTTTCCACCTTCCAGAAGGCTGCATCCAAGGAGATCAGAATCTCAGCCTTGGAGGCCAGGGCTCTGCCACTTGCTTAGCTCCTTCGTTGATTATTCTCCCTCAGCCCTAGAAGTGGTAGCTTTTCTAATAGTTGCTGTTAGAATACTTTTTTTAAATTAAAATTCTCTTTTAGTAGTTAACTACTTTTACTAGTTAATATTTCTTTACATTACAGTTTTCCTGTTCAAATTTCCACTGTGGTTTCTGTCTTCTGCCTGGACCTTGACTAATATAGAATGTATTTAATATTTTTATTACTATTTATGTTTATTACAAAATTGTGATTATGTGGAAATTCATAATTTCATGACAGAAATATAAAGTTTCTTCCCTACAACAACTCACTTTTAAAATTGAAATAAATTGACTTATATAATGTTTTGTAAATAAGAGTGAATGTAACTCATGAATATGGCAAAATCATAACAGTTACACAATGGCTAAAGTTAAGGAAAGTCTGAACTATTTAAAAAAACAAAATATCGAGGGTATTTAATGGTAGTTCTCTGATTTCTAAATCATGCTCAGATGATTATTATTAAATAATTATTAAATTGTTACATAGATTTCTCTGATTTCTAAATCATGCTCAGATGATTATTATTAAATAATTATTAAATTGTTACATAGATTATAAGTGTTTATTTAAGCACGTAATTGCATTTTATCCTCGCAACAATGCTGGACAGTTATTTTATTCCCCATTTTTTATCTAAAATAAAATGGGATTCAGAAAGGTTAAGAAAATTACCCAAGATGAGATGGCCTAGTAAGTGACAGATGTGGGACTCAAGTCTTTATTTATTTAATTTCAGTGTCTGTGCATTTCATTTGTAACAGCAAAATACTGAAAACAAGCTGCATGTTCCATTGACGTAGGGTAGTAGTTAAATTGTAGTTCACCAAAATAATGGAATAACAATTAGTAAAAAAATAATGAGTTATTAATATTTACTGGCCTGAGAATATAACTGTGATATATCGTGAGCTGAAAAACAACAGAAACAACAACTTGCTGAGCTATGTGAATAGAATGATTCCACTTTTGTAAAAATAAAAGAACAGATATGTATGTATGTGTGTACATGTGTTTATGAAGGCATGAGAAAAACAAGGAAGGCTGTGCATCAAATCATTGGAGCTGGGGGTTTTAAGTAGAAGGATAGAACTTCCTTTTATTAACATATATAATTGTAAATAGTAAAGTTATAAGTGACCTTTACTTTCTTTTTAGTTTTTCTTTCAGTAACTTTTAGTGCATTTTGAAATACCTTGTGTCCTTACAACTATGTCAATTGTCTATTTTGCATAATTCTCCAGTAATAAGAAATTTAGCAGATGCTTTCACAGGCGGCAGCAATGATAGAGTAAGATCTGAGGAAGTTATTCTTTAAGAGTAATATTAGCAGAAAGCCCCAGCTGGCATGTCACTCCTCTCCAAACTCCCCTTCCAGTGTCCTCTGGACTTTTACTGCCAATCTGAATAAACAGGCTTCTCACCATATTGGCTAAGCAAGTCTGACCTATAGAATCTTTTTTCAAAATATGGATATTCCCTATTAACTTCTTCTACCATGAAGATCCCAGCTAGATTCATAGAAGTTGCAGGTTCTGAACATAAAAAGTGCAAAGGACGGCATGGTGCTCTAATTGCCTTCTATTTACACCCTTGGTGAGGGAGGGATTCTTGCCGAAGCATTAGCAAGGTAGCTGGACAGATGAGATGATTAGTTTATTAGTTTCACAGCCTGGGGAAGGAGGACACCTCATGCCATGCGGGGCCACATGAGGGCTGCGCTTGGCAAAGGAGTGAACAACCAGGAGCTGTGTGAGGCAGACTTTGTTGCATCAAAAGGATGGAGTGCATTCTCTACATCTGCATCTTTATATGTAAAGCAATTATACTCCAATAAAGATGTTTAAAAAAAAAAAAAAAAAAAAGGATGGAGTGCCCTCTAGTTCCTGTGGGGAGTATGTGATTGGTTTGGTTGGGTAATTCCATGGGCTGCCAAAGGACTAAAGCCTGATATTCAGGGATTGCACTTGATTCTTCAATAAAGAGGATTTTTTGTCTAAGGGGCCTTATTTACTGGAGCAGAGTGGGGAAGGAAACTTGTATTCAAGCCATTTAAGAACTTCTCAATTTCACCAGATGTCAAGACACAGCACATAATATTGGACCTCAATTTTAGGTCTTTTGCCACATAGGGTGAAAAGAGGGGTTGAACTCAAGTAGATCGCACTTGGAATACTAAACTTTAGTAGTTTCCTAAATACAGCAGTCCCTTTATTTCAGGACTTGTGTAGTAGCATTTTTTTTAAATTTTAATTGAATTTGTTGACTTCTTAAAACAATCACATGTATTTAGGGAAAAACAATGTTTTATTTATCTTTGTTAGATTCCATGAATTATCCCCAACTTCACAGCAGGAAATTAATTTCTGTCCTTGAGTTAGAACTTGGGAATTTTTTTTTTTTTAATTTTTATTTATTTATTTATTTATTTATGTATTTATTTATTTATTTATTTATTTTTGGCTGTGCTGGGTCTTTGGTTCGTGCGAGGGCTTTCTCCAGTTGCGGCAAGTGGGGGCCACTCTTCATCGCGGTGCGGGGACCGCTCTTCATCGCGGTGCGCGGGCCTTTCACCATCGCGGCCCCTCCCATCGCGGGGCACAGGCTCCAGAAGCGCAGGCTCAGCAGCCGTGGCTCACGGGCCCAGCCGCTCCGCGGCATGTGGGATCCTCCCAGACCAGGGCTCGAACCCATGTCTCCTGCATTAGCAGGCAGACTCTCAACCACTGCGCCACCAGGGAAGCCCCAGAACTTGGGAATTTTAAATGAGATTTTTTCATAAAAAAGAAAAAGAACAACTTTTTATGTCATCTAACATCTTTAATAACTGACTTAAAAATGATTTTAGAACAGCACCTGTAAGAACATAAACATGGGCATTATAATTAATCTACAGCTGGGCCAAGAAATAAACAACTGTACAGGGAACTTATTGTGCAAATAAGTACATTCTATTAAGAGGCCAGACAGTAACATGTGGGTTTAACTACCAAGGCACTGTAGGAAAAGCATATTATCAGTAATAAACAGAAAAAAAGTCATAAAAGTTTGTAACTACTGAAAACAACTCAGTTTGATGAACATAAATGAAGGACCAAGCATCCTATTTTGTAAAGGGTGCTATGTAAGGATTTGTTTAAGAGAAATAGGACTTAGTCACTCAGGGGCCAGAGTTATCTCTGAGGCAGGCCAGGGTGCATCCTAACCAGCTGTGTGACCGACCTCTCACTGGCTTAATCACTCTGAGACTCTATTGACTCATGTGGAAAATGGGAAGAAGAATAAAGCTTTTCTCATAGCTTTTCTATGAAGAGTAAATGAACTTCTGCTTAGCAGACGCCTTGCAGAACACTGGCTCAGTGAAGGTTAGTGTCCTTCTTTATGCGGCACTAGCAATGGTTTCAGGCTCTTAGAAAAGCGGGAAAATTATATGTGATCCAAATTCTTTCCGAATTATCCACATTGATTACCCATAAGTGGAACTCTAACTAAAGTCTACATAGGCGTCACTTGGAAAATTATTGGAATGTGCTGCTTTTGACTCCAAATTCTTGGATTTGAATCTGCATATGGGTTATGGGGCCATGACTCTACCATTTAAACAAGTACTTTAAGGAATTTTTAAGTATACTTTGAGACATACTAGTGTTTTCAATCCAAATAAGCAAATGTTTCCCAAATGTTTTCTTTACATTTATCAAGTTATTTTAAAATAAGCACCAGTTATGTTCTAGTGACCAAGAAGAAAAAAAAAAAGCAAACAACTAATATTTGTATTAGAGATAAATAATTCCTTTTAATGACCCAACACAATGTGAAGTGAACTTTTATCAATGAGATGTGTTATCTAGAAGGAAAAATTACTGAAAGGTTTTTGCAGGGACAGCAGGATTCAAAAAAAAAGTTTCCATTGTTCTTTTTGGGATACGCAGGATTATTCTCTGCTCTTTGCCAGAATCCTGCTGTGGAACAACAGTCCTTCCCTAATGGCCTTCAAGAATGGATTGGCTGGGTTCATAAAGGGCTCGACATCTGTTCAGATTTCAGTACTCCTAGGGAATATAAGACAAAAAAAATTCCTGAGTTTATTTTGATTGTGTAATCTCAGTAGCTACAGAAGCCCTGCCAAATCTGGAGTTGAGTGCCTTATGAAAAATGAGGCACAACTGGGATACTGAAGAATGTATAGAAAAACGGAAAGCTCAGAACAATGCACCCTGCTACTGACTATTTGTGAGTAATGTAGGAGGCTTGGGGCATCTGTGGAAGGAAAGAGGAGTGACACAAAGGGAAAACTCCATGGAATGTGTGTGTGTGTGTGTGTGTGTGCAGGTAACTGTGCCACTTTGCCTCATGTCTGTCTTCTTTAGGGATGCAAGTATTCATACTACTCAGGGCTCTCATTTAATTCCCACAATGATCCTAAGGTGCAGAAATTATTATCCCAATCTTAGAAAAAATTCAGAAAGGAACCTGTTTAAAGTCATCTAGCTAGAAAGTCACAGAAATGGAATTAGAACCCTTGTCTATGTAAGGACAGGGCTGTGCTATTTCAAACATGTTACCCTCTCTTAGAATTACTAATAAACAAGGGAACAAACCAAAAACCCTTCCTCTTTCTTCCTGCCTGCTGTCATAAGAGTGTGGGTAGAGAGACTGAGATGAAACAAAATGGACTTGGCCTAGAAATGAGAGAGACCAGCTCTAACATTTTATAATCTGAACTCATGGCAATAATAAGCAGTCTCTCTTTCTTTCATCTTCCCTGCATTCTTCCTTCATTCCTTCCTCAAAGCATCCAATCAGTATCCATTATGTATCAGTCTTCGCTACAAAATGTGTATAGGCAGTTCTTTCTCTGCCCCTTGCTCTCCTGGACCCACTATATTCCAGACATATGAGCATTCTTACTATTCCTCAAACATGTCCATCAGTTGTCAATCACTTTCCCATGTGCTAGACACTTTAATCTTATTTCATTCTCAGAGTAACCCTGTGATACTCAGGTAATTTCTCTCTGTATCACAAGGATACTATTTTTTTTTTAAACCTTTGAGTGTGTTTTTTTTTAAATTTAATTAATTAATTTATTTATTTTTGGCTGTGTTGGGTCTTCGTTTGTGTGCGAGGGCTTTCTCTAGTTATGGCAAGCGGGGGCCACTCTTCATCGCGGTGCGCGGGCCTCTCACTATCGTGGCCTCTTTTGTTGCGGAGCACAGGCTCCAGATGCGCAGGCTCAGTAGTTGTGGCTCATGGGCCTAGTTGCTCCGTGGCATGTGGGATCTTCCCAGACCAGGGCTCGAACCCGTGTCCCCTGCATTAGCAGGCAGATTCTCAACCACTGCACCACCAGGGAAGCCCACAAGGATACTATTTGATATACCAAGAACTCTTGACTTTTGGGGGGATAATCCAAGCAAATATGGTGGGGACAAATGATGGGAATTGTGCCTGTAGACTTAGTAAGACAAAATTGGGACCAGCTATGATTATTTGAAATCCTGTAACTCTTAAGCAGCAGTCCCCCAAGGCCCCTTTTAGCCTTCAGCACAAATAAGCGTTGACTCCTGCAGCATGTGTTAAATTTATAATCATGGTTTACAAATATCTTCAGCCTGTAGCAAACTGCTGCAACTATTTCCTGTTTCTATCCCAAGGCGATATGTGATGAGTACTTAAACACATACACACACAACTCTATATATTATTTGTAAAATGATGTATATATTTTTTATCCCCAAAGCAATCTGCCGTCGGTAGTGGCATGCCATGCTGTATTCTGGAGGACTAAAATTACATAATACTAAACCCTCCAAATGATTTGATAAATCTGGCAGATACAGACCAAATAAATGGAAATTACAGTGTTATAAATACCCCGTTAGATTGAACCAGTAAGCACAGAGTTTTAAAAGACATAAATTGGAGAAATGAATTGGACTTTGCCCATAGAGTAACTCCATGGTGTTGCCAATCAGGCATGAAACAGCCCGAACACTGCTATTCTTGGGGCTAATGGCCCCAAAGACAAATTAAGTATAAGTGCACATCTCTCCATTTAATGTTGTCATTTCTATGAACTTGTTAGAGGTGGCCTGTAAAAGGACAGATAGGGCAACCTCCCAAATATCAAGTCTCACTTTGCTTTGTTGTTTAATTACGTATGCATACATGCCAAGTGGTCTATAGAGCATGAGCCTCTGACTTTTAACTGGGTGTTCTTCTGTTTCAGGATTCTCTGCTGGTCCCTCTCATGTCTCTAAGCTGCTCTTTTACTTGCCTATTTATAGGAGAGACAGTCCCAGGCCTCACTGGGCTTTGCTCCCCTTTCCTGCAACTAGCGTGCAATTATGTGAACGTACAGGTCATCTTGTTGCCATGCATTTATTTTCAAAGGAACCTCTGAAATGACTCCTTGATGGAACGTGTCAGAATCTAAAATAAATCCCCTTTTACTTGGGCATGGTAAACATAAAACTTCAAGGAAAACAAAAAAACTGACCATGAAAGAAATCAATAGATCCTTATATATTATTTTTATTAGGGACCTTGTCAGAGTGAAATAACAACTTTCTTTTTCTCTGGCACTGAACACACTATTTTGTGGGCAGAACAAAATGGCCTTTACTTTCACCTTTGGGGGCTGGAGGGTACATGGCTGCACAGAGGGGAGAAGTAATGTGCTGTATTTCCCTCTGTCCAGGCAGCTGACTGATTCCCCCTTGCTTCAAGGCAGTCATTGTCTCTGTGTTTTCAGCCCAGGGCTAAGATGAATAAGGACTATGTTCATTTCATGATGGATACTGTCCTCCCACCACATAAACTTCTCTGAAAACCACCCTGAATGCCTGAATATTTGCTGAGCACTTACTACATTCCAGCCATGCTGCTAAGCACTTCATATGCATCATCTTCATTGCATTTATCATCACCCCGTATTTTCCTATATTTATTGTAGGATATTATATATTTTTGAGGCCCTGCCTCCTCTAAACAGACTGTAGGCTGCAGTGGGCAAGAGTTTTGTCTGTTTTGTTCACTGCTGTATCACCAGCCCATTGAGCAATATCTAGTCAGAGTAGGAACACAATAACTACTTCTTAAATAAATGAATAATCTGTGTGAAAAGTCTATGGAATAAGACTTGTTCTTAGCCCCAATTTCCAGATATTAAGCAACAGCCCTGCGAAGACACATACCTTACTCCAGCTGGACAGGTAATGAAATCCAGGATCTGAACTTAAGCTGTCTATCTGACTTTAGAAGCCATGCCCCCTTTCACTTTTCAACTATAACTGTGGTATTTACTGGCTTTATACATTCAGATATGAGTGCCCCTTGGAATAGAACAATTGGAGATATTTCACTTCTCCTATGCTCATAAATCACAGTTTTGAGCAGTGAGTTCTATTATTTCAGAAAGCAGATCATCCCACTCTAGTGCCCGACTCGGTCTTAGTTGGGTGTGTGTGGATGCTGAGCGGGAAGAGAAAAGAGTGCAGGAGAGACAGGGAGATGGAAAGAGAACGGAAAAGCAAACGATGAAGGGGACAGACAGGAAGATACCACAGGAAAAAGGAAGCATATTTTGTTTCTGAAGATTCATCTGTCATCTCTGTGTCATTCAGTCTCTATAAACGGTTGAGTGGAGTAGATTGTTGTGAGTGCATTAGAGGTGATTTGCAGCAGACCAATTTAGAGGTCACTTAGGCATGGAAACACTGAGCAAGAAATTGTATTCCTAATGAAACAATATCAGTAATAGCATATTTAAATAAACAGTATCAGTAATAGCATATTCTAAATATGTCATTAAGTCTGAATTGTTACAATCAGAGTAGTGCTGTTTGATAGATTTTACCTTCTTTAACGAGTGTTTCCATATTAGTCACATTGTGTCTCTTTATTGAAGTTAGGAAGCTCTCAAAAGTTACACTGTTTCTATAATCACGGGATAACATTTTACAGTAACATTGTATTTGGGCATCTCTTTTTTAACTTTCTATTTGTATTTAACACAAAAGGAAGTTCATTTAAAAAAAAAAGATATGTTCCTGTATCAAGAGAGTTCATAATAAAATTTTAGACATTTTCATATTTAAAGTATCTTTAAAATAAGGCTGTCAGCTCAGTCTAGTTTTACATTTCTAACAAAATGTTATGGAGAAAAGTAATGTTATCAACTAATAACAGATTTGCTTCATTTCAAGATTACCAAGTAACAATCAGACCTTCAGAGAACATAATAAGAATACTTTTATATTCTTAAAACATTTTTTTTCATATTTTTATTGACTGCATTCAAGTTGTCTTTCTGAGTTACTCTTGTGTTGATACAAAGAGATGGGGAAACATTTGACAAGTTTTCAATCAAGTTAATTAATGCTGAAAAGCATGTTAGGCTTCAGGCAAGGCTTTCTATGTATTCTTAGAAATAATTTCATCATGGCTCCATGCCTGTTTACACCAAGCCCTGTAATCTACCTCGTGCTCCCTGGGACAAATGCTGACAAATGAGGCAAACAGTGTTTGATTCCCGTCATCAGCCTGCAACTGTGCCGGTTGCTTTCTTCTCTAGGCACTTAATCTCACTTAATGCTCACAAGATTACTGCAAGGAAGGCACACATTTCAGAGTGGAGAAACGTAGCCCAAAGAGGCACAAACTGCAGAAGTGGTAGAATTCAAACCCAGGGCACTGACTCCGTGGCTTATTTAGTTCTTTAGGATTTCACACTGCAAAAGCAAAGGCCTTCAAGGCGCTTCCACCCAGCGCTCTATTTTCCCTCTCTTGCTGCAGTAGAATTTTGGTTAAGCTAGTTTGTGTTGGAACTTACCCAAGTAAGCCAGTCCATTGAATTATTTCAGTGATTTTATTAAGAAGTGCTTCATATGCAAGGAAGTCTGATGTCCTGAATGTTGTGGACAACATTTTGGTGAATCAGATTTTGATTTTTTCTTAATGACAATATAATCAGTCGAAGTCTTCCAAAAATATGTCCAACTATTGTAAAGCATCTCTATTACA
Source organism: Balaenoptera acutorostrata (assembly GCF_949987535.1). Taxonomy (NCBI): domain Eukaryota; kingdom Metazoa; phylum Chordata; class Mammalia; order Artiodactyla; family Balaenopteridae; genus Balaenoptera; species Balaenoptera acutorostrata. The sequence continues at coordinate 26,228,004 of NC_080082.1, read as the reverse complement.
TCAGGACTCTTTAGTTCATAATTTGTATTCAAATGCAAAAGGTGAGTGGCTATGCTTAGAGGTAGTCAAATTCTGATTATATACTGAAGGTGGAGTCAACATGATTTGCTGACATATTGGATATAAAATATGAGAGAAGAAAAGGAGTCAACATAATGTCAATATTTTGACCTGGACAAACTATGAAGAACAACAAAGAAGAATGGTGGTTGCCATCAGCCGTGATGAGGAAGGATGTAGGTGGAGCAGGTTTGGATGAAATTTAAGGAGTCCAGTACAGGGTAAATCAAATTCTCAATGTCTTTAGACATTCAAATGGTGATGGTAGGCCTTTGAGTAGGCCGCTGGATGCACAAATCTGGAGTTTAGGAGAGAGGTTTTTGCCCGAGCAAGTACGAGAGTCATTGGATATATATGGAATTTTCAGGAAGTAGATGAGCTTATCCAGGAAATAAGTACAGGTAAAGATGAGAAGATAACCAAGGATTGATTCTCAAACACTTTGAGGTTGGGGTTGGGGACAGAAATAGGGACGATTAGAGGAGACAGAGAAGGATCAGCAATGAGATGAGCAGAAAACGAAGAGTCCTCTTTGTTGTTCTAAAAGCCAAGTAATGAGAGTTCATCAAGGAGGAAGAAAAAGCTATGTCAAATGCTGCTGATGGGTAGGGAGAAAACTCAGTTTTTTATTGGATTTAGTAATAAGGCATTTAGTAGTTATTTGTGTTGGAAGATTGAAAAATTGGCAGAGTGGGGATGGAGAGAAGAAAATACAGATAAATCTATAGATATCCAAACATATTCAAAGTGTCACTCCAAACATTCAAATACAACTCCAGACATTCAATTTGACTTCAAGCAGTAGTTCAACTTTGGATGAATTGCAGGGGACATAGAGCAAAAGCAATGAAAAGAGAGAAAAATAAAATATTTCTAAATATCACAGCCTGGGTTTGTTCAGTTTTGCTCTGCAAAAGTATTTTAATGTAAGAATGGGTAGCATTTTAGAGTAAATTTTACAAAGATAGAATATCAACCCAATTTTTATGTTTATTTTCTTTACAATTATAAGAATATTTGATCCTATGATATTTGGATACATGTTTCAGGTTTCATTAAAACTTTTTTGGAAGGCAAATGCTTTTTTTTATTCTATATGTTTATTTAGTGTAGAAAGCAGTTTTGAGTAATCTGAGAAGATTCAAGAAGAATCAAGGCAAAAGTTATACTTTTAGTTGAACTTGCTATACCTTGAGAATTCAGTGATATCATTTACATGGGAGTGGACTTGGATTAGAAAGTGCTATTTCTAAAAGTCATCTAGCTTAATAAAGACAAGATTTATCAGTTTTGATGACTTTTTGGGGATCATTTTCTAACCACAATGCAGAAAATATTTACTTGTGGGTAGGTGAGGACTTTTTTCCAGTGGACAAAGATTTCTTTTGAAAATCTAGTGATATAAATTAACCCTCCTTTAGAAATGACCTGGGATCCATATTTAACTAAGACAAAGACAATAAAAAATACTGCACCATTAAGTGTATTTGCATATAAACAGTCATTATTTAGTATATTACAATGAAATGCATAATGTGTAAATCACAGAATGAGTATGAGCTCAAGAGGCATCCAAACAGGTGAAATACTCAACTAAAATAGTTTTATTACTATAATTACTGCCAAGTCTCTGTTAATAACTACTCTTAAATTTTAATTATAACTTAAATTAGTATACTTAAATGTAATAAAAATATGTAGTGGGTACATAAATAAAGTTGAAAACCCAATGGAGTTTTAATTTAGACTCTTGGCAGAAAGCAAAATACACCTACATGTCCTGACACTACAAGAGAAGAAAACTACAGGCCAATATCCCTAATGAATATATAGAAGCAAGAATTCTCAACAAAATGGTAGCAAACCAAATTTAACACTACCTTAAGAGGATCATATACCATGATCAAGCGGCATTTATCCCTGGGATACAAGGATGGTTCAACATGTACAAATCAATAAATGTGATATACCACATTAATAGAATGATAGATTAAAATCATATAATCATCTCAATAGATGCAGAAAAAGCATTTGGCAAAATTCAACATTCTCTTATGAGAAAAACTCTCAACAAATCAATTATAGAAGGAATGTAACTGAACATAATAAAGGCCATATTTTACAGACCCACAGCTAATGCCATACTCAGTAGTGAAAGGTTGAAAGCTTTCTTGCTAAAATCAGAAACACGACAAGGTTTCTTGTCTTGTTTCATCCTCATCACTCCTATTCAGCATGGTACTGAAAGTCCTAGCCAGAGCAATTTGGAAATTAGAAAAAAAAAGGAAAGAAGGAAGGAAGAAAAGGAATGAATGAAGTAAAATTGTCAGTGTTTGTATAGATGATATAATCTTCTATATAGAATACGCCAATGACTCCACCAAAAAAACTGTTAGAACTAATAAACAATTTCAGTAAAGTTGCAGGTAACAAAATCAACATACAAAAATCAGTTGCGTTTCTATACACTAGCAACAAATTATCTGCAAAAGAAATGAAACAATCCCATTTATAAAAGCATCAAAAATTGTGAAATACCTAGGAATAGCTTTTGCCAAGGAGGTAAAAGCTGTGTACACTGAAAATTGGAAGACATTGATGAAAGAAATTAAAGAAGACACAAATAAATTGAAAGGTATCCCATGTTTATGACTGAGAAGAATTAATATTGTTAAAATGTCTGTACTACCCAAAGTCATCTATGGATTCCATGCAATCCCTATCAAAATTCCAATGCCATTTTTTACAGAAATAGAAAAAAAAAACAAAACACCTAAAATTCATATAGAACCACAAAAGACCCTGACTAACCAAAGCAGTCCTGGGAAAGAAGAACAAAGATGGAGGTATCACACTTCCTGATTGTAAACTTTATGACAAAGCTATAGTAATCAAAACAGTATGGCACTGGCATAAAAATAGACACATAGACCAACAGAACAGATTTGAGAGCCCAGAAATCATATATATACAGACAACTAATATTTGACAAAGGATATTGGCAATGGGGAAAATATTCTCAGTGGGGAAAGGATGGTTTCTTCAATAAATGGTGCAGAGAAAACTGGATAACTACATACAGAATGAAATTGAACCCCTGTCTTAACACAGCTCAATAAAATTAACTCAAAATGAATTAAAGAATTAAACATAAGACCCAAAAACTGTTAAATCTACTAGAAGAAAACATAGGAGAAAAGCTCTTTGACACTGGTCTTGGCAACATTTTTTTGGATATGACACCAAAAGCACAAGCAACAAACATAAACAAAACAAAAAAATAGGTGGGACTACATGAAACGAAAAAGCTTCTATTCAGCAAAAGAAGCAATCAGCAAAATGAAAAAGCAACCTATAGAATGAGAGAAAATATTTGCAAATAATATGTCTGTTAAGGGGTTAATATCCTAAATACATAAGGAACTCATACAATTCAATTGCAACAAAATAAACAGTTTGACTAAAACATGGGCAGAGGACCTGAATAGACATTTTTCCAAAGAAGACATACAAATGGGCAACATCTCTAATGAACAGGTGTTCAACATCGCTAATTATCAGGGAGAAAATCAAAACCACAATGAGATATTATTATAACCTAACACCTGCTACAATGGCTATTATCAAATAGACTAGAGACAACAAGTGTTGATGAGGATGTGGAAAAGGGAATGCTTGTGTACTGTTGATGGGAATGTAAATTGGTACCACCACTGTAGAAACCAGTAAAAAGATCCCTCAAAAAATTAAAAATTGAACTACCATATGACCCAACAGTCCCACTTCTGGGAATATATCCAAAGGAAGTGAAATCACTATTTCAAAGATATATCTGCACCCCCATGTTCATTGCAGCATTATTCATAACCAAGGCATTGAAACAACCCAAACATCCATTGATAATTGAGTGGATAAAGAAAGTGTGATGTGTGTGTATATGTATCTGTGTGGTGTGGTTGTGTGTGTGTGTATAATGGAATATTTAATTCAGCCATCAAAAAGAAGGAACTTCTGTCTTTTACAACAACATGGATACACCTTGAGGGAATATGCTAAGTGAAATGTCAGAGACAAATACTGTGTATTCTCACTTTTAGAAACTGAAAGGCTAAACTCAAAGAAATAGAGGATAGAATGGTGGTTGCCAGGTACTGGGGAGTGGGGAAAATGGGGAGATGTTGATTTAGGGATCTAATATACAGCATAGTGACTATAATTATCAATACTAGGACTTTCCTGGTGGCACAGTGGTTAAGAATCTTCCTGCCAATGCAGAGGACACGGGTTTGATCCCCAGTCTGGGAAGATCCACATGCCACAGAGCAAATAAGCCCATGCATCACAACTACTGAGCCTGCAAGCCACAACTACTGAGCCTGCATGCCACAACTACTGAAGCCCACACAGCTAGAGCCTGTGCTCCACAACAAGAGAAGCCACTGCAATGAGAAGCCCGTGCACCGCAACGAAGAGTAGCCCCCTCTCATCACAACTAGAGAAAGCCTGCGCACAGCAATGAAGACCCAAACGCAGCCATAAATAAATAAATAAATAAATAAATAAATTTAAATTAAAAAAAAACCCCGATACAGTATTACATACTTGCAAGTTGTTAAGAGTGTAAATCTTAAATGTTATCAGCACACACAAAGAAATGGTGATTATGAATGGAGTTGGAGGTGTTGCCTAACCTATTGTCATAATTATTTCACAATATATACATGTATCAATTATCACATTTTACACCTTAAACTTCCATATGTTATGTGCCAATAATATTAAAGCTAGAAAAAATACATACTTCTTCTGATTTCGGTAAAAAAAAAAACATACTTTATTATAACAGGGCAATAGTTTGACTAGTATTTTAAGGCAGGGCTAAAACTAGGTACCTGGAATAAGTTGAAATCATATTTCATATTGGTTTTATTTTTTTTTTATTTATTTATTTTTTCCACACACACACACACTGTATTTTATTTTTACAAGAGATAGATAGACTGACACCAAGCATTGTACATGGATGACCACAACAAAAGCAACAATGATTGCAATTACCAAACATGAAACACACTTATACTATGTCATAACATTGACATTCAGTCCAGTAATCCTCCACTGTAACAGCTCCTTTACTTTGCAGTGAAAATTGATTTGTATATTCTTTTCCTCTGAGTCCTTGTGGGATTTTTTTTTTTTTTTAATTCAGACAGAAAGTCACAAAAATTATACTCATCCTCATCAGTTCACTCAGTCCCATGTAATTAATTTCTTTTTTTTCATCTTGATCTTTTGTTAGCACTTTTATGAGTTCATCAGTTTTTCATTAGAGTTCTGAAAATGCTTATTCATTCAGTTCAGCAGTACAGTCAGTTACCAGAAACCTGTACTTGTCAGAGTCTTTTCCATGAATTTCTTGAAGATGAAACTCTTTTATAGGAACATATTTGCAAAATCATCAGAGTACACCCAGAACTGTCTGTAAATGACAAAAGACTTAAAAATGACCATGGTTAAAGATTTGATGAAAGTTCATAATAATGCAGTTGACAAGAAAATTAGTTATTTCTGAGATATACATTTTAAAGTAATAACTAGGATTATTACTTATAACATTATACCAGAACATATAAGATTTTTAGACGTTTCCTGTAATGTCTGAAACATTTATATTAACATATTTCCATACATATTTCCATACAAATACAAATATAAGATTTTTAGAAATTTCATGTAATGTCTGAAACATTTATATTAACATATTTCCATACATATTTCCATACAAATACAAATATAAGATTTTTAGAAATTTCATGTAATGTCTGAAACATTTATATTAACATATTTCCATACATATTTCCATACAAATACAAATATAAGATTTTTAGAAATTTCATGTAATGTCTGAAACATTTATATTAACATATTTCCATACATATTTCCATACAAATACAAATATAAGATTTTTAGAAATTTCATGTACTGTCTGAAACATTTATATTAACATATTTCCATACATATTTCCATACAAATACAAATATAAGATTTTTAGAAATTTCATGTAATGTCTGAAACATTTATATTAACATATTTCCATACAAATAACCCAATGAAAGTTTAGTATTAGTTGTTTTGTTTGTTTTTTTATACTGCAGGTTCTTATTAGGCATCAGTTTTATACACATCAGTGTATACATGTCAATCCCAATCGCCCAATTCAGCACATCACCATCCCCACCTCATCGCAGTTTTCCCCCCTTGGTGTCCATATGTCCATTCTCTACATCTGTGTCTCAACTTCTGCCCTGCAAACTGGCTCATCTGTACCATTTTTCTACGTTCCACATACATGCATTAACATACGATATTTGTTTTTCTCTTTCTGACTTACTTCACTCTGTATGACAGTCTCTAGATCCATCCACTTCTCAACAAATGACTCAATTTCGTTCCTTTTTATGGCTGAATAATATTCCATCATATATATGTACCACAACTTCTTTATCCATTCGTCTGTTGATGGGCATTTAGGTTGCTTCCATGACCTGGCTATTGTAAATAGTGCTGCAATGAACATTCGGGTGCACGTGTCTTTTTGAATTACGGTTTTCTCTGGGTATATGCCCAGTAGTGGGATTGCTGGGTCATATGGTAATTCTATTTTTAGTTTTTTAAGAAACCTCCATATTGTTCTCCATAGTGGCTGTATCAATTTACATTCCCACCAACAGTGCAAGAGGGTTCCCTTTTCTCCACACCCTCTCCAGCATTTGTTGTTTGTAGATTTTCTGATGATGCCCATTCTAACAGGAGTGAGGTGATACCTCATTGTAGTTTTGATTTGCATTTCTCTAATAATTAGTGATGTTGAGCATCTTTTCATGTGCTTCGTGGCCGTCTGTATGTCTTCTTTGGAGAAATGTCTATTTAGGTCTTCTGCCCATTTTTGGATTGGGGTGTTTGTTTCTTTGATATTGAGCTGAATGAGCTGTTTATATATTTTGGAGATTAATCCTTTGTCCGTTGATTCATTTGCAAATATTTTCTCCCATTCTGAGGGTTGTCTTTTCGTCTTGTTTATGGTTTCCTTTGCTGTGCAAAAGCTTTGAAGTTTCATTAGGTCCCACTTGTTTATTTTTGTTTTTATTTCCATTACTCTAGGAGGTGGATCAAAAAAGATCTTGTGTGATTTATGTCAAAGAGTGTTCTTCCTATGTTTTCCTCTAAGAGTTTTATAGTGTCCAGTCTTATATTTAGGTCTCTAATCCATTTTGAGTTTATTTTTGTGTATGGTGTTAGGGAGTATTCTAATTTCATTCTTTTACATGTGGCTGTCCAGTTTTCCCAGCACCACTTATTGAAGAGACTGTCTTTTCTCCATTGTATATCTTTGCCTCCTTTGTCATAGATTAGTTGACCATAGGTGCGTGGGTTAATCTCTGGGCTTTCTATCTTGTTCCATTGATCTATGTTTCTGTTTTTGTGCCAGTACCATATTGTCTTGATTACTGTAGCTTTGTAGTATAGTCTGAAGTCAGGGAGTCTGATTCCTCCAGCTCCATTTTTTTGCCTCAAGACTGCTTTGGCTATTCGGGGTCTTTTGTGTCTCCATACAAATTTTAAGATGATTTGTTCTAGCTCCGTAAAAAATGCCATTGGTAATTTGATAGGGATTGCATTGAATCTGTAGATTGCTTTGGGTAGTATACTCATTTTCACAATGTTGATTCTTCCAATCCAAGAACATGGTATATCTCTCCATCTGTTGGTATCATCTTTAATTTCTTTCATCAGTGTCTTATAGTTTTCTGCATACAGGTCTTTTGTCTCCCTAGGTAGGTTTATTCCTAGGTATTTTATTCTTTTTGTTGCAATGGTAAATGGGAGTGTTTCCATAATTTCTCTTTCAGATTTTTCATCATTAGTGTATAGGAATGCAAGAGATTTCTGTGCATTAATTTTGTAACCTGCAACTTTACCATATTCATTAATTAGCTCTAGCAGTTTTCTGGTGGCAGTTTTAGGATTCTCTATGTATAGTATCATGTCATCCGCAAACAGTGACAGTTTTACTTCTTCTTTTCCAATTTGTATTCCTTTTATTTCTTTTTCTTCTCTGATTGCCGTGGCTAGGACTTCCAGAACTATGTTGAATAATAGTGGTGAGAGTGGACATCCTTGTCTCGTTCCTGATCTTAGAGGAAATGCTTTCAGTTTTTCACCATTGAGAATGATGTTTGCTGTGGGTTTGTCATATATGGCCTTTATTATGTTGAGGTAGGTTCCCTCTATGCCCACTTTCTGGAGAGTTTTTATCATAAATGGGTGTTGAATTTTGTCAAAAGCTTTTTCTGCATCTATTGAGATGATCATATGGTTTTTATTCTTCAATTTGTTAATATGGTGTATCACATTGATTGATTTGCGTATATTGAAGAATCCTTGCATCCCTGGGATAAATCCCACTTGATCGTGGTGTATGATCCTTTTAATGTGTTGTTGGATTCTGTTTGCTAGTATTTTGTTGAGGATTTTTGCATCTATATTCATCAGTGATATTGGTCTGTAATTTTCTTTTTTTGTAGTGTCTTTGTCTGGTTTTGGTATCAGGGTGATGGTGGCCTCATAGAATGAGTTTGGGAGAGTTCCTTCCTCTGCAATTTTTTGGAAGAGTTTGAGAAGGATGGGTGTTAGCTCTTCTGTAAATGTTTGATAGAATTCACCTGTGAAGCCATCTGGTCCTGGACTTTTGTTTGTTGGAAGATTTTTAATCACAGTTTCAATTTCATTACTTGTGATTGGTCTGTTGATATTTTCTGTTTCTTCCTGGTTCAGTCTTGGAAGGTTATACCTTTCTAAGAATTTGTCCATTTCTTCCAGGTTGTCCATTTTATTGGCATAAAGTTGCTTGTAGTAGTCTCTTAGGATGTTTTGTATTTCTGCGGTGTCTGTTGTAACTTCTCCTTTTTCATTTCTGATTTTATTGATTTGAGTCCTCTCCCTCTTTTTCTTGATGAGTCTGGCTAATGGCTTATCAATTTTGTTTATCTTCTCAAAGAACCAACTTTTAGTTTTATTGATCTTTGCTATTGTTTTCTTTGTTTCTATTTCATTTATTTCTGCTCTGATCTTTATGATTTCTTTCCTTCTGCTAACTTTGGGTTTTGTTTGTTCTTCTTTCTCTAGTTTCTTTAGGTGTAAAGTTAGATTGTTTACTTGAGATTTTTCTTGTTTCTTTAGGTAGGCTTGTATAGCTATAAACTTCCCTCTTAGAACCGCTTTTGCTGCATCCCATAGGTTTTGGGTCGTCGTGTTTTCATTGTCATTTGTCTCTAGGTATTTTTTTATTTCCTGTTTGATTTCTTCAGTGATCTCTTGGTTATTTAGTAACGTATTGTTTAGCCTCCATGTGTTTGTCTTTTTTACGTTTTTTTCCCTGTAATTCATTTCTAATCTCATAGCGTTGTGGTCAGAAAAGATGCTTGATATGATTTCAATTTTCTTAAATTTACTGAGGCTTGATTTGTGACCCAAGATGTGATCTATCCTGGAGAATGTTCCGTGTGCACTTGAGAAGAACGTGTAATCTGCCGTTTTTGGATGGAATGTCCTATATATATCAATTAAATCTATCTGGTCTATTGTGTCATTTAAAGCTTCTGTTTCCTTATTTATTTTCATTTTGGATGATCTGTCCATTGGTGTAAGTGAGGTGTTAAAGTCCCCCACTATTATTGTGTTACTGTCGATTTCCTCTTTTATAGCTGTTAGCAGTTGCCTTATGTATTGAGGTGCTCCTATGTTGGGTGCATATATATTTATAATTGTTATATCTTCTTCTTGGATTGATCCCTGGATCATTATGTAGTGTCCTTCCTTGTCTCTTGTAACATTCTTTATTTTAAAGTCTATTTTATCTGATATGAGTATAGCTACTCCAGCTTTCTTTTGATTTCCATTTGCATGGAATATCTTTTTCCATCCCCTGACTTTCAGTCTGTATGTGTCCCTAGGTCTGAAGTGGGTCTCTTGTAGACAGCATATATATGGGTCTTGTTTTTGTATCCATTCAGCCAGTCTATGTCTTTTAGTTGGGGCATTTAATCCATTCACGTTTAAGGTAATTATCGATATGTATGTTCCTATGACCATTTTCTTAATTGTTTTGGGTTTGTTTTTGTAGGTCCTTTTCTTCTCTTGTGTTTCCCACTTAGAGAAGTTCCTTTAGCATTTGTTGTAGAGCTGGTTTGGTGGTGCTGAATTCTCTTAGCTTTTGCTTGTCTGTAAAGCTTTTGATTTCTCCATCAAATCTAAATGAGATCCTTGCTGGGTAGAGTAATCTTGGTTGTAGGTTCTTCCCTTTCATCACTTTAAGTATTTCATGCCACTCCCTTCTGGCTTGCAGAGTTTCTGCTGAGAAATCAGCTGTTAACCTTATGGGGGTTCCCTTGTATGTTATTTGTCGTTTTTCCCTTGCTGCTTTCAATAATTTTTCTTTGTCTTTAATTTTTGCCACTTTGATTACTATGTGTCTCGGCGTGTTTCTCCTTGGGTTTATTCTGTATGGGACTCTCTGCGCTTCCTGGACTTGGGTGGCTATTTCCTTTCCCATGTTAGGGAAGTTTTCGATTATAATCTCTTCAAATATTTTCTCTGGTCCTTTCTCTCTCTCTTCTCCTTCTGGGACCCCTATAATGCGAATGTTTTTGCGTTTAATGTTGTCCCAGAGGTCTCTTAGGCTGTCTTCATTTCTTTTTATTCTTTTTTCTTTAGTCTGTTCCGCAGCAGTGAATTCCACCATTCTGTCTTCCAGGTCACTTATCCGTTCTTCTGCCTCAGTTATTCTGCTATTGATTCCTTCTAGTGTAGTTTTCATTTCAGTTATTGTATTGGTCATCTCTGTTTGTTTGTTCTTTAATTCTTCTAGGTCTTTGTTAATCATTTCTTGCATCTTCTTAATCTTTGCCTCCATTCTTATTCCGAGGTCCTGGATCATCTTCACTATCATTATTCTGAATTCTTTTTCTGGAAGGTTGCCTATCTCCACTTCATTTAGTTGTTTTTCTGGGGTTTTTTCTTGTTCCTTCATCTGGTACATAGCCCTCTGCCTTTTCATCTTCTCTGTCTTTCTGTAACTGTGGTTTTTGGTCCACAGGCTGCAGGATTGTAGTTTTTCTTGCTTCTGTTGTCTGCCCTCTGGTGGTTGAGGCTATCTAAGAGGCTTGATGGGAGGCTCTGGTGGTGGGTAGAGCTGACTGTTGCTGTGGCGGTCAGAGCTCAGTAAAACCTTAATCCACTTGACTGTTGATGGGTGGGGCTGGGTTCCCTCCCTGTTGCTGTGGCGATCAGAGCCCAGTAAAACCTTAATCCACTTGACTGTTGATGGGTGGGGCTGGGTTCCCTCCCTGTTGGTTGTTTTGCCTGAGGCAACCCAACACTGGAGCCTACCCGTGCTCTTTGGTGGGGTTAATGGCAGACTCTGGGAGGGCTCACGCCAAGGAGAACTTCCCAGGACCTCTGCTGCCAGTGTCCTTATCCCCACGGTGAAACAGAGCCACCACTCGCCTCTGCAGGAGACCCCCCAACACCAGCAGGTACGTCTGGTTCAGTCTCCCCCAGGGTCACTGCTCCTTCCCCTGGGTCCCGATGCACACATTACTTTGTGTGTGCCCTCCAAGAGTGGGGTCTCTGTTTCCCCCAGTCCTGTCACAGTCCTGCAATCAATTCCCACTAGACTTCAAAGTCTGATTCTCTAGGAATTCCTCCTCCCGTTGCCGGACCCCCAGGTTGGGAAGCCTGACGTGGGGCTCAGAACCTTCACTCCAGTGGGTGGACTTCTGTGGTATAAGTGTTCGCCAGTCTGTGAGTCACCCACCCAGCAGTTATGGGATTTGATTTTACTCTGATTGCGCCCCTCCTACCGTCTCACTGTGGCTTCTCCTCTGTCCTTGGACGTGGGGTGTCCTCCTTGGTGAAGTCCAGGGTCTTCCTGTCAATGATTGTCCAGCAGCCAGTTGTGATTCTGGTGCTCTCGCAAGAGGGAGTGAGAGCACGTCCTTCTACTCCGCCATCTTGGTTAATCTCCTCTGGTTTTATTTTTATTTCTTGCTGCAAACTGACACTTGCTGTTTCTTTGTTCACATGTAGAGCATATATGACTTTACATTTCTGATAATCTCATTCATGAGGGTTTCATCCTTATAACCAGATTACATCCCAAAAGCCCCATCTACTAATACCATCCTATTGAAGATCAGGGTTTAAACATATGAATTTTGGAGGGCACAGATATTCAACCCATAGTGGTCACATACTATGTTAACTCTTTGGGAAGCTGAGTGAAGGGTGTATAAGAACTCTTCATAAAATGTCTTCAACTCCTCTGTGAATGTAAAATTATCTCAACATAAACTACTTTTTAAAAGTTATGTATATGGGGCTATGTAAAAAAACCACTTTTATATGAATTTTAAGTATAGACAAGTATAATCTATGGTGAGAGAAATCAGAACAGTGATTTTTTTTTTTTTTTTTAGGAGAGGGCAATGACAGGAAAAAAAAGCAGAAGGGGACTTTCTGGTATAATGAATGGTTAAATAGATTAAATGAGTGCATATTACATTTTCTGAAACCTATAGAACTACACACTTAAGAGCGTGTGCACACACATATATATGTGACTTTCACTGTAGACAGTACATTTCTGAATTAGTTAGGATAACACCAGCTGCTAAAACAAATTGCCTCAAAATACACAAAGATTTGACATAACGGAAGCTTATTTCTTCTATGTGTACAAGTCTGACTCTTCCTTGTCTCTGGGAGGCTCTATTTTATGGTGTGGTACATAGACCCAGGCTCCTATTTTGTGTCTTCTCCACCTCCATCTTCCACAACATTGTAATTGTTTTCTTCCATCCAAGAAATGGGTTAAAAAAAACATATAGAAGAAATACATCCTCTTCTTAAGAAATCTTGGCTGGAAGTGGCACAAATAAATTCTTCTGATCTCTTCACAATCAAATGCCTCATGGACTCATCTAGATGTAATAGAAGCTAGAAAACATAATAACTGGCACAACAGTAACTTAGCAATGACAACTCTTTCCTGTAGAAGGGGGAGCACGGAATTTGGTGATTGTCTAAAGATCTCTAACACAGTATGGCATTGCTCCCAATTTTCCTCCTTAATACAGTACTGTGTTTTCCTATGTTAAAAAACAATTTTGTTTTCAAAAGACATTATTTTTCAAAATTTCAACCCTGGTACTATACCATAATTTATTTAAATTCCCTGCCTCCCCCTTTTTTTTAAAAAACACATTTCTGTTACTTCCTTTACATTTTAATTTTTCAAAGATTTGTTATACTTTTATCATTAACATATTGAGAGATATTTCTACAAATCTAATTTTCCCTAAAAATCAAGGCTACTAAATTTGGTATTACTATGAGTTTTTTAAGGCTCTTGATAGACATTGACTTCCAGAGAGATCATGCTTATCACATCAGTGAATGATACTATCAAATAAACCTCATCTTTGTCATGTACCACAATGTTCATTGCAGCACTATTTACAATAGCCAGGACATGGAAGCAACCTAAGTGTCCATCAACAGATGGATGGATTAAGAAGAGTGGCACATATACACAATGGAATATTACTCAATCATAAAAAGAAACAAAATTGGGGCTTCCCTGGTGGCGCAGTGGTTGAGAGTCTGCCTGCCAGTGCAGGGGACACGGGTTCGGGCCCTGGTCTGGGAGGATCCCGCATGCCGCGGAGCAACTGGGCCCGTGAGCCACAATTGCTGAGCCTGTGCGTCTGGAGCCTGTGCTCCACAACGGGAGAGGCTGCGACAGTGAGAGGCCCGCGCACCGCGATGAAGAGTGGCCCCCACTTGCCGCAACTAGAGAAAGTCCTTACACAGAAATGAAGACCCAACACAGCCATAAATAAAAAATATAAATAAAAATTAAAAAAAAAAAAAAAAAGAAACAAAATTGTTATTTGTAGTGAGGTGAATGGACCTAGAGCCTGTCATACAGAGTGGAGTAAGTCAGAAAGAGAAAATCAAATACCGTATGCTAACACATACATGTGGAATCTAAAAAAAAAAAAGGTTCTGAAGAACCTAGGGGCAGGACAGGAATAAAGATGCAGACATAGAGAATGGACTTGAGGATACAGGGACAGGGAAGGGTAAGCTCGGATGAAGTGAGAGAGTGGCATTGACATATATACACTACCAAATAGATAGCTAGTGGGAAGCAGCTGCATAGCACAGGGAGATCAGCTCGGTGCTTTGTGTCCCCCTAGAGGGGTGGGATAGGGAGGGTGGGAGGGAGACACAAGAGGGAGGGGTTATGGGGATATATGTATACATACAGCTGATTCACTTTGTTATACAGCAGAAACTAACACACCACTGTAAAGCAATTATACTCCAATAAAGATGTTAAAAAAATAAATAAATAAACCTCATCTTTGCCAGCACTTGGTATTACCACTGTAATGATATGTCATTTTGATATGCAGAACGTAATTATATAGCACTGGTTTATATAAGCATCTGTAAACTTGTGGAGAGGTGAGTCAAGGCAGCTGCATTTCTCCTTCTTTTCTTTCTCCACCTTCATCTTTCCTTCTAGTGTTTGCTTGAGGATCAGTAAACAACTTGCAAAATAAGACACAAAGTATTTTTTTTGGGGGGGAAGATAAAGTAACTTGTATGCATTTGTCTATGGGTGTATTTGATTTGTGTTTATCTTTTGAATTTAAAACTTATGTTAAAAGAAATGCAGTCAGGTTAGCCTTTGGCTTAAATACTGAGCAAGACTTATGCTTCAAAGTTTTACCCTTTAGATACAAGGACAATTTTGTGTCAGCAATTTGTTCATATGGCCAAGGACAACATTTTCCCTTTTTCATGAAAGCATCAATTTTTATGCACTAAAACCCATGAGGTAAAAAATTAGACGCACCTCATGGCTAATCAACGTTTACCCTACTATAATTTATCTTCTAGGAGCCACAAGTATGTTTTTGAAATTTCTCTTGCATTTATATCACAGCCATCCTTTTAGAGGAAATAAAGGATTACTTTCCACTACAACACCTGCTCCCTTCATCCCCCAATAACATTCTTGGGAAAGAATGTTCCTTATTCTTACATGGAAAACGCAGTTGTCATTTTCCATGTGAACTTGAACTCCATAGCTCTACTAGCAAAGACGGATGGGAAAAAGGGCCTTCTATTTTTCTCTTTAAACATACCAGGTTTAGTCTCACTGTTGGATCTTTGCACTTTGTTTTCCCTCAAAAACTTCTAATCCCCCCATACCCTCACTTTAGCTTAGCTGTCTCATTCTTATCATTAGGTATTCAGTTAAAACCAATCTAAATTAACTCTATCCCTCCCCTTTCTGCACATTGCACCATCTTATTTTCTTCATAAGATTTATCACCAGCTGACACTATCTTAATAGTTATCTTAATAGTTTAAGCTCTACCAGGACAGAAATTTTTGTCTATTCCCTGCTGTTACTCTAATTCCTAGAGTAGAACCTAATAATAAATGAATGCTGAGTGAATAGTTGGGATTTATTAAATAAACTAATAGGTGACTAAAGTCTGTAGGATGGATTACTTTGGTATGTTTCATTAAAATATATTCTACCATTTGTGTATTGTTTTGAAAATGACAAAACTCAATTCACATGCATTGCTCATTAGGAAATAGAGAAGCAGCAGGAATATTGAATGCAGATTTGAAGGAGTGGCTCTATGGGACTCAGTTTATATACCTTCTCCGATTCTCTCAGCTCCCTCTGCCCACCCCTCCCCACCCTGCCGTGGGTGTTCATGTGTGTACACCCACATATATCACACACACATACATATTCACTACCTGAACATTAGGCACTTATCCCACTAGTCTGCTTTTTTATTGAGACCACCAGCTAGCTGTCTCAGCAACCCCAGTAGAGGGGCCAGGTGTCGGTTGACCATCATTGGACCTTTCCAGAGTGGAAGCTGCGAGGGCTGTAACTCCTATATCTACTGCAACTGTAGCTATGAAGGCAATAGATACTACCTTCACTCTTGGTTTCAGATGAAGAACTAAACAATGGGTCTTGGGAAATGGATTCCCCAGAGGCAACCCAGGGGGGTCAGGTTGCCAAGCCCAAAAGTATGGGAATGTTAATTCCCTCGGGGGGATACTGGGACAGACGAGTTGCAGAAGATGGGAAACAGCTGAAACATACATTCTTCTTTTTTACTTTTCCCAGTAGACTGTGAGGCACAGTGTGATTCCACACACAGCCGAAAAGTTATCCTGACATGGTTAAGTCAGTAATGGACCACTTTGCACTTGCTTTACCTCTTCCTCAACTGACTGCATTTCCCCCTTATTCTTGCTAGCCTGGGGTTATAATTCAGACCCTATTTTACCTGAAGCTTTGCCTCAGGCTCTTTTTTTCCCCCCCCTAGGAAATCTAAGCTAAGAAAGCTGGTCCTTGACTTTTCAAATCACTTGAAACAGTATTTTTTTTCTCCTTTCCTATCCATGTTACAGTATGCTTTAATGAAAAGATCACACTGACTTAATTTTCTGTTGAATCAGAAGAGATAGAATATGGTAAAACAAAATTGAAGCCCAATTACCAGGTTCTGTGTCTTCAACAATGCCCTAGCTATCCTGGAAGAGATTTTTTTTGTTTTAATGAGCTGAAATGTGGAAAAATGTTGTGTTACTGTGTTGCATATGTCTCTAAAACATGCTCCTTTCCAAGAATATTTTCCATATGCTTAGGACTGAGTAAGTATTGACTAAGAACAGCCTTTGGGGTCAGGGAGACATGGTTTCAAATATCAGCAAGTCTACTATCTCATGATCTCATAGATAGGAAGTTACCAAACCTGTCCCATTCTCAGTGTTATCCACATTTTTAAAAAAATATTTATTTATTTATTCATTCATTCATTTAGCTGCACCGTGTCTTTAGTTGCAGCATGCAGGATCTTCGGTTGTGGCATGCGGGATCCCTTAGCTATGGCATGCAGGCTCTTAGCTGTGGCATGCAGGATCTAGTTCCCTGACCAGGGATCGAACCTGGGCCCCCTGCCCCCACATTGGGAGTGCGGAGTCCTAACTGCTGGGCCATGAGGGAAGTCCCTTATCCACATTTTAATGAAGAAGCCATAACTACCTAGCTTGACTGTTGTGAGGATTAAATTAGATGATATAAATAAAGCATTTAGCATGGTTTCTAGCTCTATACTAAGAGAAGGCTCATTTTACCCATGAGGAAAGTTTGGTTATCTTAAAATTGTTCTTCTCACAGGATCTGAAGTGGCACCTTTGTCCTGCCATCACTTAGAAAGCAACTGAGCATCTGTACATTCATTCCTGATATGACAGAAAAATTGGGAATTTGGAGGGTATTTACAAAAGGGTTAGAGGTTGTGGAGCTGTTGATGTAAGAGATAAGAGGGAGAGGGTTCAAAGGAGTGCAGATTATTTTTTTCTTTCCTGAACCTTTTATAGAATCTTGCTCATTAAGAAGCTGGTAGTGGTCACAGGGAAAAGGGCATGGGAGAATCTCCTGTATCAGCCTTTCCATTATTCCCTCTGGTTTCATCTTGGGGTGATAAAATCCTACCAAACAGGAAAAAAAAAAAATCAGGAAACCTACCAAACAAAGCAATAGAGCTCTCTCCTCTTGATATTTATTAATAATAATATGAACCATTATTGTATTATTATTTTGATTTTAAGTTTATTATGGTTCAAGGGAGTTCATGAAAGTCTAAAGGATTTTCAAGGTACCAGTCCTTATCAACAAGGTAAAAATACTTTACTGTAGAAAATAGAATACTGTTATAGAAATGTATCACCTTTCACTGTACATGGGGATAAGGTTATGCCTGTCTTATTTTGTGGAAATAAAGGAAGAAAACCCAAATGAAAACAAAGGAAACTATTCAGAGCTTACTATAGTGAGGGAGTCAATTGCCATTGCTTGAGTTTGGCGGACTCAATCTACAAAAAAAAGAATATGTCTCTGAAGAACCTAGGGGCAGGACAGGAATAAAGACGCAGACATAAAGAATGGACTTGAGGACATGGAGAGGGGGAAGGGTAAGCTGGGACAAAGTGAGAGAGTGGCATGGACATATATACACTACTAAATGTAAAATAGATAGCTAGTGGGAAGCAGCCGCATAGCACAGGGAGATCAGCTGGGTGCTTTGTGACCACCTAGAGGGGTGGGGTAAGGAGGGTGGGAGGGAGACGCAAGAGGGAAGAGATATGGGGATGTATGTATATGTATAGCTGATTCACTTTGTTATAAAGCAGAAACTAACACACCATTGTAAAGCATTTATATTCCAATAAAGATGTTAAAATAAATATATAGAAAAAAAGAAAAATCAGGCAGGGATGTGGGAGAGCTGTATAGTGAAAAACAGGCAAGACTTTAGGTGTTCTTTGGAAGTTGTTGGCATGGGGAAGCTGAAGGTGGGCTAACTAGAAATGAGGCAAATTATGTGATTGATTTAGAAAGAATATTTGGCTTTCTCTGGTTGGTCCTGTGTTGAAAGCAGAGGCAAAAATAGGGAAGTTGGAACTTAAAACTAATTTCTAGCCATTCTGGGTTGATTGTGAAGAGGTGGTGGTTTGGCCTTCGGGAATGATTGCTGCAGAGATTGTAGGTCAAAGTTCTGTTGTCACATATTGTCTGGCCATTGTCTGCATACTCAGTTTCTCATTTTAGTCAAAGATACTAGAAAGAGCCTCTTTACATGAGGGAGGAGCTTGGGCCCATACTACTAATCATCTCTTACTTTCTGTCTTTATGTCCTTTTGTGATTTCGTAAATAAAAGAAACATTGAATAAAGCTGTTGCCTTACTTCTCTGGGAGAAGTTCCAGTCATTTCCCACCCCCACCCACCCCCACACACACCCTTGGCTGTTTTAAATGTTTATCATGCAAAGAAATAGAGATGCATGAGATTGTTAAACTTGGTAATAGCTCACCAATCTATTATCTTTTCACAGTTTAAAGGCTTTTAAAAAAAAAAAAGTTTTATGGAGATGCAGTTTTTAAAAAAATTTATTGGAGTATAGTTGATTTACAATATTATGTTAGTTTCAGGTGTACAACAAAGTGAATCAGTCATACATATATTATTCATATATCCACTCTTTTTTAGATTCTTTTCCTGTACAGGTCGTTATAGAGCATTGAGTAGAATTCCCTGTGCCATAAAGTAGGTCCTTATTAGTTATCTAGTTTGCTCCAATAGCGAGAAAGCCGAAAAATCTCTGGGTTTTTTGGGGAATGGAGGGGCAGAAGGCAATTTCCCTTGCTCTTAAAAAATGGTTTCTTCCTTTCAAGAAGACAGCTAAACAAGGGGATAGTAACCATGGTCTGTGAAGATGATAAAAAATAAAACACACTTAAAAAAAAATCAGTTCTAACCAACCATTGCAATTGTACTCTTGTCCAGTCCTTCTCTTTCTCTGCAATGTGGACTTGATAATTATGTCTGTTCTTTGGGGTGGAAATGAACAAAGCCCAACCTTTTGGTTTTATTTATTCTGGTTTGCATAGGCCTTCAAAGCAGATTAAAAAATGAGTTCTCTAATTGTTCCAGTCTATATCACAAGTGTTCTTCACAGGGCTGTGGGGACAGAACGTCAACCAGTAATAAAGTTTTACTCTGCCTTGCTTCATCCTTTGTGTATACATCTCCCTAGAAGAACTCAAGAGAGGGAATACTGATCAAATGCCATCTCAATTTCATCTCACTTTATTATTTCCCAAAGAGCAAACTAGATAACATTTTAACTCCCAGTAAGGAAACTAATTTATGCATATTCAAAACAGAATGCAAATGACCTAAGGCCAAAAAATGAGAAAAAGGTTTTTAAAGGCATTTTTGAAACCTAGTTTTGAAAGTCCTTTTCTTCTATATATCTTCCTTTCCCACATCTATTTGTTAGTACCCACTATATCCTGGGCATGATTCTATGGGTAGCTGATACAGTAGAGGGCAAGACAGATCTAGTCCCTTGTTAGAGGATGCTGAAAATTAAACAAATTAGCAATAATATAGTGATATGTTCTTAAAAGCAAATAAATCTGCAGAATGCTTTAGAGGTAAGAAAGTTCTCTTAATCTAATCTTACTCTCCTCCTTCCATCCCCTATTGCCCACATGACAGTTATTCTCATGACATGTGATATGTAAGCAGGGATCTGAATACAGTACAAGGGACCACTTATGCCTTTGGGAAAGAACATTAAAAGCAGAGGGAAGAACATAACTTTTGGGTTAAGATTAAGTTTGGCAAGCTCAGGAGGACCTTCAAGATGGCGGAGGAGGAAGACGTGGAGATCACCTTCCTCCCCACAGATACATCAAAAATACAACTCCATGTGGAAAAACTCCTGCAGAACACCTACTGAATGCTGGCAGGCAGAAGACCTCAGACCTCCCAAAAGGCAAGAAACTCCCCATGTACCTGGCCGTGTGGCTGACAAGGTCTTGGTGCTCCAGCCGGGTGTCAAGCATGAGCCTCTGAGGTGGGAGAGCCGAGTTCAGGACATTGGTCCACCAGAGACCTCCCAGCCCCACGTAATATCAATTGGCGAGAGCTCTCCCAGATATCTCCATCTCAATGCTAAGACGCAGCTCCACCCAACTACCAGCAAGCTCCAGTGCTGAATATCCCATGCCAAACAACTAGCAAGACAGGAACACAACCCCACCCATTAGCAGAGAGGCTGACTAAAATAAAAAGTTCACAGACATCCCAAAATACACCACCAGATGTGGTCCTACCCACCAGAAAGACAAAATCCAGCCTTAACCACCAGAACACAGGCACCAGTCCCCTCCACCAGGAAGCCTGCATGACCCACTGAATCAACCTTACCCACTCTGGGCAGACACCAAAAACAACAGGAAATATGAACCTGCAGCCTGCGAAAAGGAGACCCCAGACACAGTAAGTTAAGCAAAATGAGAAGACAGAGAAATATACAGCAGATGAAGGAGCAAGGCAAAAACCCACCAGACCAAACAAATGAAGAGGAAATAGGTAGTTTACCTGATAAAAAATTCAGAGTAATGATAGTAAAGATGATCCAAAATCTTGGAAATAGAATGGAGGAAATACAAGAAACGTTTAACAAAGACCTAGAAGAACTAAAGAGCAAACAAACAATGATGAACAACAAAATAAATGAAATTAAAAATTCTCTAGAAGGAATCAATAGTAGAATAACTGAGGCAGAAGAACAGATAAGTGACCTGGAAGATAAAATAGTGGAAATAACTACTGCAGAGCAGAATATAGACAAAATAATGAAAAGAATTGAGGACAGTCTCAAAGACCTCTGGGAAAACTTTAAACGCACCAACATTCGAATTATAGGGGTCCCAAAAGAAGAACAGAAAAAGAAAGGGACTGAGAAGATATTTGAAGAGATTATAGTTGAAAAGTTCCCTAATATGGGAAAGGAAATAGTCAATCAAGTCCAGGAAACACAGAGAGTCCCATAAAGGATAAATCCAAGGAGAAACACGCCAAGACACATATTAATCAAACTATCAAAAATTAAATATAAAGAAAAAATATTAAAAGCAAGGGAAAAGCAACAAATAACATACAAGGGAATCTCCATAAGGTTAACAGCTGATCTTTCAACAGAAACTCTGCAAGCCAGAAGGGTGTGGCAAGACATATTTAAAGTGATGAAAGGGAAAAGCCTACAACCAAGATTACTCTACCCAACAAAGATCTCATTCAGATTCGGTGGAGAAAGTATAACCTTTACAGACAAGCAAAAGATAAAAGAATTCAGCACCACCAAACCAGCTTTACAACAAGTGCTAAAGGAACTTCTGAAGGCAGGATACACAAGAGAAGGAAAAGACCTACAAAAACAAACCCAAAACAATTAAGAAAATGGGAATAGGAACATACATATCGATAACTACCTTAAATGTAAATGATTAAATGCTCCAACCAGAAGACATAGACTGGCTGAATGGATACAAAAACAAGACCCATATATATGCTGTCTACAAGAGACCCACTTCAGACCTAGGGACACATACAGACTAAAAGTGAGGGGATGGAAAATGATATTCCATGCAAATGGAAATCAAAAGAAAGCTGGAGTAGCAATTCTCATATCAGACAAAACAAACTTTAAAATAAAGACTATTACAAGAGAGAAAGAAGGACACTACATAATGATCAAGGGATCAATCCAAGAAGAAGATATAGCAATTGTAAATACCTATGCATCCAACAACATAGGAGCACCTCAATACATCAGGCAGATGTTAACAGCCATAAAAGGGGAAATTGACAGTAACACAGTGATAGTAGGGGACTTTAACACTGCACTTTGACTAGTGGACAGATTATCCAGAATGAAGATAAATAAGGAAATGCAAGCTTTAAATGACACATTAAACAACATGGACTTAATTGATATTTATAGGACATTGCATCCAAAAACAACAGAATACACTTTCTTCTCAAGTGCTCATGGAACATTCTCCAGGATAGATCATATCTTGGGTCACAAATCAAGCCTTGGTAAATTTAAGAAAATTGAATTTGTATTAAGTATCTTTTCTGACCACAATGCTATGAGACTGGATATCAGTTACAGGGAAAAAAACTGTAAAAAACTACAAACACCTGGAGGCTAAACAATACGTTACTAAATAACCAAGAGATCACTGAAGAAAGCAAAGAGGAAATCAAAAAATACCTAGAAACAAATGGCATGAAAACACGATGACCCAAAACCTATGGGATACAGCAAAAGCAGTTCTAAGAGAGAAGTATATAGCAATACAATCTTACCTCAAGAAACAAGAAAAATCTCAAATAAACAACCTAACCTTACACCTAAAACAATTAGAGAAAGAAGAACAAAAATAACCCAAAGTTAGCGGAAGGAAAGAAATCATAAAGGTCAGATCAGAAATAAATGAAAAAAAAATGAAGGAAACAATAGCAAAGATCAATAAAACTAAAAACTGGTTCTTTGAGAAGATAAACAAAATTGATAAACCATTAGCCAGGCTCATCAAGAAAAAAACGGAAAAGACTCAAATCAATAGAATTAGAGATGAAAAAGGAGAAGTAACAACTGACACTGTAGAAATATGAAGGATCATGAGAGATTACTCCAAGCAACTCTATGCCAATAAAATGGACAACCTGGAAGAAATGGACAAATTCTTAGAAAAGCACAACCTTCTGAGACTGAACCAGGAAGAAATAGAAAATACAAACAGACCAATCACAAGCACTGAAATTGAAACTGTGATTAAAAATCTTCCAACAGGGGCTTCCCTAGTGGCGCAGTGGTTGAGAATCTGCCTGCCAATGCCGGGCACATGGGTTCGAGCCCTGGTCTGGGAAGATCCCACATGCCGCAGAGCAGCTGGGCCCGTGAGCCACAACTACTGAGCCTGCACGTCTGGAGCCTGTGCTCCGCAATGGGAGAGGCCGTGGCAGTGAGAGGCCCGCGCACCGCGATGAAGAGTGGCCCCCGCTTGCCAGAACTGGGGAAAGCCCTCACACAGAAACGAAGACCCAACACAGCCAAAAATAAATAAATAAATTAATTAAAAAAAAAATCTTCCAACAAACAAAAGCCCAGGACCAGGTGGCTTTACAGGTGAATTCTATCAAACATTTAGAGAAGAGCTAACACCTATCCTTCTCAAACTCTTCCAAAGTGTAGCAGAAGAAGGAACACTCCAATACTCATCCTATGAAGCCACCATCATCCTGATACCAAAACCAGACAAAGATGTCAAAAAAAAGAAAACTACAGGCCAATATCACTGATGCACATAGATGCAAAAATCCTCAACAAAATACTAGGAAACAGAATCCAACAGCACTTTAAAAGGATCATACACCATGATCAAGTGGGGTTTATCCCAGGAATGCAAGGATTCTTCAATATACGCAAATCAATCAATGTGATGCACCATATTAACAAATTGAAAGAGAAAAACCATATGATCATCTCAATAGATGCAGAAAAAGCTTTTGACAAAATTCAACACCATTTATGATAAAAACCCTCCAGAAAGTAGGCATAGAGGGAACCTACCTCAACATAATAAAGGCCATATGTGACAAGCCCACATCCAACATCGTTCTCAGTGGTGAAAAACTGAAACCATTTCCACTAAGATCAGGAACAAGACAAGGTTGCCCACTCTCACCACTATTATTCAACAGAGTTTTGGAAGTTTTAGCCACAGCAATCAGAGAAGAAAAAGAAATGAAAGGAATCCAAATCAGAAAGGAAGAAGTAAAACTGTCACAGAGTGAAGTAAGTCAGAAGGAGAAAATCAAATACTGTATGCTAACATATATGTGGAATCTTAAAAAAAAAATGGTTCTGAAGAACCTAGGGGCAGGACAGGAATAAAGACGCAGACATAGAGAATGGACTTGAGGACATGGGGAGGGGAAAGGGGAAGCTGGGACAAAGTGAGAGAGTGGCATGGACTTATATATACTACCAAATGTAAAATAAATAGCTAGTGGGAAGCAGCTGCCTAACACAGGGAGATCAACTCAGTGCTTTGTGACCATCTAGAGGGGTGGGTTAGGGAGGGTGGGAGGGAGATGCAAGAGGGAGGGGATATGGGGTTATATGTATACGTGTACCTGATTCACTTTGTTATATGGTAGAAACTAACACAGCATTGTAAAGCAATTATACTCCAATAAAGATGTTAAAAAAAAAAGTTTGGCAAGCTCAGAAAACAGGAAGAAGCCAGTGTATCTGGAATAGTGAGTTAGGCTGAGAGGGATGCAAAGTATAAGAAGATAGGCAAAAGCCAAAACATTTAGGGTCTTGAGTGGCTTGTTGATCCTTTCATTTTTAACATCTAAAGACAAAATAATTCCATCATGATGTGACCAACCATCAAATATTGTTTTTCTCAGCATTTTTAGGCATGAAAATCTCTTTATTAGAAATTCACAAATTTAGGAAATTTAGGATTTTTATAGTTTAGATACCACTATATATGCAGTATTCAATAACTTCTTGCAATTATACTACTATTTTGTAATTTTCTCAGATGGCTATTTCACACTGTCACATGTTTCTCAAACTTTCAACATCCCTCTTCTTTCTCACTATTCAAATTGATCAATAGATTCAATATAACCATACTCAAAATCCCTCTAGGCATTGTTGTAGAAATTCACAAGCTGATTTTATCATTAATATGGAAGTAAAAAG
The DNA here is from genome assembly GCF_949987535.1 of Balaenoptera acutorostrata. Lineage (NCBI taxonomy): Eukaryota > Metazoa > Chordata > Mammalia > Artiodactyla > Balaenopteridae > Balaenoptera > Balaenoptera acutorostrata. Next base: position 26,202,626 of record NC_080082.1, on the reverse strand, counting down.
AACTAAAAATGGCCAAAACAAGTTTAAAAAAGAAAACAATGCATTTAAATGGTGAACAGTACCTGATTTGAAGATACACTGTAAAGCTGGAATAATCGAGACAGCGTGATATTGGTATCATGATACACAAAGAGATCAGTTAAACAGAGTTGCTAGTCCAACCATGATGCATACCTATATGGAAAACTGATCTTTGGCAGAAGTGCCAAGGCAACTTAATGGATAAAAAATACTCTTGCAACAGATAGTATTGGGATAATTGGATATTTTATATGCTAAAAAACATTGAACTTTGATCTGTATCTTTTAAAATCTAATTCACTCCTAAATCTATAAAATTCTAGACAAAAACACAGGAGAAAATCTTTGTGATCTTGTATTAGGCAAAGACTTCTTGGATACATCAAAAGCATTCTCTGTATAAAGAAAACAATAATTTGTACTTAATCAAAATTAGAAACTTTTACTTTTTAAAAGACGCTGTCAAGAAAACCAAAATACAAGCCACAGAGTGTGGGAAATATTTTCAAATCACAAACCTGATTATTTGGATTTGTATCCAGACTGATTAAGACATTTCAAGGGACTTCCCTGGTGGCACAGTGGTGAAGAATCTGCCTGCCAATGCAGGGGACATGGGATTGAGCCCTGGTCCGGGTAGATCGCACATGCCACGGAGCAACTAAGCCCGTGCGCCACAACTACTGAGCCTGTGCTCTGGAGCCCGCGAGCCACAACTACTGAGCTCACGTGCCGCAACTACTGAAGCCCTCCTGCCTAGAGCCCGTGCTCCACACCAAGAGAAGCCACCGCAATGAGAAGCCTGCGCACCGCAACGAAGAGTAGCCCCCGCTTGCTGCAACTAGAGAAAGCCCGCACTCAGCAATGAAGACCCAACACAGCCAAAAATAAATAAATAAGTTTATAAATTAAAAAAAAAAAGACATTTCAAAACCCAATAATGAGGAAAACAAAACAAATGACAACAAAAGTAACAAATTGGGTAATAATTTTATTAAACATTTCATCAAATAACATACATGGAGAGAAGATAAGCACATAAAAAGGTGTTCAACATTATTAGTCATTAAAGAAATATAAATAACCACAATGAAATATTACTACATACCTATTAGAATGATTAAAATTTAAAATACTGATCATATCTAGTGGTAGTATATGGAGGAACTAGAGTGCTCATACAGTGCTTGTGGGGATGTAAAATGATACAAAAATGTGGAACTTTCTTAAAAATTTTAACATATACCTCCCTTAATCATTCCATTCATTTTATTTATATTTATAAATTATACAGGATAATATTTATAAATGATAATATTTATAAATAAATACAAATGTTATTTATATGTATATAATTTATTCATTAGTTACCTAAAGGAAGTAAAACTGTGTGTCCTATATAAAAAAAAGAAAAGTGTATGTGAATGTTCATGCAGTTTTATTTGTAATATTCAAAAACTGGAAACAACCCAAATGTCCATCAATAGGTGAATGGATTAAAACGTTTAAAAAAGTGAGATAAAGGTGTTGCCTTGGAGAACTTACAGAAACAAAGGTGGAGGAATAACCATCCCTTCCTCTCCCCTCCCTTGAATTTCCTTCCTGTGTTTTTCATTGACTGATCCTAATTGCAAGTCAGAAGGCAAGGAAGTCCGAACTGGTCAGCCACTAGGGGTAAAGAACAGGTAGAGAAAAGTGAAGAGTATTGGGCATGTTGGGGGGAAGAAATAAGTTACGTTATAGAACAGTTCCATTACCCATCCCTGCAAATTCTTTTAGGGTTCATAATCATTATAAAGGATATTTCTTTGCTGGATAAATAATTTTAGATGGACAGGTCTTCATCTTTTTTTTTTTCCCAGCTGTTTAAAGATGCCATTCATGGTCACCAGGTTTGCATAGTTTTTGAAAAAAAGTCTTCATTTGTTCACGTAGTCATTCCTCTGTACATAATACATATTTTCCCCACTCTGGTGGCTTTTGAGATTTTTCCTTTTATTTGTGGTTTTCAGCAATTTGATATATCTTGGCATGTTTGTGTGTATGTTTATCCTGTTTAAGTTCATTGAGACTTTTAGATCTGTGGGCTTGTATATTTTATCAAATTTGCAATTTTTTTAGTCACTGTATTTTTGAATATTTTTGATGTCTTCCTAGTCTCTCTGCTTCTTCTAGGAGATCAATCATATGTATGTCAGGCTATTTAATTTATTTCACAGGTCATAGAGGCTTTTTAAATTCTTTTTATTTTCCTCCTTGTTTCATTTGGTTTGATTCTACTGCTGTGTTTTCAAGTTCACTGATATTTTTATTCTGCAACATCTAATCTGCTGTTAATCCCATCCAGTGATATCTTAATTTCAGATATTGTTCTAATCTCTGGAAGTCCATTTTTTAATATCTTTAATTTCTTTCTTGCTTGATGTTTTTAATAAAATACTTGCTCATAGTTATAATAGCTACTTAACATCCTTGTCTGTCATTTCTGTGTCTTCTTCTGTTGAATGATTTTATTCTTGGCTATAGTTAGTTACTTTTACTGCTTCTTGGTATGTATAAAATATTTTGATAGGAGGCTGGATCTTATGAATGCTATGCTGCTGTTTGGGCAGTTAATTTTGACAATTAAATTATTCTGGATAAATTTTATTAACTTGACCCTGTTTTTAAGATTTCCTAGAGTGTTTCCAGGCATGTGTAAGCTCTATTTCTGAGATAACGATTCTCCTGAGGTCTCCACCAAATGGCCTGGCTGATCACCAAGGACTCTACTCTCTGGGTGGTTAGACTTTGAATAACTCCCTGCCTTATGTGAGCTTTTACAGTTTTTTAACTTACAACTTTCTGGTATTTTTGGCCAAGGCTTGTGGAATTTTACTTAATGTACATATAGCTAAGTTTTCAGCAAAGACTTAAGGAAAACTTTATGTAATAGGTGTCTGGAGCTGTGTTTCTGCATAGGTCCTTTCCCGAGCTCTGCCCTGCTACTTACAGTCTCGTAAGCCTCCCTAAACTCTGGTCTCCAATGACAAAACTCGCTGAGACTGCCAGGCTCTTGTTTGTGTTCTTCCCCATCTCTGTGAATACAGTCTAGGCATTGCATCCAGGCAGCAAATTGGGACAATTTCAACTACTTTTCCTTTCTTTTGGGGATCACTGTTCTGTGCTACCTGTTGTCCAATGTGTGGAGCCAGGTTTTTCATATATAACAGACACTTTTCTAGTTGTTTACAGTGGGAGATTAAGTTCAGCATTTGTTACCTCCTTACGTCTAGAATCAGTTAATGCAACTCCTGTGTGCATAGTCTTCTAGTGGCTTACAATAGAAAACAACAACAATAACAAACATACACAGAAGTAAACCTCACCTTGGCCTGCAAGGGCCTGCATGGTCTGGCCTTGGTTCTCTCCAATTGTATATTCCGACATTCTCTTCCTCGCTCCATTAGCCATGACCAGAACACTGGCCTTTATTGTTCCTTGAACACAGTAAACCTACTGTAGGCTCTGGGAACTTGATTTTGAGGTTTGCTCTACCTGGAACGCTGTTCTCTCGGGTTTCTTCAGTGCTCACTCCCTCAATTTGCTTAAGTTCCTAGGTGATGTTATTTGATCGGAGAGACCTAACATGACTTTACTATTTAAAATAGCCAGCTCTTTTCATGGCCTTTACCTTACTTTGCTGATACTTTCTTCGTAACATTTTTCACCATCGATAATGTATTATAACTCTATTTGTTTGTACTTTTCTGTCTCCCTCACTAGAATGTATGCTGGTTGAGGAAATTGAATTTGTTATATTTGTTCTTGTATTCCCCGTGGGTATGTAGTAGTCCCACACTCATTTTTTCTTTAGAGAAATAATAAAGTTTCTTGAATATATAGCACCTGATACTGTTTTTCCATCACTGTTTTGGGGTAGGTGACCTAAAGTGTTAGAAGTGAATTGACCAAGATGTCCTTCCAGATTATATAATTTAGAGCAGAAAACTGCAAAACTAGTTTACATAATTTTTTTTCTTTTGAGATCATATATTTTTAATTTCCTTGAATCTTTATAAATATAACCATTGTTCTTTCTCCTTTTGATGATAAGGTACAGACTAAAACTAATGTTGACTGATACGACCATGTTCTCTTTTGAAAGTTGTTCTAGTGGACACTGTTTATGCTGTATCACATCCCCTTAGGCTCCTTTTCCCTGGACTAGTTTTTGAGCACTTCCTCAGAAAATGACCCTTGGCGGCTTGCCCACATACAGAGGTGTAAGAAAAGCTTTATCAGTGATCAGTGGGTGTTCAATATGAAATTCAAGCTCTCTTGCCTCAGTCCCAACTCTGAGGTGTCACATTCCAGAATCCCCCTGAGAAACCGGGCTAACACTATGCTAAAATTGTATCTCCTTTTGGCTTTTTTTTCCTTTTGTGTCCACACCCTTACCAGTTTCTCTTGTCAGGAATTCTTAGAAATTAGAAAAACAGGTACAGATGAATCCTTATCTAGTCTGATAGGTTAGAAAAACAGGTACAGATGAATCCTTACCTAGTCTGATAGGTGTATTTTTAAGGTTTGGCTTAGGGTTATGTAGCTTTGACAAATACTCCGCAAATCTCAATGGCTTAATATATGAGGTTTATTTCTTCTTGATGTTACATGTTTATCATAAGCCAGTTGGAGGAAAGAGGGATGTTCTTTTCTACATAAACATCTGGGCAATAGTCTGATTCTATAACTCAGGGGCCCAGCAAGAAACGGATGGAATACTTAAATTAGTGTAATTCAAGGAATGTTTAATAAAGAGGCAGTTTGCTAAGGTTGTAGCAACATACAAGGGAATCACAAGAGAGAGTGCTGTACTGGCAGAGATGATGCCATCTTTCACCTGCCCTACCTGGAACAGGAGGCTGGGAAGAAAGACTAAGAACTGGGAAGAAAGACTAAGAAATTAAGCATAGGCGTCAGAGTTCCTCCACCTGAAAATAATGTACATCAAATTTGCTCACACTTTATTGGCCAGAACTTATCATATGGACCCACCTGACAGTGAAGGGACTGGGAACAGACTTTTCCAACCCTCATGGTCTTATTTCTTTCAAATGTAATTTATATTGGCATATCTAGTATGCAAACTGCAAGGTGAATTTCCTTCCACTAAGTTGATATTTATTGCAGAAATTGTGCATTTTTCAAACATACTTATCAACTTTTTGAACTTTTATCAGTTTTAAAAGGTAGGTGCCTTCGGCTGTCAAGTTATCATAATCTCTATTTTTGATCAGTATAATTAAAAAAATTTTTTGATTGGTGTCATAACCAAGGATGACAGACAGGATTCTGGGTAAAATTAAAAATTAAACATTTCAAATTAAAGGATTTCATAGAGTAATTTTCTTTTTTATGTGATCAAAGTGACAAGTTGTTGACAGATAATTGTTACATGCCCTCCAATCTAGTGAAATGATTTTTTGAAGGAATAGAGCATATCACATCATTCATTGTTTAATTATATGCATTCAGTATTTTAACTTTATTTTTGTAACCTATTGCCCCAGAAAATATGAGCCATATATTTCTTCTCCATTTTTTTAAGAAAAAATGATAATAATAAACGTATCAGTCAGCATAAGTTAGATTATGCTGCCGTAACAAACAACTCTAAAAATCTTAGTGTATTAAAATGACAGAGGTTTGTTTCTTGCTCACTTACAATACTCTACATCATCCTCATTCAGAGACACAGTGTGAATTTAATTCAGTGTCTGGGTGTGCTTTCATGATTGCAAAGGCAGAAAAATTAAATAGGAATAGTTGCACATTAACTCCTAAAATTTCCACCTAGAAGTCATACACATTATTTCCACTCATAGTTTCATTGGCCAGTGCTGGTTACATGGCCCCATGAACTCCAAGAGGCAGGGAAATGCAGTCCTACTATTTGACTGGAAAGAGAACCAGAAGTATTTCGTGAATGATGCTAACAACTGCCACACTAAAAATAAAATTTATCTGAATATATTGAGAAGTGCTCTGTCATTTCAGACCCCTGTAAAATTTATGTAAGTGCCAAAATTTCTATTGAAATGTGGTTTAAATATATATTTCTAAAAAAGAAATTTATTCATCCCCTGAATTGAGTATAAAAAATGCTATCGAGAATATTTAACCTTTTAAAATATATCTTGGGATCACATTTATTTATATCAATAATTTCGTCCTAAAATAAGATAGCCCTGAAGACTAAATGGAATGAGGTATGGATTGCTTTAGCAATTTTTGTGACTATGAAAAGTTATTATTTTCTTGAGGCAAAATCAACCAATAAAATGACATGGGAATTTAGAGAAAGAGAGTTTTACCTGTCTAGGGAAATCATGAATTGTTCATAGAGGAATGGATTTTGCATTTAAGCAATCAGGATTACAGTGGTGATTTCCTGTGACTGTCACTTTTTTGCTTTAACTTTTCATTTTTAAAACTACTTTATTGAGATATGATTGGCATACAAAAAGTTCTACATATTGAATATATACAAGTTGATGAGTTTGGAGAGAACTATACATCTTTGAAGCCGTCACCGCAATCTATACCATCACCTCCAGGTGTTTCCTCCTGCCTTCTTTATTTATTATTATTATTTTTGTGATAAGAATATTTAACGTAAGATCTTCCCTCTTAGCAAATTTTTAACTATGTATATGTATTGTTAACTACAGGCACTATGCTATGTAGTAGATCTCTAGGACTTATTTACCTTGCATAACAAAGTTAGTACCCTTTGACTAATACCTCCTTATTTCTCCCTCCCCCAACCTTCTGGAAATCACCATTCTACTCTGCTTCAATTAGTTTGACTATTTTTGATTTCTCATGTAAGTTGTATCATGTAGTATTTGTCCTTATTTGTCTAGCTTATTTCATCTAGCATAATGTCCTCCAGGTCTGTTCATATTCTCACAAAAGCAGGATTTATTTTTTTTAAGGTGAATAATACTCCACTTTATGCACATACTACATTTCTTTATCCATTCATCCATCTGTGGACATTTAGATTGCTTCCATGTCTTGGCTATAGTGAATAGAGCACCAATGACCAGGAGAGTACAGATATCTCTTTGAGAACCTAATTTCAGTTCCTTCTGTATAGAGGTACCCCCCAATTTTTGAAGGTTTGTTTTATGGCATTTTGCTTTTATGAACGACCTACATTAATACCAGTTTTTGCTGACCGAAAGAAATCTGAAGAAGGTTTTCACTTTTACGAAAAAAGGTGAAAAGCGAAAATAGCTTTCAGTGTTTCTTTTGCAGAATCGTTACAGAGACAGTGCACGCCTCAAGTAGGGAGAATGACACCACCAAGCTCCTTCCCCAGGAACCATACTTAGCATCTCAGTATCAAGCCACCATAGTTTTGAACTGTGTTAGCATGGGAAATTAACAAACACTGTTATTAGTTGAGGCACCTCTAGGTGCTTTTGAGGTATAAGCATTTCTAGATAGTGTATGTACTTAGATTATACCCAATATAGGACTATATATATCTATTTATCTATACATCTGTATCTATCTGTATCTATCTGTCTAAAATGTGACTTCCATTAGTCAAAGCATTGAGCAAATTTGTATTTGTATGTACCTTGCAAATTGACTCAAAGCATTCACTATTGATATATTAAGTATATCATCAAATTTGATATTCTATTAGTCATTCTAATTATATTTCATAGTATTTAAAGGATATCCAGAAATAGAACACTAAATAAAAATAGTGAATAATTTTGGGTACATTTCATTTAGAGTTATTCAGAGCTGACTGCCTATACCACTTTATAATTGTCCAAGATCTTTCAAAATATTGATTAGCTGTACTGTTGATAATATAAAATGCAGTTTTAATATCAAATACAAGCTGATCAAATGCAATGTGATTTCTTTGTTCTGTACCATCCAATTGTTTGCCAACTCTATTTGTTGCTATTTGTTTCACTTGTTTAATCAAAAAATCCATGTCACCTACTGGAAACTGGAGTTCCTAGGATTCTACAGTGTTTATGCTGACATAGAAATGACTAACAATTTTTACCAAAAGGGGTAGCCTTATGAAAATTTGTTAAAGAGTCATCGAACTCAACTTGCATTTATCTCAATTGATCGATTGCACTTACACCAGCAATTTTCACATTTGTTACAAAATGCACAGAAAAGAAAAATATCTAAGGGTATAAATTAGTTCATATTAGCTCTAACTACAAACATGAAAGGGAGTACATTAAAGCTAATCATCCTTCTATTACCTTGTCATTGCGACGTTTTTACTGATACATGATGTGAAATGGAAAACAGAGCTTTGGGAGCATGGTAATAACGGAGTGCATGAGTGATGAGCATGTCTCTCCCGCTTGCTTCAGCATCCTGTCATTTGGGCTGTTTAAATCTGGCTCTAAACTGTAAGATTTTGTCCTTCTATAAGGAATAACAAAGCCTGGAATTTGAGAACTGGTGAATAATGGGACATATAAATGGTTAATATTTTTAGAGACTGTACTAATATTATAAAGATCAGAAATTCATCATTCAGACTGCACAAAACATTAAGTATTTAAGGAATTGTATACTTATCTCAAAAATTAAAAATGAAATAACTACATCTAATAAAATTATTAGCAGAATCTAATTTAACTAAAAATATTTGTATTACTGTCAACCATCTTGGAGACATAATGTTTTTAGGAATACTTTTTGCCAGTGGGTGGAAGCAAGATGAGATTTGTAATAGATGAGGTCAAGTAAATAACCAGCAGCTGGACCTTAATAGGACATTGCACATAGATGGACTTTCAAACTGAGTAAAATAGGGAGACATTGGAGGATTCTGTACAGAGAAGCTGCGAGACCTGATAGCATTTGTCATGGGACACTTTGGATGCTGTTTTGAGAATGGAGTACAGATAGGGGAAGAGGTAGGAACTGGCAGATGAGTTAGAAGCTCTTGCTATCTAATTGTGGTGAGAGATGATAGTAACTCTGGCAAGGGAGTAGCGGTAAAGCAGTGAAGATTAGTATCTGGACAACCAAATTTATAGACTACAAAATTTGGGGTGGATTTGGTTGTACTGTCAAATTCAGACTTTATAGGTACATGTCTTCATTCGGAACAGAAAGCTCAGGCAGTGACCATATATACCTCATTAACTCTTCCTGTGTACCTTTCAGCATTTTGGAAAGACTATTTATCTATTACTATGAGTGTAAAAATCAGTGCCATTTGAAAAAAAAAAAGATAAGGTAAATATAAAAACAAATACAAAAAAACTATGCAATTACATTTAATAAGATAGTATTGTTTTGTGAAGGCTTTGTGCCATAAACCTACTCTTTGTTAGATGAAGCGAGTTTTAGAACGGTGTTCAGGACATGCCGGCACCAAACTGAATTAGTGTATTCAAAAGGAGTGAAAGATGGATTTAAAGGAAAATGGCTTTCTCAATATGGGATTTATTTTATTTTATATTTTGCTATCTTACTACCTAAAATCATTTTAAGGGCCACCTGTGGGAAAAGTTCTGGTCTATGTGAATGACTGTCCACAGCATCAATGTATAAGTAGATGTAGCTACAGAGTTCTCCGCATGTCCCCCTTTATGAATCTTGGAGAATTTATCAGTGAATTGTGTGAGGATATCTTTCAGTTCCTCCCCTGGCCTTCTTAGTAGTCCAGTTGTCCTTTTGTTTCAGCATTAGTCCTGCTCTATTTGCAGTTTCCTCATGGGTCTCTAAATACTTCATATATTATTTACCCCTATATTTTAACCATAGTGAGGAATGATTATAAAACTTTTTATTCAATAAAAATCTTGATTATTTATGATAGAATATTATAATTTTATAAGAGATTATACATTTTTAGTAACTAGTAGTCAGATATAAAGTGATGCTTTTTCAGGACCTATCTCCTAATATATTTTTTACAACCTGAAAATGAGGTCAATCACGATTTCCAATGCATTGATTTAGTGAAAACTGACAAATAAGAGTTTGCAGGGGGGCTTCCCTGGTGGCGCAGTGGTTGAGAATCTGCCTGCTAATGCAGGGGACACGGGTTCGAGCCCTGGTCTGGGAAGATCCCACATGCCACGGAGCGGCTGGGCCCGTGAGCCACAACTGCTGAGCCTGCGCGTCTGGAGCCTGTGCCCTGCAACGGGAGGGGCCGCGATAGTGAAAGGCCCGCGCACCGCGATGAGGAGCGGTCCCCGCACCGCGATGAAGAGTGGCCCCCACTTGCCGTAGCCCGAGAAAGCCCTCGCACGAACCGAAGACCCAACACAGCCAAAAATAAATAAATAAATAAATAAAGTAGCTATAAAAAGTCTTAAAAAAAAAAAAAAAAAAGAGTTTGCAGGGTTTTAATTACCAAGATAGTAGACACACTTGACAAAAAATGTATGAAATGAAAATATGGACTCAATATGAGATCTACTGATACAAACCTTTGTTACTTAATATATTTTAAATTAGGCAATTCAATATTTATTAAGTAACATTTCTCTTAAATTAAGTATTTTTGTGTGTATTAACATCAAAATCACTTCTTACTGACTTAAATCACTTTGTTATGTTCATCATTCCTTAGACTACTCATCATACTAAAATGTGTTTCCATGCTGATATTTGAATCCAGAAATTGAAATAGATGATTGGACAGGTTAGAAAATAAGGACTGGAAATATGTCACAAAAATACCAGATTTTTTTTTAAAATTTGTATTTTTTTCTCTAAAGTAAAAACTCCCTGAGGAGAAATAGTATGTATTTGTGTCTTACTAGTGTAGGGATTAGATCTAGGAATCTAATGTATCCCTAATAATTCCTGCTTAAACCTTCCACCAAGTAAAATCCAAGTCGAAATTTATTCTCTGTGGTGAAGAGTGGTTCACTGATTGAGTGAATGAATAGTTAAATAATAGTTGGTGTGTTTTATACCAGATAATTTAAAGGAATATTTGAATATTTGTTTGCCTTCCAACCATATCCAGATTTCAATACTTCGGGGGGAAAAAAAAATCACATAATGTTCATGGTGAATTGAGTTTGCCAAAAAGACAGGTCTCTTTTTTTTAGCCATTTCTCCAGCCATGTGAAATTCCTTGCAATCTTCAGTTTTTTGGAGGTAAATTGTTCCATTTATCTACTTCTGTGTATGAAACTATGACGAAACAATAACTATTTTATTGTATGTCATGATTTTGTGGGTTAGAAATCTGAGCAGCGCTCAGTTAGGTGATTCTTCTATCCTACATGGTGTTGTAAGATATCTTGCAGTGGTATTATCATGGTAAATGGTCCGGAGGGCCCAAGACAGCTTCATTCACAGGTCTGGTTCCTCAGAAGGGATGGCTCGTCTGTCGGTCTGGGCAATCTCTGACTCACGACTCACTGGACTTCCATATGGGGGCTTAGGGCTTCTAGAATGAGTTTTCCGACAAACAAGGCAGAAGCTGGATGGCCTTTATAATGTAGCCTCAGAGGTCACCTTGTGTCACTTCTGCCATATTTTAATGGCCGAAGCAGTCACAAACCTGTCCAAATTCAAAGAGAGGGGCCTTACCACACCTTCTGCAACATGATTATCATGTTATATAATTGTAACTATCAAAATGTTACATATCAACATAAAAATAAATCAACCAAATTTTGGGTCAAGCTATCAACTCCCTTTTGTCTTAAAAGTGTGAAATGTGCAGTTATACGATTCTGAATTCTTCCCAGACTGCCTGAATTCACAGTAGAAGATACAGCTGAATACGAGTCTGTATCAAAGGAAGTCATGAGAAGTCACATCGTGTTGCTGAGCTGTACGGGGCTGCTATAACTGGGGTTGTGAGCCAGATAAATCCTGAAGCAATCTCAGAGGTTGTTTCAGGGATTATTCAAGAAAACTTTGCTGCTCATCTCCTTGGGTTAAAAAATAAATAAATAAAAAGCTTTACCTATTCATGGGTTTAGGTGGCTCATCCTAGAAACATTTATATGGTTTCTGTATTTCAGCTGAAGGCATGAGAATAATATACTTTGAGTGAGTAGACCTAGTGACTCAACAGAGCAAACTGACCACTTTACAAGCCAAAACATTGTGAATTGGTGAGGGGAGAGGGAAGGAATACATTTGAAATGTTTGGGCAGTGTCACTGGGTTGAGACTAGAAACATTTTTAATGTTTGTAGCTCTTAGGGTAATAATTTGACTCAAAGGAAGAAGAATAGAATAATTCTCTCATGTCTATTAATGGAGAGTTTAGTGTAGGATTAATGTTTTGGCCTCTGGAATCAGGGAAGCAGACAGCCTAATGTTAAACTAATGGGTCCTATTACTGTCACTGTGTCCTTGAGCAAGTTACATAACCCATCTGACTTTCATTTATCTCATCAATAGAATGGAGATGGTAATAGCATAAAACTGATTGAATTATTGATGAAATGAATGGCCTAGTATATGTTTTAAGAAAGAGAAAAGCAGTCCCTGACATCTGGAGCTAGCCCGTGACTATCAGCTAGGCTTTGGTGTTACTACATGCTGTTCCCGCACTCACTGCCAGGCCCTGTTGAACATAAGCAATTACATAGAATATCAACATCAGAAGGCCACTCTGTGGTCATGATGGATGAAAACAAAAGACCACTCCACAGTCATGTCTAAAAACTGACCAATTATGACTCTTTGTCCAAGGCACAATATACCAAAGAACCCTTTCTCCTAAGTAGTATGAATGGCTGCTGCTGTTTTACCAAAAACAGCATTAGCATTTCTTTAGTTCACCTGCCCTGCAAATAAGATTTAATGACATATACAATTATAGAATGACTCCTGCTTTCTGACATCACCCAAACCAGTATATGTCCCCACTTCTTTGGACCCGCCCCAGCTCAACCAGAGCATAAATCCTAGAATAAGTCCTTTCTAACATGCTTTCACTGAGCTATCCTATGGTTTCCCATGCTGTGCATTCTCCTTTGCTATGAGTAATAAACTGACTTTTTCAGCCACAGGCAATGTTCCTGGTGGTTTGATTGGGGGTCACTGACAACATTACGGTATATAAAGTGCTTAATGGAATAAGTATCAATAACTGTTAGCTGCTATTATTAATAGCAGTAGAATTGATGTTCTTAATACTATATCTTTCTCTTTCCTTCCTTCTTTCCATGAAAATGTGTCACACACAGATTGTGTACCGTGACCTGTAGTTGCAGGAAAGATATTTTTTAAGGATGTGATGCTTGAGCATGGTAGTACAAGTAACAGAGAACTTATTAGGGCAGAAATGGTGAGGAATGAGGGTATGTGTCAGGCGTGGGTTATGTGCATAATGTGTAGTAGGGACACAGTAAATCTGCTCTAGATATTTTTTATGGAAAATTTTCAGCTGAAAGACTTCATCTGATATATTAAGAACACTAATTGTAGTCAATGAATTACAAATAACTACATAGACGAAATGATAGTCTCTGTTGCTTTTTCTAGAAACAAAGTTCAAATTAAAAATTTATGGTAATTTATGTTTGGGGAATTTGAAGGCAGTTCAAAGTCAATGGCAATTTATCCTACTACATGATCAGTATCATTGATTATGTAATCAGCATATTAGCAAAGGCATTCAAAATTTTCTAGTATTCATGCAGCTTTAAAGCTACTAAGAGACATAGTTAAATTACGTTGAGAAGAATAGTATGTTGTTAATTGGGCCATTCCAGTGATTGTACTAGTTTGCATAGTTAGGGGATTTTCAAACAGTTTGCCTAGGTTAAACAATCTGAGACATGTTGAACGCTAAGCCAGCACAACTTTAATGAAGAATAAAATATTTTAGAATGTGGCATATTTATAATAGCACATGGGTGTCATAGGGGTGGAGTTTTAATATGTATGATTTGAAAAGCTACCCATTTGATTTACTTCCAGACTGACCACATATAAGTCCTTTAATACTAGATTTGTGGAAAAAACACAGGATTAAACTCAAACCTACTTGAATTTTTACCCCTGAATTTGAAGCCAGTTACTTATACTTCAGTAATTTTGTTAAACTCTCTGCATCTTAAATTTCATAACTGCAAAATCAAGATTGTAATATTTAACTAATGTGCATGATGATCATGCAAATTGAAAAAAAGAATGCTGTATTATCAAGATTTAGTGTTAATTAAAGACTAGCTATCTTTCTCTAAAAATATAAGCATGTGAGATTCCAAGATTAAACATCATCATTGCGTTTGATCTTCACCCCAGCCCAGAACCAGCAATATTCTTGACCTAAGTGGCTATCTGACATGTAACAGTGTCCTAAATAGGAAAGTCACTGCATCCTTGCAGGCTCAGAGATCCAGAATCAGGACATCTTATTACAAAGCTGTAAAGTCCTTTTCATGAGAGAGTAAGCACAAAATCACCAATATTAGGTCCCTTTTGAATCATCTACTCTAATCACATTATTACTACCAGATTGACTTTTTTTTCAATTTTTTAATTGAAGTATAGTTAATTTACAGTGTGTTAGTTTCAAGTGTACAGCAAAGTGATTCAGTTAATGTGTATATATACACACACATACATATATATATATTCTTTTCCAGATTCTTTTCCATTATAGATTATTACAAGATATTGAGTATGGTTCCCTGCACAATATAGTAGGTCATTCCTGTTTATCTATTTCATATATTGTGTGTATATGTTAATCTCAAACTCCTAATTTATCCCCCGCCCGCCATTATCCGCTTTGGTAACCATAAATTTGTTTTCTATGTCTATGAATCTATTTCTGTTTTTTAAATAAGTACATTTAAAATCACCAGCATTAGGTAGGTCCCTTTTGAATCATCTACTCTAATCACGTTATTGCTACCAGATTGACTTTCTTGATCTCTCCGAACTTCCACTTTCCAGTTGTTCATCTTTTTCTGATATCCTTGTAACATTTCCTCTCCCCTTCACTGACTAATAGGATAAACAGAGTTACAGGATATAGCATTACCTACTAAAATGGGTCCATGAATCAAAGATTTGTGTAAAGTCCAGTGAAATCAATCCCTGAGCCATAAATTTCAACGCACAAGAGATGTTTGGCAGTCTTTTACAAAGTTGGAGGTGAGCTGTTTGAGGACCCATTTTCTTAGTAGCTGCTTCCTTGTTTAAAAAGCAAGTAATTTTTAAAAAAGGAACTTTGAAACTTCTTTATAAATGGTCCTTAGCAAAAATAGCAATTGCGTTCCCTTGTCCCACTCAGCAAACTCAAGTGGTGTAACATCGTTCAGTTTTGAAAGCCAATGACTAACATGAATTTGCTTTCTGTTTCCTCCCCCAGACTAATTTTTGTTCTTGTGAAACATCTGCTTAGCTTTTAATCTCCTGGACTAACAGGTCATTACTCATTTGTTTATGGACCAAATGATTCACATCAATGTAAATAAGTCCTATAATATTGTTCTCTCAATTGAGTGACTCTTCAACAAAGCAATAATGAGTAGGATGTGTAACTTCCACTAATC
The DNA here is from genome assembly GCF_949987535.1 of Balaenoptera acutorostrata. Classification (NCBI taxonomy): domain Eukaryota; kingdom Metazoa; phylum Chordata; class Mammalia; order Artiodactyla; family Balaenopteridae; genus Balaenoptera; species Balaenoptera acutorostrata. The sequence goes on along the minus strand of NC_080082.1, from coordinate 26,187,067 downwards.
TTGCTTATTGTTTTTGGATGATGTCAACAGTATCAGTTGATTAAGATTTCTGGCAGGAAAGCAAAACTTGCAGCCTTCCAACTGCAGATAAGCTTACATTCTTAAGAATCTTGGTAGACATATTTAAATATAACCCTTCAAGCTGCAGAATTTCTGCATACTACCAGTAGTTCCTAAAGACTTTTTAATGCTTTTGGAAATTATACCTAAGTCATAACATTAGTCCTTTGTCCTGTTGGAACCCAAAGGGTTGTACTCTGCCCAACAATCCTGGTTTTAAGTAAGACTCCCTAATGAAAAGAAATAAGTTTTATATTTCCAGATATAATGCTAAATCCACTTTTTACCCAAAGATATTTAGAGGCTCTCTTATACTTTTCCATTCCTTCATTTTAAAAAGTATATTTATTCTATTTTCAAGACCAATATTGATTTTTGTTGTTATTTAAAATTTTTAAATAGATTAGTCAGAATGGCAATGGAGAAAAAATAATTTTGTGCACTCTAATATTTCTACCCAAAAAACGTGCAAACTGGGTCCACTGATAAATATCCATTGGATATAAAGCTCTAAGTTGTTAATAAAGTGTTAAGAGAGTAATGTTAGCATATCTTTTTCAATTTACCTGTCTGATACTCCTGTATGACTTCATTTATATGAAGTATTAGAATAGAAGAGTGACTCCATCTTTGGGATATTTGGAGGGAAGACTTCCTGGGTTGATGGAAGTGTTCTATAATTTGGTCTGGCTGATAGTTACAAAGTTTTATATATTCATCATTTCCCCAAATGTACACTTTTTAACATAAAATAGTTATTTTTAAAACTGCAAAGAAAGAGTAATGTTCAAATCAAGCCTTTTCTATATAGATGTATAACATGCAGAGAATAATCCTGATACTCAAATATTCCATATTTGTATATTGTCTTTAATTGTTAACAAAAGAAAAAATATTACTAAAAAGGCATTTAGTTCACAGTAGTATTAGTGCCATTTGATTTTCCACTGGTCAACTGAAAATCTTTCTGCCAAACAAAGTGTGGGGATTGCTAACTATATGTGTTTAAGACTGAAGGGATCACCAACATGGTTAAGACATATCTCTGCTTGTAAACTGTATATTTTATAAGATCAACTAGTTTCTAAAAATTTTGTTCATTTTTAGAAGCATCTAATACCAGTGGTTTGTCTGAGTGAAACAAAGTTCAGAGAAATAGGATATCATTTGGCTTGATAAAACAGAGTTTTTTCAGTAAATAAATAATTTCAATGTTTGTTGAGTGCCTCCTGTGTGACAGGCACTATAGGGCTTGGGGATAAACAACTAGTGAGCAAAATCAGACACAGTCACCATTCTGATGGAATCTAGTTTAGATAGACAGAGCTTAAGGAATGGAAACAGGATTCAGGATGCAGAGAGTTAGAAAGAAGGACATCCTGAAAGGGGAAAATAATGCACCAGAATAATGAACATTCTTACTATGATATTAATGCCAATACTAAGCACCTACCAGAACTTAAAGTATTAAAGAAAGGAACTAGGTCTTAGTGTTTACTGAACCCCTAATGCCTATGCCAGGGCCTGACATAGAAAGCTATGCATTATATATTTGTCAAATGAATCCATGACTGAATGAGAGAAAAACAACACTACTCCTAAAATACTAAGGAATAATTAAGGGCATTTCAAATCAAAGCAACATTTGATCGATATCTTTAAAATAAATAACTCATATCATACAGAATTAGCTAAAAGTCATCTACTCATTCCATGTGTGTCTTAAAGTTTAGAAATTCTTTCAAGCAGTGATTCCAAAGCCTGACTGGGAGTGCTTAGTGTCAAAAACCTGCCTGAGCCCAGGCAGACATAGGAAAAATAAAGCCTGGGAGGATTGTTTCCAAGAACATTAGAATTAGGACTGTGTTTTCATGGTTTTAATCCATCATAGCCGGGGAGAAGGTAGTTCTTTGGAACTTTAACAAATGTTAGATACTCTTTGCTTTGTGTATAAAGCACTTCAGACCTCTGCTTCCTTTAGAAGAGAATCTGATTAGATCCTAGCCTGGAAAGTTCAGAAACCCATAGAGTAATATTAATGATTTCCAAGTCTTTGGTGCAAGAATAAAAACAAAATGAAGGCAAAGCCAGGCCCTGAAGGAGTTGAGTGAGTTAATGAATGATGGCCTTCTTCCATCTTCTGATATTCAGTTGAGTCACAGCAGATGGGCAAGGGCTCCATGGGAAAAGTGAATTATGCACATCAGACTGTTGTTACATTTCTCACAATGACACTTTCCTCACTTCACGTGTTGTACTTCTTAGGCTGATTAGTTATGCATCTCATCTCATATTGGCGGTCCTGGTTCAGAGATAATCTTTAATTGGTTTTTCCCTCCCATATGTGAATCTGTTAAAGATTTTTTTCTATTCTTTCCCTCATTGGACATAGCTTGTACACTGAATTATTTTGGAGAGGATGATGATGAGGGTTATAATATTAATATTAATTGAGGATCTTGGGTGGAATAATTTGTGATAAAGGTGTATTCTAAGTGGTAGGCTAGGGGAAAGTTTATAGATGCTAATATTCATCCTGTACCTTGGGAATGGAATATTTTATAAGACACTGTTTAAACAAAAACAACAGTTGGCAAAAGTTACTGTATCAGGGGCAGATCAGACATTAGATTAAGTTCTTGCTAAAAGGCACATTCATTTGCTTTTATTTCACATCTCCACAATTAAACTCATCATTTTACTCTCTAAAACTCTTCTGGTAACTCTAAGATCAGATAAGCATTTAATCATCAAGGGAAACAGGATTGTGTTGTGGAAAGACATTAATTTGGGGTTTAGGTCTGATTTGGATGCTAATTTACTATAGAGATATAGGCAAGATATTTCACCTTTCTCAATCTCAATTTCTGAATAATACTCCACCTTCAATGAGTTGATGGGAAGATAAAGCAAAACAGTGTAGGTAGAGTCCCTTTCGATACTTGCGGAGGGTCGGTGGTGGAAAGCAGGATCTGCTCAATGAAAGATTGATGAATTTGAAAGGATGTAGTGAATTGAACTACATAAAAGTCAGCCCTTACCTGGGCCTTTTCTGCAATATTAGGGTTTACAACTATATCAATGCAACACCTCTTTTATGATATAGAATCAATACCTGTAAACAGGTAAATATTTACAGTGATCTTGTTGAAGCAAGGGTGAGAGTTTTTCACCTCCCTACCCATTTGGCTCTCTCCCTCTCTTTATCAGACACTGCAGTCTGACTGTTGGGCTAAGCAGTCTCCAAGATCCTTTTCATCTTTGGAATCCTATGAGAAAATAATAATGCATTAACATTTAAAAAAATGCTTCTGTAATGTAGGAAACCATTATATTTACCAGAGTCCAACCAGGAAAACAGAAACCACTGAAAGTACATAAGTCACAGGAAATAAAGTGCTGGGAATTTGTTATATGGGTGATAGAATTGCTAAGAAGCCAAAAGAAAACTCTGGTATAATCCAGAGATGAGCAAAAGCAAAAAGCCTCTGCCATCCTAGGCAGGATGAACCAAGGAAAAGGCACGGTTACCAGATCCGAAGGGCTAGAATCACCAAGGTAATTCTGATGCTACACAGACCCAGCCTGAGGCAGAGAAAGAGAAGGGAAATCTCTAGACCTTCTATCCTTCCTGCCCTCCAATCTCTCACCAACATCTCCTGTTGGCTAAACCCAGCCAAAAGTCACCTGAGCTGGGAGTCTGCAGAAATCAGCTTCCCTGTCACCCAGAGAACAGCAGAAAAAGAGTAAGGAATAGATCTGAAGGCAAACAGGTCATGGGCTGGCACAAATCAACTGAGCCATTAGAGGTAGAAAAATCATTCATTACTTTTAAAATTATTCAGACTTTAGTTAAATGAATGGGTTACCCCAAGGTCTCTCAAATTGACTCATAGTGGTTGCCTCAAGCTCAGTTACTTATGCATTGCCAGCTGGGTAAATATGTTTAGATAATGCCACCACATTTACTGCTCTTCGTTATCATTATATTGTGGTTCTGGCATAACCTCATGCACTCATAAAATATTAGACATTCATGTTGTATTAAATACCAATATGGTGATTATCTCCCATAACTTATTTGTATTTATTTTTATTCTTTTAGCATACATTCCATAGCAATGGTTTTTAAAATAGTTTTGAGCAAGGTCGATAACAGGGCAAAAATATTATCTTGAGATCTCAGATACATCATTTCCTTTATTCTTTTTTATCCACACGCCCTCCTCCCCATTCATTGTCTAGGAATGCACATTATTATTTGAAGTGCTCTGTGAAGTCCTACAGTTTAAAAAGTCTAATTTCATTTAACCTAGTGTCTTTCGATCATATTCAATGACAGATTTTTTTTTCTTTTTCAGAAGCACTGTTTCACGTAGCCTGGATCTCCTCTTCCATGGCACACACCTTGTGAACGTAAGTCCAACACATCTTTAGAACTCTTTTACTTAACACTCTCTTGCTTGAAGTACTTACATGATAGAAACTCACTCTTGTGTAAGATATTGTGTTCCACTCTTGATGACATTTGGAAATTTTTGGAAGTAATATCTTTTATCTTCCAATCACTGGTTTTGTCTTGTTGGATCAAGTTAAAGGACTAGTAAATAGAAAATAACTCTTTTCAAGTATCTTGTTAATGAAATCTATCATGTGTCACCTCACAGGTCTCATTCAGATCTAAACATCACTGCTTCCTCCTTCAAACCCTCAAATACTTGGTGTTTTCTTTATCATTCTGGTCATTTCCATGGAAATGTTACCGTTTTATATCCCTTCTAATATATGATTGTCACATGTGCATACCATGTCAGGTGGGTTCTTACTAACAAAAAGTACATTTGAGCTATCATTATATTCTTCTTATTTAAAAATTTTTAATTTCATGAGGTAAGTTGGCATGAGAAATACATCATGGAGTTGCATATCAGTTTCATGAACAAAACTCTTTGAAGGAAACATAGACTAGAAAAATGTGACAATCCTATGTCTCCTATTCCATGTAAGTTGTCAGAGATGGATAAAATGCAGAAATCCTGTTTCTTGGCTTGTTTATCTAACTAATTTACAGGAAATTTGTGTTTGTCAAGAATGGGCAGTAGGACAGAGATTCAACATATATTTCCTGTCCTTCTGGTAGAGATCCTGATGTTTCCCCTTATTTGAGGATGACTGCTACAATGAGCCACTGTTTCTCATGAGAAGGTGTCATGTCTACTGATTCTGTTGAGGAGGCTAAAAATTGAAAATTAGCCCTTCTCTACATACTGTCCTTCTGCTCTCACCCCATCACCTATGATGACATGACACCTAAGCTCAATTGATTTCCATTTTATCCAGTGTGGTCATTTCAGTTATTGCCCAGAGATGACTTTCTGATTCAGACTAAGCAAAACTTTGGGAATATTATTGTTTTCTAGAGCTAAGAAATATTATTATTCCAGCTTTCAGGCTAAACTCAGAGACTCAGGGGAAAAATCACAAATTTTAAGTTCTGAAAATTAGAAAAAAATAGAAGTGTTATAAAACATAGTGGCTATGTTGAAGACAATGCTGATTTTGGTGGTTAAAACATGGCTATAAACAAAAATTTCTATTATATGCCATTCTTGCTTTGAAAATGTTACCTATATTGATAACTCTTAAGTATTTTCTGAAAGGTAGTTAGAATACAGTTGACCATTACTCTAAAAAGTGAGAGTAATGAGGAAATTAGCAAATTATTCATCTCAGTATCGAAGTGTATATATGTGAGTGTGTGTGCGCGGGCAGGTGTGTACATGATTTGTGATAGATATATATATCACATGTAACATTCTCCAGGATAGATCATCTTTTAAGCAACAAAGTACATGTTAGCAAATTAAAGAAATGTGAAATCATACCAAGTATTTTCTCTGAACACAATGATATAAAACTTGAAATCAATAACAGGATGAAAATTGGAAAGTTCACAGATAAGTGGAAATTAAATAACACACTCCAGGACAACCAATGGGTCAAGGAAGACAAGAGGGAAATAAAAAAGTATCTTGATAAAAATAAAAAAGGAAACACAACATACTAAAACTTATGTGCACTTCTAAGAGAAAAGATTATAGTGATAAAAATCTACATTAAGGAAAAAGATAGATATCAAGTAAATTACCTAATGTTACACCTCAAGGAACTAGAAAAAGAACAAAATAAGCCCAAAGTTAGCAAAGGGATATAAATAACAAAGATCAGAGTGATAATAAGTGAAATAGGGAACAGGAAACCAATAGAAAAGATCAGTGAAGCTAGAGTTGATTTTTTTTTTGAAGAGACAAAAAAAAAAAGACAAATCTTTAGGCTAATTCAGAAAAAAGAAAGGAGAATTTCAAAATAAAATTATAAACTAGGGGCTTCCCTGGTGGCGCAGCGGTTGAGAATCTGCCTGCTAATGCAGGGGACACGGGTTCGAGCCCTGGTCTGGGAAGATCCCACATGCCGCGGAGCAACTAGGCCCGTGAGCCACAATTACTGAGCCTGCGCGTCTGGAGCCTGTGCTCTGCAACAAGAGAGGCCACGATAGGCCCGTGCACAGCGATGAAGAGTGACCCCACTTGCCACAACTAGAGAAAGCCCTAGCACAGAAATGAAGACCCAACATAGCAATCACTCAATCAATCAATCAATAAATAAATCTTTAAAAAAAAATAAACTAAAGGGGAGATACTACAACTGATACCACAGAAATACAAAGGATCATGAAGGATTATTATTAAATCTATATGCCAACAAATTGGATAAAGTAGAAGAAATGGATAAGTTCCTAAAAACATAATATCTACCAAGACTAAATTATGAAGAAATAGAAAATCTAAACAGATTATTATGAGTAAGGAGATTGAATTAATAATGAAAACCTCTCAACAAAGAAAAGCCCATTATCAGATAGCTTCACTGGTGAAGTCTGCCAAACATTTAAGGAAGAATTAATACCAGTCCTTCTTAAACAATTCCAAAAAATTGAAGAGGAAGGGGCACTGCCAAACTCATTTACAAGGCCAGCAATACTTTCATAATAAAGCCAGACAAGGACATAATGGGAAAAGAAAATAATAGGCCAGTATCTCTGATAAGCACTGATGCAAATATCTTCAACAAAATACTAGTAAAATGAATTCAACAACACATTAAAAGGAGAGTACACCATGATCAAGTGGGATTTATCCCTGAGATGCAAGGATGGTTCAACATACACAAATCAATAAATGTGACACACTACATTAACAGAATGAAGAATACAATTCACATGATGGTTTCAATAGATGCAGAAAAATAATTTGATAGAACTCAAAATCCTTTCGTGCTTAAAAAAAAAACTCTCAACAAATTAAGTATAGAAGAAATGTACTTCAAAATAATAGAGACCATATGTGATAAACCAGCAGCTAATATCATACTCAATGGTGAAATGTTGAAAGCATTTCCTCTAAGATCAGGAAAAAAGGTAGGGTCCCTACTCTCACCGCTTTTATTCAACATAGTACAGAAAGTTCTGGCCAGAGCAATTAGAAAAAAAAAAAGAAAAGAAAAGGTATCCAAATTAAAAAGATACCCAAAATAGAAAGAAGTAAAATTGTCTTTGTTTCCAGATGACGTGATCTTTTATATATAAAACCCTCAAGACACTGCCAAAAAATTGTTAGAACTATATGAAAAAGAAATTAAGAAAACAACCACGCTTACGATAGCATCAAAACAGTAAAATATTTAGGAATAGTGTTAACCAAGGTGGTGAAAGATCTGTTTGCTGAAATCTATCAATATAATAGACTGATAAAAGAAATTGAAAAAGACACGCATAAGAGGAAAGATATCCCATATCCATGATTTAGAAGAATTAATATTGTTAAAATGCCCATACTACTCAAACCCTCTATAGGTTCAATACAATATCTATCAAAATTCCAATGGCATTTTTCACAGAAATTGAAAAACAATCCTAATACTCATATGGAACCACAAAAATCCCCCATTAGCCAAAGCAATCTTGGACAAGAAGAACAAAGCTGGAGGTATCACACTTCCTGATTTAAAACTATATTATGAAGCTACAGTAAGTAAAACAGTACTGTAGTGGCATGAAAACAGACAAATAGACTAATGGAATAGAATCAAGAGCCCACAAATAAACGCATGCATATACAGTCCACACATCTTCAACAAGGGTGCCAAGAATACAAAATGGGGAAGGGTATTCTCTTCTGTAAATAATGTTGGGAAAGCTGGATATCCACATGTAGAATACATAAAATTTGACTCAAAATTGATTGAAGACTTAAATATAAGACCTGAAATCATGAAACTTCTACAGGAAACTTCAGAAAAAAGCTCCTTAACATTGGTCTTGCCAATGATTTTTTGGATATGATGCCAAAGCACAAAAATTTTTGGATACTACAGGCAACAGAAGCAAAAATAAACAGATAAGATTATATGCAACTAAAATCTTTTGCACAGCAAAGGAAACAATTGGAATGAAAAGACAACCTATGCAATGGAAGAAAAAATTGCAAACCATATATCTGATAAAAGATTAATATCCAAAATATATTAGGAAGTCCTACAACTCAATAGCAAGAAAACAAAACAAAACAAATAACTGTTAAAAAATGTGCAAAGGACCTCAACAGACATTCTTCCAAAGAAGACATGCAAATGACCAACAAGTATATGAAAAGTGCTTGGTCTCATTAATCGTCAGGGAAATGTACATTGAAACCACAATGAGATACCACCTCACACCTATTTTAAAAAGAGCAAATGTTGGGAGGATGTAGAGAAAAGATTAACTTGGTATGCTCTTGGTGGGAATGTAAACTGGTACAGCCATTATGGAAAACAGTATGAATATGCCTCAAAAAATTAAAAATACAACTACCACGCAATCTAGCAATGCCACTTCTTGGTATTTATCTAAAGGAACTGAAATCAGGATCTCAAAAAGATGCCTACGCCCTCATGTTCAATGCAGCATTATTCACTAGAGCTAAGGTATGGAAACAATCTAAATGTCCATGGATGCATGAATGAATAAAGAAAATATGGTATACACATACAATTGAATATTATTCAGCCTTCAAAAAAGAAGGAAATTTTGCTATTTGTGACAACATGTATTAACCTGGAGGACAGTATGCTAAGTGAAATAAGCCAGATACAGAAGACAATTACAGTATGATGTCACTTATTTGTAGAGTCTAATATAGTCAAACTCATAGGAGCAGAGAGCAGGATGGTCATTGCCAGGGGCTGAGGAGAGGGGTAAATGGGGAAGTGATAGTCAAAGGTACAAAGTGTCAATTATGCAAGGTAAATAAGTTCTGGAATTCTATTATACAGCATAGTGCCTGTAGCTAACAATACTATGTTGTATACTTAAAATTTGGTACGAGGTTAAATTTTATGTTAGATATTCTACTACTACTACTACTACTTCTATTAATAATAATAAGGCAGGAGGAAACTTTGGGTAACGATAGATATCTCTATGGCCTTGATGGTGTTGATGTTTTCAGGGGGGTATATTTATCCATGAACTCATGGAGTTTTAAATATCAAATATGTATAGCTTCTTTACATGTCAATCATGCCGAAAGAAAGTGATATAAAAATGCATACCTCATAGGGCTTTGTGTAAAATGAAATGAGGCCCTTCATGTATCTGTGTAATGCACTTACACTGGCAACTTTCCACTGTTATCTTTATCTACCAAACCCAACTCTGGGCACAGGAGACTGTTTCATCTATGACAATCAAACTTTTTCTTTCAATTGAGGAAACAGAGGCTCATTGAAATGTCAAATGATGTTGATATTTCTAGCTAAGTAACTTTGAATGGAGACAACTCAGAAATAGAGCTAGAATCACTGACCGCAGTGTCAGTTAAAGCACAGGTGTGATAGCCAGCTGATATATTTTGCTGTTTACTGATGATTCTGCAAAGAACAGGTGCTTGCATGGTGGAAATAAATAACTGTCTTGACTAGAGCTTATGCATGTTTGTTTCCTGGTACTACTTTGGGCACAATAGCCCCTGCTAAGAACATAACTTTGTTGACAGATTAGTCAGATTAGATTAGTGGATTCTAAAATAACTTTTTCCAAAGGGTGGGTGGCCATGATTCATGGCTTGCCAATGCTTTGAGAGCATGAACTGAAGAAGTTTAGAGGCTTGCATAATAGGAGTCTTACATTGTTATTACTTAATAGAAGATATGTAGGAAAACAACTCTCCTCGGTTTGCCCAAGACTTTCCTGGTTTGGCACTGAAAATCCTACATCCCTCAGTCCCAGATAAACCAGAACAGATGGTTAGTTGATATAATCTGGAATGGGATATTTGGGTCATAACTGCATAATCTCATTAGAAGGAAGACTAAGTTTTCTCATTAGTATTTCAATACTCACCCATCTTTATTCTTAATTAAATTTATAGGTTTGGAGTCTTGATAGCTTTATAATTGCATGCCATTCTCTGCCAAATAAAGGCTGATTCCGTTAGTTCCTTCAGGATTTAGTTGTTATTGTTCTTCTTTATTGCCTTAGTGTACTTGGAATACCAATTTGATATTAAAGGTTACGGTACTTCTGGATGACTTCGCAAGGGCAAACTCTTGCCCAGGACCTCTGTGGAGGTCACAACAGGCATGGAGAGTTTTATAAATTTAATTCTCTGTTATTCAGAAGCCAGTAGTGTTTATGTTGTGATAATATGATCTTGCAAACAGATCAAATGACTGAACATTGAAAAATGAATTTCATTCTTGACTTTTTAATCAACTTGTATCTCTAGCTTCCTTTGAATAAAGAAGTTAGTTTGTGTGAGGATAATCAGGTCTGTTCTTATATGAAGAACAAAGCTGCTTGTTAGACATTGTTATTACTCTCTGTATTTTCTTTTTTTTTTAATTTTTATTTATTTATTTATTTATTTACTTACTTATTTATTTATTTATGGCTGTGTTGGGTCTTCGTTTCTGTGCGAGGGCTTTCTCTAGTTGTGGCAAGTGGGGGCCACTCTTCATCGCAGTGCGCGGGCCTCTCACTATCGCGGCCTCTCTTGTTGCGGAACACAGGCTCCAGACACGCAGGCTCAGTAGTTGTGGCGCACGGGCCTAGTTGCTCCGCGGCACGTGGGATCTTCCCAGACCAGGGCTCGAACCCGTGTCCCCTGCATTGGCAGGCAGATTCTCAACCACTGCGCCACCAGGGAAGCCCTGTATTTTCTTAAATAACACTTTTCATATGTGTAATTAACTAATTGTGTGTTTGTAACACATGCCCACTCAATTCCCTGAAGAAGGGATAAGCCTGTCTTGTTGACCAGTGTATTTCTAGTGCTTACAATCCAGAAAATAAGTATACAGTACATATTGATTCAGTGGATATATTGATGAAGGATAGATGGATGGATGCATGAATGGATGGATGAAACTTATAGCTAAAGCTAGCCCAATGCAATAATAAGACATACTCTAATTCTGGCAGGCCCTGACAATTTGTGTAGACCTTCACTTTTCTAAAATATGGATATAAAAAGACCTAGTGACTATTTTCCTTCTTTTCCTCTGGCTGGCAGCAGACATATGTAAGTGCTACTATACCCATGCATGGAAGGACAGGGAGGTCAGAGAATATATACCTTCCTTATATCATAAGCTCACTAATTCTGCCCCTCCTTCAAACTAAGAAGCTTGGAGTTGAGGAGAATCTTATGGATCAAGCAATTCAAACCACTTTTTTACAGATGAGGAAAAGGAAGAAAGAACAGACGTGTTAATTTACTTGCCAAAGTTTACATAGTACATTATTAACAGAGTCAACAATAAAAGCCAGATCTTCAGTGGCTAGCTCCTGGATACTGCTTAAATGTAGTGCACCTCTTCAATGCTTATTCGTTGAGCCAGATTCTTTCAGTCAATCTCTGGTCTGCTTGATCCAGGTTAACAAAACTAACCAGCCTTTTTTCTTTGACAGGACCTGTTTCTAAACTAGATTGCTCATCTTCAGCCTCTTCTAGTCAAACTAAGTCTTATTCTCCATGCCCTGGGGGAAATATCAGAGAAGTGTCTTGCAGACATATGACACGTGAAAACTAATAGCCCATCGAGGAAAACTTTCAAGATGAGCAACAAGTTAGTAATCCTTCCCATAAGGATCACACTGAAAAGGATTTCACATTCACTTTTGAAGTTATGCAGTTTATCCATACCTCACACAGTTAGAATTCTGGATTTATATGGAAGACTTCTTTTTTCTGTATTCTTTATAAATTGTGAATTCTGTTCATGAGTTGAAGGTTATCCGCAGTAATAGAAGTGCAGTCAGGTGGAAACTGTCTATAGCAGAACTATTACTGGGACCATGGCATGATATCTCTGCATACAATATGCTTTGGGCATAAATGAGGGGAGGAAAAAAGTGGCACTGAAGTAGGATTTCCTCTTTAACTAAACCCATTCTAACTAAGGAAGAAATTACTTTATTGGAAAGATGCCACTAGCTTCTATTCAATATTCATTTGAAAGAAACATTTCTGATAGCTTCATTTCTGTACATTTTCAACAAATAACAATCCAAAGAATCAGAACTTGCCATATTCAGTTTTATGCAGCTCACTAAATGACCAATAAGGGAAAAAGCTCTTGTACTTTTTCATGCTTAGGTTACCCCAAAATTGGACAATTAACAACGGTATGCTCTAAGATTTAGACTCTCCTTCCAACATTTTGCCAAGATGCCAAATGAAAAATGCAAACACTTTTGTAATGCATTATATTTAAGAAAATAATAGGTCTTTATTCTAAAAGCTGATTTGATTGATAGTTCCAAACAGGTGGCCTATGTCTCAATGATAACTATTATTAGTTACTTTGCTAGAAAGTATTTTCTAATTTCCTCTAGAAGCTGGGCAAGCTGAATGCTTGAACTTCACTTATCCTCGGTACAGTATGAGAAAATGTTCTTGTTGGCTACTTGACAGGGTAAATAAAATAAGGAACTACTGGGAGAAGAGAATATATTGCTCCCTGAGGGTGCAAATGTTTCTTCGAGCTGAAAATTACACATTTATGAGAAAAGCCAAGTGCCTCCCAAGGGGGAGTTGGGTGTCTCAAATCAGTTGAAGTTTAAGTGAAATACATACATTGAACAGATAACTAAATTCCACAAATGGAACTGAAGAAAATGCATTTCCCTTGTCAGAACATTTCACAGGTTCAAATAATCAGGATCAAGCATCATTTCATGAAATTAATTCATTTTAAAAATAAGTTGGTTAAAAAAATCAAGAAAATATTTTAATTTAAAATTTTCTATTTTCTCCCTTTTCCTTTTTTTTTTTTTTTTGCCTCTTTTCCTTTCCAGAGATTTCTAAGAGACTTTGGTTTAATTATGCAGCAAAGGATTTTCTAGCTGTTTTCACCCATGGTTGATATACCCCAGTTGCCCTTCTACTAATCTTCCCTTTTGCTGATATCAAATAATTTAGCTCTGCTCCATTTCTTATTATTGCTCCAAAATTAGTTATATTTAATATTTAATGCATCAATATTTTTGTAAAGATACAGACAAGCAAAATGATAAAGGTCTAGCCTTGTCATACGCACTGATCGAATGCAGTAAACATTCACCTAGAATGTCTCTGCAACAAGAGATTGTCCCATTCTGATGGTAGCAATGATGGTGTGATTTTGGACATTCTCTCTTTAAACTGGATTGCCTCTTGAAGTTATGTTACTTTCTTTGCTGCCTGTACAATCTCAGCCACTCTATACCCTCATCTATTATTTTTCTGCTGATATAAAACTGGCATCCAGATTTTATTTTTTTTTAACTTTCCTTCTGAGAGGTGCCTATAGATAACTCCACCTCAGTTTTCACTGATGCTTTATATTTATCATGTACAAAACAGCGCAGGACAACTATGGCTGTGGTCTGCGGCATGCTCCTCCTGTGCCCCGCCAGAGAGCTGCATTAGCTGGGAGGAAGGGGCACCTTTTCCTCTCTGTAAAGCATGGACGTGCGACCCAGCCATGTGCCTGTGGGACAGCATCTGCCCAGAAGGGGCATCTTTTCCCAATTTGCACAGTGATACTCTACAGGCTAATAGGGTCTTTGAATGAATTCTTTATTTTCTTCCTCTTCTCTTTTCCTAAAGTTCCCATCTCTATGAATGGTGATTCAAATTTGGAGACTTTACTCACTTCCTTACCTCTACTCCTCACTTCTCTCCCTATCCAGTGACTTTCTATGTTCTGTTAAAAGGCACCTTCCCCATGTTTTTGCTGTTCATCACAGGGGCCTTTGCTCCCGTGAAGGAAATGGGACACAGTAGTCTTAGAGCCAAATGTTGCACATGAAGAGATATGGAATAAGGCATTTTTCATCAGGAGCTCAGCAACTGACCCTTGGTCCCCTTCCACCAGACTGATTATTCTTCAAACTAACTCCTACTGTATCAGAGAGTTCCTTCTGAAGTAGAAAATTTATCATGTCATATATCTGTTTATAATTTGTGGTAAGCTGAATAATAGCTTCTCGAAAATAGTCATGTCCTAATTCCCCAAACCTGCGAGGATATTACAAGGTTAAAGGAATTTTGTAAATATGATTAAGTTAAGGATGTTGATGGGGAGATTGTCCTAGATTATGCAGGTGGGCCCGGCGCAGTCACCTCAGGAGTCCTTATAACAGTGAGGCAGGAGGATCAGACTTAGTAGGAGATGTGATGATGGAAGCAAGAGGTGGGGTGATGTGAGGAAGGAACCATGAATCAATGAATGCACACAGCCTTTAGGACACGAAAAAGGCAAGAAAATGGATTCTCCTCTCAGAGGCTCCAGCAAGAACCAGTCAAGATGACACTTTGACTTTAGGCCAATGAGACTGATTTCAGACTTTGGACCTCCAGAAATGTTAGATAATAAATTTGTGTAGTTTAAAGCCACCAAATTTGTGGTAATTTATTACAGCAGAATTAGAACACTTATGCATCATCTTTCAATGGCTCTTTGTAATTTTCAGAATAAATTTCAAACTTTGTAATTTAACACAGAACTCCCTCCGTGATGTATCACTGTACAACTCTCTGACCTTATTTCTATCCACTCATCAAAGATACTTTTTCCACCAGCTCTAAATTACTCTCCACTTCCGGAATTTCAAGTTAATAGGCCACTTCAGACTGCTTCTTGGTGTAGGAATTAGGAATGTCTTTCCCTTCCTCACGCCCGCCTGCCCGCCCTTCCTTCCTTCCTTCCTTCCTTCCTTCCTTCCTTCCTTCCCTTTCTTTCTTTTTTCCCTCACTGAAGCCTGCTTGTCATTTCCTTCAGGAATCCTTTTCTGATACCCCAGTCCACTGTGAAAAATGCACAAATGAAAGAAAAACAAGTGAATAAAAAATTCAATAAGCAGATCACTTGTTAATTCAACTATTTCCCACAGCCTTAAGGTGTATTTTTTGTCACCATCTCTATATATGGGATGGGAATTCAGACCTCAGACTTCATAAATCATTTTTACCCTTAAATGCTTCTCTTTTATGGACTAGTTTCCCATTTGGATGGATTATTTTTGAAGAGGTCATAAAGAAGCAACGCACAAACCATCAGTGGAGAAGAACATTCCTTAGTTCTCTAGGGAGATAATTTTTATTTCAATGACCAGTGTTAAATCTCCAGCTTCTGATGATGGAACACTAAACACTAAATGAACACTAAAAAATGGTGTTAGATGTCTGACTCATCCAGAGTTATTCTTATCAGAGTTACGGTATCCAGAGCAAAGCCTCCATTGAGAGAAATACCTGTACTCTGTACACAATATTTACAGCATTTCGGTGTATTCTCTAGGGACATGCCATGGGATCCTACATTAGAAAAACACTTAAATGAAACAAAATTCCTCAAAAGACAACAAATCTAACAAGAGGGAAGTTCCATCTACAATTAATAATACATCTAAATAGTAAGTCTGGTAACCACTAAAAGGAATCCTTAAATATTTAATAGGATCTAATTAAAATTAATAGGAAAAACAGTATGACAAAATTTAATAAGTACATTTTTCTCTTCCTTTATGGCAGTAAATGCCCAATTCTTAAAATAGACTGTTTTAATGCCCATATCCATATGCCCACATTTGTTTTCTTTACTAGCTTTCTTTCTCAAAGTGTACTAGGATCTAGTACAGTGTACTAGGATCTATGCTATGTGTTTTCATCTTCATTCTCTCACTTTTTACCTTGTCCTTCAACATTCACACAAATTACAAGTATAGGAGCCATTTTGTACAATATAAGCCAAGGAAATAAAGCTCAGAATGAACAGTGAAGTAGCAAGTAGAAGAGTCTTATTAGATTTACATCCCTTTCTCCTTCCTCCAGGTTTAGGGTTCCTTCCCCTGTTCCACTTTCCCTCCCTTAACAACATCACCACTGTAATTAACTTTTATTAGTTTAGTCAGAAGTTCCACTGTCCTTTTTAGAAAAATTAATGGAAGGATGTGTGTAGCCTGAATCCCAACCCCATCGTATATATTGATTTTGACTTTAACACGAGTCACATCTTCTCCACATTCCAGAGATGTGCCCAATTATTGCATCTGTATGAAGTAATATTTCATCGAGTAGAAAATTTTAAGTGATCAGTGAATCAATATTGGCTACTGCCATTTGGAATTGTTTTCACTTGGGTACATCATGTCTTCCTAACAAGACATCAGAAATCCTTTATAGGGCTTCCCTTGTGGTGCAGTGGTTGAGAATCTGCCTGCCAATGCAGGGGACACGGGTTCAATCCCTGGTCTGGGAAGACCCCACATGCCACAGAGCAACTAAGCCCCATGCGCTACATCTACTGAGTCTGCGCTCTAGAGCCCATGAGCCACAACTACTGAGCTCGCATGCTGCACCTACTGAAGCCCGCGTGCCTAGAGCCCATGCTCTGCAACAAGAGAACCACCACAATAAGAAGCCCGTGCACCACAACGACGAGTAGCCCCCGTTTGCCGCAACTCAGTAACGCAGACCCAGCACAGCCAAAAATAAATAAATAAAATAAAATTTAAAAAATCATTTATAGTAGCAAATTCCAATGTCAGACATCATAGGCTCTCCCAACCTAAGGTAGTCATCATGGGTGGTAGATAATGTAGTATCTTTAGAGACATTGGACATGGTTTTGAATCTCCTCTTTTTTTTTTTTTTTTTAATAGCTTCCTAATCTTGGGTTGGTTACATAGTCTGTCTGAGCTTTATTTTTCTACTTTAAAATGAGAGTAGCAATCTTCCCTTGCTAGGTACATAAGAACAAACATCTCCATCCTTCACATAGAGACGGTTATGCTCCATATACAGGGTCATTTATAATTAACTTTTTCACAATCATTGTTTGTCATGGAAAAGTAGTTTCAGTGACTGGCAATTCTGGTTTTTCAGAATGAACAATTTTTGGTATGTTATCTGGTGGGAAAGGAAAAGTGGGGGATTATTGGGAGTGAGAAAAGGGAAACAGTAGAGATAAGGCATGTAAGTTGCTTAAAAGAAACACACTCAATGAAAAAAAAAAAAAGGGCCTAAAAGAATACACAAGAGGTTATATAGTTGAGAGAATCTGCTCACTATCTGCAATCACTGGATCAGTTCAAACTCCATCTCTACAATTTACTAGCTGTTCAAATTCTGATGAGTTATTTAGTTAATGCCTATTTTCTTCTGTGTTATATGAAGAATTTAATTCATACTTCATCTTTAAATTGCTGAGAAGTGTACATGAGATAAAGTATGATTTCTGTCAAGCAGAAAGTGTCAGGAAAAAATAACAGTGCTAATAGTTATCATGCATAAATGCTCATCTGCTAATGGTGACCTCGGGAAACATATAAAAAGATGTTTAGTTTTACTTGTCACTTTTTGTTTTTTTCCCACAGGTAGATATTTATTGCTATTTGTTTTCTTTGTTGTTTCATGCACCCATATTTCCTTCTGAGTTTAGTTTCCTTTACACTGAAACATATCCTTTAGGAGTTCATTCAGAGATGCTTTTTATTTATTTATTTATTTATGTTTGGCTGTGTTGGGTCTTCGTTTCTGTGCGAGGGCTTTCTCCAGTTGCGGCAAGCGGGGGCCACTCCTCATCGCGGTGCGCGGGCCTCTCACTATCGCGGCCTCTCTTGTTGCGGAGCACAGGCTCCAGACGCGCAGGCTCAGTAATTGTGGCTCACGGGCGTAGTTGCTCCGTGGCATGTGGGATCCTCCCAGACCAGGGCTCGAACCCGTGTCCCCTGCATTGGCAGGCAGATTCTCAACCACTGCGCCACCAGGGAAGCCCCAGAGATGCTTTTTTAGTGAAAATATTCTCAATCTTTGAGGACAGAAATTGTCTTGATTCTGCTCTTAATCCTGAATGATTATTTGGCAGGATGTATTGTAGAATTCTAGGTTAACAGTTATATCACTTGGACAGTGTCATTCCATTATATTCTCATCTGTTTTGTTTCTATTAAGGAATCTGTTTTCAGTCTTAGAATTGTTTATTTGTATATAATCTATCTTTTTGCTTTATTAAAGACCTCACTTTGCTCTTGTTCTGCTGTCTTCAACAGTGAGTCTAGGAAGGGATTAATTTTATTTCTCTTGTTTGGGACTTGTGATTCTTCAATCTAAGGATTCCATATTTTGTTCATTTTGGAAAATTCTCAGCCATTATTTCTGTTCCAGATATGTATTGCTGCCTTTAAAAAAAACTGCCTCAAGATGTAACAGCTCTAAATCATAAACATTTAAAGATATCTCCTGATTTTGTGCTTCCTGATTTCCTACAGGGCTCAGCAGGGTGATATTTCTGCTCCACATGCCATAGAGAGAGAACTCAGTGATAGTCAGCTGGTGAATGGTCTGATTTGGAGGGTATAAGCAGGCTAGTGCTTGGCAGAGATGATTTGAAGGCTGGCTTCTGCCAGGCCACTCACCTTCTCCATATAATCTCAAAGTCCCTTCATATGGTCTGTTCAGCCCAGTACTTAGACTTCTTATATGGCTGCTCAGGGCTCCCAGCCAGCAAAGGAAAGTGGCTAGTCATCTAAAGGCTAAGTACAAAACTGGCTTCACTATACTCCATTGCTCAAAGCAGTCACAGGCTAATCTATATTCAGTAGGAAGATAAAGGGACTCCACCTCATAATGGGAGGAGTGTCAAAGCATTTGTGGACATTCTGAACCCTACCTATTAAATTACTTTTTTTTTTTTTTTTTTTTTATAGCTACTTTATTTATTTATTTATTTATTTTTTTGGCTGTGTTGGGTCTTCGGTTCGTGCGAGGGCTTTCTCCGGCTACGGCAAGTGGGGGCCACTCTTCATCGCGGTGCGGGGACCGCTCTTCATCGCGGTGCGCGGGCCTTTCACTATCGCGGCCCCTCCCGTTGCGGGGCACAGGCTCCAGACGCGCAGGCTCAGTAGTTGTGGCTCACGGGCCCAGCTGCTCCGCGGCATGTGGGATCTTCCCAGACCAGGGCTCGAACCCGTGTCCCCTGCATTAGCAGGCAGACTCTCAACCACTGCGCCACCAGGGAAGCCCCCTAAATTACTTTTTAATATTGCTTCTTTCCCTTCTCTTTTCTCCTTCTGGAATTCTTATTTTATAGGTATATATTTGGTATCTGACTCTTCATGTCTGTAAACCTCTTTCAAATATTCTTTCTTTTATCTCGGCTGAATTCTGGATGAAGTCTTCCTAATGATCTCACGTTCATGTAATTCTTCAACTATGTTGCTTCTGCTATAAGCTTCTGTGTTCAGTTTTTCATATGATATAGAGATATTCATTTCCTGAAGTTCTATTTTGCTCTTTAAAAATTTGGCTTTTAAAAAAATAATGCTGCCTTCATTTCTCATGACTTAAGGCATGATTTAAGGCTAACTTGACCTGAAACCTCAAGCCTCTATGGTACCAAGACTAACCACTCACTCCTCACTCCATCTCCCTCCCCACTGGGGAGACACACACACACCTGCAGCACCAGGTCACCTCAGGTACTTCATCTCTGGGTTTTTAATCATCTTATTGTGTCTATCAACTTGGGGGAGGTTACCTCCATTTTGTGAGCTTAGTTGTTTATTTAAAATATTTTTCAACTCGTTTATCCAGCATTTCAACCTGCTTGTAGTAAAAGTATGTTAAAGATTTCTTAGTCTGCCACCTTGCTGGAGTGGGAAATTCTGTCTTTATTCTCTAAAGAAAAGAAGAAAATAAAGACCCTGAAATCAGAGACATTTTTGGTTTATATCCCAGCAGAGTGCACAAAAATGTGAAGATCTATAAGTTTAGGAAGAACTAAGTCTTGGGTTGGTATGGACAACTTACAAGAAATCTCAGTTCAAGATACAACTATTTTGAACAGGTTCTATTTAATTAAATAATGGTGAGTTTGAGGCAAGTTCTTCCTAAGGGAACTGCTTCGATTGATAATGTATGAATGGATTTTTTGAAGTAGAGTTGATTTACAATATTACATTAGTTTCAGGTGTACAACTCAGTGATTCAATATTTTTATAGATTATACTCCATTTAAAGTTATTATAAAATATTGGCTCTATTCCTTGTAGTGTATAATATATCCCTGTAGCTTATTTATTTTATACACGTAGTTTGTACCTCTTAATCCCCTACCCCTATTTGCCCTCCTCCTTTCCTTCTCCCCACTGGTAACCACTAGTTTGTTCTGTGTATCTTTGTGTCTATTTCTGTTTTGCTATATTCTGAATGGATATTTTTATAGAAAAATGTTTTGCCAACTTAGTTGCTCTCTGAATTAATATTACAGTCAGAATAATGGAGAGCAATAAAATAAGTTCCTACTACCAGAAGTTTCATACTTCAATATGACAAAATAATGTTTCTTACTTATCTTTTTCCCTTTATGCCTCGTCTTCCGATGACAACCCCAACTTTTCTTCGGCTCATCTACAACCAAGTAAATGATTATTTGCTAATAAATTAGCACAATATACACCATCTTATGGATAATCATGTTCATTTACAAAGCTAAGCATTTTTATTCATCCAGTAGTTTCCTCAAAGTTCCTCCAGAATAAAGACTATGTCAACAATAAATAGTTTGTTGAGGTTGTGGTGATGCCGCGTGAAGGACTCTGTAATTTTTCTGGCTTTAAGAAAACTGGTATTAGGAATGTTATGACAACAAATACATACATGTGCTCTTCCTTTTGAAATGTGACTACCTCTAAACAATAGTGCCAATATGACTTCATTTTTGGAAGTGAAAGAAAAGTAAGTAAATTAAGAAAAACAAACATTTCCTAGTCCAGCCCAGGCCCTTTAAAAGAAGCTAGTACGCCCATAGTAATGAACACCAGAAATTAGTAAATGACCTTGCTGTAAGCTTTGCAGTCCCATCTCTAGAGTTTACCAGCAATAATCTCTTTTGTCTGTTCCTCTGAATTCTTGCCTTCTTCTAGGCTGATTACAAAACTTACTTGTCTTTGTCCCAATATTTCAGCCACTGCATCAATTTCTTGACCTGTCCTGGAGGGAGTGCATTTGGTAAAGCAAGGTAAAACTAGACCCTTCTTTTTTTATTATTCTGTTCCTCTGCACAACACATCACTTTGGTAAGGCACCTAGATTCCACTAGTCATCTCCATAGGAATGACTAACGATTTGTAATTTTTTCCCATGCCGCTTTTTATTGTCTCCTGCCAGTTATTTTAGTTCTCAGTTTAGATGCCACTTCCTCTAAGAAGTTTTCGCTAAACCGTAAAGTCAGAGCCAAATGTTCCTTCCACGTGTCTGTTGGTACCTGTTCTTAATTCTCTAATAAAGTATATCACTTGTGCTTTTTCAATAAACGTTAGGGAAACGTATTTCAAAAATAATTGCATATTCTATACTGGCAAATATTATACAGAATATACAATATAATCATAGCCCTAGAATGTAGTAGGTAATCAGAAATTATTTTTATTTTTTTACCAATTTATTTATTAAAATTTTAAAAAATTTAATTTCTTTTTATTTTTTATACAGTTGTTAAAGGCTACTTTCCATTTACAGTTATTATAAAATAATGGCTATACTCCCCGTGTTGTACAATACATCCTTGAGCCTGTCTTATACCCAGTAGTTTGTACCTCCCACTCCCCCACCCCTATATTGCCCCTCCTCCCCTCTCCCCACTGGTAACCACCAGTTTGTTCTCTATATCTGTGAGTCCACTTCTTTTTTTGTTGTACTCACTAGTTTGTTATAATTTTTAGATTCCACATATAAGTGACATTATACAGTATTTGTCTTTCTTTGTCTGACCTATTTCACTTAGTATAAAGCCCTCCAAGTGCATCCATGTTGCTACAAATGGCAAAATTTCATTCCTTTTTTATTGCTGAGTAGTATTCCATTATATATGGATGGATGCTTAGGTTGCTTCTATATCTTAGCAGTTGTAAGTGATGCTGCTATGAACATGGCGGTGCATGTATCTTCTCGAATTAGTGTGTTTGTGGGTTTTTTTTGGATATATACCCAGGAGTGGAATTTCTGATGAATCACAAACTGACCAAAGATTAATTTATATGTAGTAGGCAATTAGGAAGAAGAAAACTCTGTTAAATACAAATGAGATTTTAATTAATAAATGAAAGCATATAAATGGTTACTCAACAGTTTCTCAATAAATGATGTCTCTTTTTAATCTCAATATATATGCTTTTAATATATATATATCACGTGTGTGTATGTGGGAGTGGGTGGGTGGGTGTATGTGTATTCATGATAATGGGAATGAATTCCAGGGAGGAGAGGTCATACAAGAACAAAATTCACCTCGTTTTTTGCTTATGATGTCATATTTAGGGCATTTTATATTGTCATTTTGCAATCCCACAAACAGATTAAGAAAGCCTTTTGAAAATAAGATTAAAAAAATCGAGTTTCACAACCTCTTTTATAAAACTCTCTCTCTCTCTCTCTCTCTCTCTCTTTCTCTTTCTCTTTCTCTCTCTCTCTCTCTCTCTCTCTATATATATATGTATATAGATACACACGTGTTTATTTCTCTTTTATCAGCTTAACATAGTAGTTTATTAAGAAAACTGAAAAGTGAATGCAGCCACTTTGTTTTATTGAGGCAGAATAAACAATTACTAATCCCTAATATTTTTATTGTTGGATAAAGCAGTTTAAAAGCAAAATATATTTTAGGAGATATCCAATTTGATCTTCACAAAAACTCACTGAGACAGGCAGAGAAAATATTGCTGTTATCATTGTATACATGAAAAAGTGGAAGTTAAGTAAATTTTCTTTGTGACAAAATCAATGAATTGTAATCTGGATCTTGAATCCACGTCTTCTAGTGATATCACCAATAGCCACAGTTATTGGGCTACTTCTGTGTTACATGCTCTATGCGTGTGCTTTAAATATCTACGTAATTTTAACTTTTATATAGAAATAATTATATATTCACAGAAAGTTGCAAATTGTACAGAAAGGCCCCATGTTTCACCTATTTTCTCTCAATGGTAACATTACAATACTACAGTATAATAGCATAATCAGGAATTTGACATGGGTAAAATCTACAGAGCTTATTCTGGTTTCATTGGTTTTACATGTACTCATTTGTGTACAGGGGTGTGTGAGTGTACGTGTTTCTATACAATTTTTTTTTCTTGGCTGTGTTGGGTCTTCGTTGCTATGCATGGGCTTTCTCTAGTTGTGGCGAGCGGGGGCTACTCTTCACTGCGGTGCATGGGCTTCTCATTGTGGTGGCTTCTCTTGTTGCAGAGCATGGGTTCTAGTTACGTGGGCTTCAGTAGTTGTGGCACGCGGCTCAGTAGTTGTGGCTCGCGGGCTCTAGAGCGCAGGCTCAGTAGTTGTGGTACACGGGCTTAGTTGCTCCTCAGCATGTGGGATCTTCCCGGACCAGGGATTGAATCCATGTCCCCTGCATTGGCACGCAGAACTTAACCACTGCGCCACGAGGGAAGTCCTTCTATACAATTTTAAGACACACATACATTTATTTATGTAACCACCATCATAATCAAGATACTGTTCTATCACTACAAAGATCCCCCATGGTACACCTTTATATCCACTCCCATCCCCTTCACCTTCTCTTTTCCTTAATCTCTGAAAACTACTAATCTATTTCTATAATTTTGTCATTTCAAGAATATTCTATGGAATCATATAATATGTAACTTTTTGGTGTTGGCCACCTTCACTCAGCATAACTCCCTTGCAATCCATCCATGCTGTGAGTATTGAGAGTTTGTTCCTTTTTATTCCTGAATAGTAGTCCATGGAATGGATATGGCCCAGGTCATTAAGCTGTTCACCCATTGAAGGACATGTGGGTTGTTTCCAGTGTTTGGCTATCATAGAAAAGCTGCCCTGAACATGGATGTGCATGTTTTTGTGTTGACAAAAGTTTATTTCTCTGGATAGATGCCCAGGAGTGCAATTGCTAGGATATAAGTTAAGTACATGTTTGTTCCTTTTTTTAAAATGTGAAACTGTTTTTCAGAATGGCTGTACCATTTTACATTTCCATCCACAATGTGTGAGAGATCCATTTTCTCTGATCCATTTTCTCTGCATCTTTTCTAGCATTTGGTATTGTCACTGATTTTTTATTTCAGCTGTCCTAATAAGTATGTAGTGCTGTCACATCATGGGTTTAATTTGCATTTTCCTCATGGCTCATGATACTGAACATATTTTTGTGTGCTTACTTGCCATGTGTATATCCTCTTCGGTGAAGTGTCCATTCATAAATATTTATATTTAAGAGACATACTTAAATATGTCTATAATGATGTGTTCACCATATTATTAGCAATCTATATCTTCTCTTCATGGAAGAAACAAGGAAACTAAGGAAAAGCTAACTAATATTCCCAAGGGCACACTGCAGAGAAGTAGCAAAGCCAGTTAAAAGTTCTGATTTAATGCCAATCTTATGCTATTTCGTATGTGCCACACTTTGATTTTTCCACTTACTTGATTATTTTATTGAGCTGTCTACATTGTAGAGATGCCAGGCCAAAAATCTTGAAGAAAGCAAGCATGTAGCATCTTTACTATGTACCTATAAATATCATTTCTCAAATACTTCACAAGTTTCAAAAAATTAACCATGACAAAATACATGGAATATGCATTTTACGAGCATTTTGACAGGTTCTGTAGTAATAAACCAAAATAAAACTTACTCTGAGGTTGCGTTTACAACTCAAGATGTGAACTTAGAATAAAACCGTCTTTTTAAGAAAATGAAGAAAATAGGTCATTTGTGCTTTAGTTGATTAAAAAGATAATCCCACTGAGAACGTGGTAAGGAATGTGGGGTGAGGGTGGGAGGCTGAGTGAGTTTGAGATGGAAGAAGGAACAACCAGGAGTTATGTTGACAACCTGGCTTCACTAATCACTCTGCACATCCTTAACACAGTTGGAGGATGAGAGTGTGGTAGGTACACATGTTGTTAATTACAGGCAGGCAGACATTCTCCAGCTGAAATTAATTAATTACCTTCCTCTGGGTGGGAAAGGCTCAGTGTGGTGTTTGAGATGTAGGGTCATGATTCCCTGTATCAATTTTGTATTTGATTATGTTAGTCCTGACAAGCTTTTTGCTAAGGACATTATATAGTTCAGTCAGTAGTGATATTATCCTTCAGTTATTTCAGCACTAAATTACTGGAGATTAATCTTTGATGTCCTTGGTGCTCTGTTTTTCTAAGATTCTAGTTCTCTTTCATTAATACAGATGTTTGTCATTTTAATGTGAATTTCTACTTACAATTATTGTCTGGTGATTGGCATATCTTATTTGAAGATGATGAAACCCTTTCCCATAACATGTAATTTGGAGAAAAAAGGGGGGCTTATTTGAAATCTGAAAGATTACACATATTATCATGGTGAAGCTCGATAATAAAGCAGTGGATGAACATATAAGCAAATATTGTCAGCTCATGTCTGGAATAATTCATCCATCCATCCTTCCATTTGGTTGGGCATTTATAAGCCAAAGAAAAGTTAAACAGCACTCTAGAATGGGTCTGCTACAGAGAGGAAAGCACAAAATGACTGTCCAACAAAGCCACAGGGTGCTAGCACCACACGGCATGCTTGATATTGCAGTGCAGGAAGAACATAAATGTCAACATCTTCTGTTCAGTTGGGGAGCCTTTTTTAGGTCTCGCACAACTCGGAAGTCATTCTTGTTGCAGTCAGCGGCCACTTCAGCGTCAGAGGGTTCTCGGAACACTGTGAGCTCAAGCACAGGGCGACATGAATTGCAACAGGCATTTTCTAGACCAACATGGGGAAGTCAGCTCAGCATAGCTATTTGTGGTAACCAGTTTGCAACAGGCTGAGTGAGTGCCATTGAAAACTTCGTGATATGTGGAATCTAAAAAAAAAATGATACAAATGAACTTATATACAAAACAGAAATAGACACACAGGCGTAGAAAACAAATTTATGGTTACCAAAGGGGAAAGGGGTAGGGGAGTAAATTAGGAGGTTGAGATTAACATATACTATACATAAAACAGATAACCAACAAGGACCTATTGTATAGCACAGAGAACTATACTCAATGTTTTGTAATAACCTGTAAGGGAAAATAATCTGAATACACACACACACACACACACACACACACACACACACACATATATCTATCTATCTATCTATCTATCTATCTATCTATATATCTGAATCACTTTGCTGCACATCTGAAACTAACACAACGTTTTAAATCAACTATACTTCGATTAAAAAACTTTCCATTTAAATTTATAAACATTGAATGTCTGTAGTTGCAGAGATTGAAATATCCCTACAGTAACTGCATAAGTTGTATATTGTAGAGAAAACAAATGACTTAGACACAAAAAGAAATGTGAAACAGGAATGAGAACTGTTCTAGAAATCACTGGTCAAAGATGGCATGTTGATAGAGCCCACTGACTCAGCCACAACTTTCTAGGGTTTTCTTTAGCAAAGAGATCTTGAAAGTTAATATCAGAATGGTGCTGTGTGACGTGTAGTATATGTCTCTATATCTATATCTATCTATAGAGAGAGGGGAATATTATATATTTCTGTATATAAAAGAAAAAAATTATTTTTGTCTATCCCAGTGTTTTATCTTACAAAGACAACAGGAGAATTAATTAAGTTTAAACTAAAGAAGTTAAGATTTTATTTTTATTACAGGTAGTCACCAATAGTTGATTTGATTTGGTGTGGAAAGGCAGGAATTCTCCCTCATGGCTCAGAAATGATGCCAGCTGACCACACAGTTAAGCCCATCCCAGAAGACAAACTACCTTGATTGGTAGTCCATGATCCAAGCTCTGTTCTGCACCCCAAATTCAGCTTGACAAGGGCTTGGTCAGACAATTGAGAGTTCATCAGACTTAGGGAGGCTCACTCAAACCTACAGAACTTAGGGAACACTGATGTTTATAAACCTGAATTCTTATAATTCTTATTAATTTTCCTTAATAAATATTCCTTTCCCACAATAAAAAAAAATGTGCACTATACATGGCAAATATATCCCATCATCAGAGTAGCTAGGAGGAATAATAACCAGATAGCTTTTTGTTATGTATGAAATCGTAACTGGTGTAGTCTTGACTGTGGAAATCTACAGCAATTTAATAATTTTAAATTGGCAAAACATTGGGCAATATTTGCTCACAGTCTCAGCTTAGCTTAAACAGGTGACATCCATCTGGCTCGAGGAACTTCTCAACTCTGAGAATGCAAGATTTAATGCTGTGTTAGTGTATGATTCTCTCTCAGTCAACTCACATTCTCATAGACAATGGAGTTATAAAAGTAAGCGTGGATTTTTTCCTCACCTTAATCAGTCAGAGGTCTGGAAATTAATGTCTAAAGAAATAATACGAGCGTTTAGTGATAAATCCTAGGCCAGAATGTGGGAAAAGATGCTACTGTCACTAGAACCTAGCATGTTTTGAGGCTTCATCCTTAATCTAAAAAAAAAAGAAGCTATGGAAGCACTAAGCCTACCTTTGGCATACATTAAATCTGACTCAGATATAATCACAGGAGAATATAGGAAGAGAATGAGCATTCAGGAAAAAAGGTAACTCAGGTTCAAAGGCAGTGAGATATAAGAAAATCTGAACTATCAAGAAATTGTAAATAAATTTATGTGAAGGGATGGTAAGTGATATTTTATGCAAGTGGAATCCAAAAGAAATTGAGGTAGCTATAATTATATCAGACAAAATAGACTTTAAGCCAAAATCAGTAACAAGAGACAAAGAAGGTCATTATATAATGATAAAAAGAATCAATTCATCAAGTAGATATAACAATTGTAAATATATAACTACCCAACATCAGAGCACCTAAATATGTTAAGCAAATTCTAATAGGTTCTGAAGGGAGAAATAGACAACAATGCAATAATAGTAGTGGACTTCAGTACTTCACTTTCAGCAATGGATAGACCATCCAAACAGAAAACCAACAAGGAAACATTGGACTTGAACATACTTGAGACCAAATGGATCTAACAGACGATATGGGACACTTAATCCAACAGCAGCAGCATACACATTCTTTACAAGCATACACACGGGAACCCTTGTAAACTATGGGTGGGAATACAAATTGGTACAGCCACTGTGGGAAAAAGTATGGAGATTCCTCAAAAAATTAAAAATAGAACTACCATATGATCCAGCAATCCCACTTCTGTATATATTCAAAATAATTGAAGGCAGTGTGTCATAGATATTTGCACACCCATGTTCTTAGCAGTATTATTCACAATAGCCAAAAAGTGAGAGCAACTGAGTTGTCCATTGATGGATGGATGGGTAAACAGAATGTGATATATTCATACAATGTAGCATTAGCCTTAAAAAAAGAAGGAAATTCTGTCACAGGACCTCACATGGATGAACTTTAAGCCCATTATGCTAAGTGAAATGTCAGTCACAAAAAGAAAAACACTGTATGACTCCACTTACATGAGGTATTTAAAGTGGTCAGAATTGTAGAAACAGAAAGTAGAATGATGGTTACCAAGGGCTAGGGGGAGTGGGAAATGGGGAGTAGTTGTTTGATAAATACAGGGTTTCAATTTTGCAAGATGAAAATGCTCTGGAGATCTTTTGCACACTACTGTGAATGTATTTAATGTACTGAATTGTAGACTTAAAGTGGTTAAGATGGTAAATTTTATGTTGCATGTTTTTTACTAAAGTTCAAAATAAGAGTCAGGGAAAAGACCTAAATCCCTGAGTGCTATCAAGAGGTTGATTGATTCCAAATGTGATGTGTGCACAGGCATGCGTGTTTGTGTGTTGATGCAGTGAAATGAAAGTGACAAAATACACTGTGTGCCTAAACTGATCCCTGTGAAACCAACATTTCAGCACCTGAATTTCTTTGTTTCCTTTAAACCCACAGAGAAATGGGGCTATATATTTTGGCTCTATGTGTCAGGGGAGGGAGATGCTCTTTTTTTTTTTTTTTTTTTTCCTGTGCAATCTGAAGAACACTAAGTAGGGTCAGGGATCCCTTGAGAAATCCTTTACCAACTAATAGAGAGCTTAAGTGGAAACATCATCAGGAATATTCAAATATATTCCCAGTTGATTTTATTTCACTACATCAGTATTTCCCCGGGGCTATATGTCAAAGTGTCCCATAAATTATAGGGATCAACTTCAAATGTTAACTATTGAAAATAATATTCTGTTAAAATTAGTGTTATATCACTTCAAGGGGATTTGGTTTAAATATAATCAGAGAGAGAGAAACAGCTCTTGTCTTGCTGTTTCAAGAGCACGTACTTAGCAGTCAGACAACCCAGGTTCAGTTTTAGCTTGGTTGTTTACTGTATATACTCCTTAAACATCTCCACTTTTAAAATCTGTTTATTGCAGGTATGAATTGATATCTAACTGGGTCGTTATAAGGATTATCTGTTTATTAGAGGATCTGGCAGATACATAATACTTAATAAATGAAAATATTAATTGTTATTTTATAGTAATTACAAAAAGTAAATACTAACAGTGATTATAGTATTATGTTTTAATAGTAAAAATCTATAAAGAAATGTGTAGATGTAATAAATAGTACCTATAAATTATAATTATAAATAATATTAATAAATAGTAATTACACATAGTGTTTTAACATTTATTATTCACCATTATGATTTTTGTAAAGCTAGAAAATGATTATAATGTAATAATGATGATAAATCAAAGACACTGTCCAGGTTATGCAGTAATCCGGAGGTAAATTGCTGTATCCCTAAATCCTATATGCATGCTCAGCATGCCCTGGCGAATTACTGCATCAAAAAGGACCACCCTCACATCCCTGCAATCCTGTATCTTTTTATGAGATTGTAGCAGTCTGCCTAGGCTATGATTCTGAACTTGGTGTGTTGGTGCTAAAAACTGTTAGTAAATTCTTTCCCTAGTTCTCTTTACATACAGTCAAGCCACAAAATTTTTGGTCAATAAAGCCAGCAGGAGAATATCACACTCAGGTTTACAGCATAATAAGAGTCTTTTGTTCTTGCATAATGCTTTAACCATTTATAAAAGTTTTACACACAGAATAATTTGTTTATGCTTCACAATAACCCTGTATAATTGTCTCCATTCTATGGGTAAGGAAATAAAGTTCACCAGGAAGTGAAACAACTTACCCAGAAGGAGGTAGCAGTGAAATGTTTGATTTGGGCTTTGATCCCTTCAAGTGCAGTTCTATTTCCATCATATCATTCCTCCTCGATAGCAGAATGTCATCAGCACCAAGACTTTAAATCACTTATTCTAAATATATTCAAAGCACTAGAGGAAATCATATCTAAAGAAGTAAAAGAAAGTTTTAGAACAATGTATCAACAAATAGATTGATAAAAAGAAAGATACTATTTTAAAAAGGAACTGAAAAGAAATCATGGAGTTGATAAGTACAACTGTAATGAAAACTTCACTGGAGGAGCTCAGCCAATTTGAGCAAGCAGAGAAAAAAAGAATCAGCAAACTTGAAAATCAGTCAGTTGAGATGTGTGAGATAGTCCATTCAAGACTAGCAGAGCCTCTCAGCTGAACCTCACTTACATCAGCAAACTTCAGCCAATCCCCAAATAGGTGTGCAAAATAAATGCATACTGTCATGTGCTGCTGAGATTTGATGGTTGTATTTGTATGTTATACAGCATTATTGTGACCATAATTAAGTGATACAGGCGATAAGCATCCTGAGGGCTACTGCGACATCTACACTGCTCACTGCTGTATATCCGATGCCTGGAACATGAGAGTTACTCTGTAAATATTTGTTAAAAATGATTTGTTTTTAATTGAGAAGTGTCCTCTGATTTTAGCTTTAGTCTTCTCATTCATAGAATAAGCATATTTTTTTTTGTTCTCAAGACTTAAAGTGTCAAATTATTTTTAGGTCTTCTGTGAAAACTACTTCTCAGCCTCAGTTGTATAGTATGAGATGAAAAAGTTACACATAAATGATGGAAAGATGTACCCCTAGTGATAGATATTGGAAGTGACTTAGAAACCATGTTGATAAGTGATTTTCCCTTGGTTGAAAAAAAAGGAAATGTATAAATGAGCTACATCTTATTAACCTTCTCAAGGCATGAAGTTTCCTAAATACACAGTGCTGTATTCTCTGTTAACCTTTCTCTACGCATCCAGTATGCACTTACTCAAAGGAAAATGTCTTTGTCTCTATAGTAATATTTCAGTAGTAACATTTCAGCCCAACTCCTTATCAGAGTTTCCTCAAAAAAACTGTATAGTCTTTTGATGAAGAATCAAACTACGTTATTGACTCTTAAACTGTTACTGGTTTGACTATAAGTCTTTACTGTTCCAGCCCTTTAATGCAAAATTTAGGTGAGGTAGGACAATCCAAATACACTCAAAATTAATGTATAAGAACAAAATTCCTTGAGATATTGTTTAAAGTGTAACATTTTGAAATCCAATTCAGAGTTCAAAAATTATTATTTTGTCTGTTAAGTTATTCCCAGACATCATTGCTGATACACTTGGTTTCCCTAAGTCACTTTCCATAGTTTAAACTTAAGGAGATAATAGCCCATCTGTCTCTGGCATGGCTGCCTCCTAATCTCGGGTTTTTTTCTTAATAACTGACTTGCATCTCTGATTCTACTGTGGTTGAGGTGAGACCTGTGCACCTTGAAGCAAGGAAGTCTTGCATCTCATTCTCTCCCAAGATCCCTGTCCCTTTTGTTCCTTTCCTATCTTCCCAAATGGAAATATCCCAAATATAATCTCAAGTAGACACTTAACTCCAAGAGATTTTTGAGGTTTAAGTAAAATAACTTATGTGTGCTCAGCACACTGCTTGACCTGCTTAACAACTGTTTTTATTGAACATTTATTATTACTTTATTACTGTAATTATTTGTTGGGACAGAAAGGTAGGATTCAGAGCACATTTTCTCTAGCTATGCCACTTCTCTTCTGGCTCCCTCTGGCTCAGCATTTTATGTTGGCACATTCTTCAGATGTGTTCGTTGTGTGTTCTCTACTACAGCTCTAAAATTGATACAGTCTCTTTTTACCTCAAGATATAATGATACGTTAATTTCAGTAACGCATTTAAATGTCATTTCCCACAATTTTCTTTTGAATAATATTTATTGCCTCAATGTCCTGGAGTTATTTGGCTGCTCAACTTCAGCAAGAAACAAGAGTTTGATGACAGTTCTTATTACTTAATGAGATTCTTAGCTAACTTACCAGGGTTGTAGTTCCTCCTCTTCAATCCCTTTATTTAGTGAGTCATCAAATTCTGTTGGCTATTGAACAGAAGTCCCTCTTCATATTCTACCTGTGGAATGGCTTCACTGTTTGGGACTGGATTTGTACAATACCTTACTACGTGATCATTATAACTTCAGTCTTTCCCTAGTTATGTCATTCTACTCTTCACTATCTGACACATCTTCAAATTCTATATTAAGGTCACTCAGTGATCTATAAGAATGTCTATATCAGCTGGCTGTAGAGGGACCGACCATAAGCTTTCCTGGAACTGAGGAGGTTCCTAGGACATGGGCCTTCCAAAGCTAAAAGCAGGAAAGTCCTAGGCAAATCAGGAGAGTTGTCCTAGGCAATCAGGTGACATACTCTATGTCACCAGACATACTCTCAGTTGAGAATTCTCTCTGCTGACAAATGAAATCTCATTTTTCTAGCTACACAAATACTGATATCTTCATTTAGAATTTCCATTTCAAAATTTGTCCCATTGCGCCTAATAGATAAGGGTGTAGACAGAGATTTCAGGTCAAGGGAAAATCCAAATGAAAGCATAAAAGTTGGAGACTGAGGGAATATGTTCAGAAAAGTTGAGATAACACCATGGAGTATCTTGAAAATCAAGTAAGGAATCAGTGCTTTATTCTTTTATTTCATTTAGAATATCTGAAAGTGATTCTCTACAGCTTTAGCCCAACGTAGAGAACGTTGATCACTTAGTGCCTTTTTACTTGTGATTTTAGAGATTGATCTGCAGTGATAGCTATAATGAGCCAGAGACAAGTGGAGAGAAATAGGTAGATCAATTAGGAGGCTATGTTATTAATCTAATAAAGAGGTAAAAGTAATACTGGGGTAGCCTATTTGTCAGATAGAATAAACAGGACTTGAAAGCCGATTTTGAGTCTTAATCATTTTCCTACCAGACACAATCCTTAAGCAAGCATTTATTAAATGACTGTTAGGATATAAGCATTGCGATGGGGGCAGGAAAACAAACTTAAATGTAAAACAATTAATTTTTTCAAGAAGCATATTGTCCAGAGTAAACAAACAAACTAAAACAGACAAATACACAATATTTACCATAGTTAGAAGTTTCCATGTTATGTCAAACATCAATGGTAGACACTCAGTTCATCTTGGGAGATTCAGAGAAGACTCTCTGGAAGAAGTGAGGCCTAAATGATTTTTACTGCAAGAGCAGGAGTTAAGATGCAAACAGCGGAAAAGTAAGGTAACAGATATATAGGGGATAGAACTTCCAGGCAGAGTGGGCAGCAGGAGGATTCTGGAGCTCTAACTTTTTTATATTTTTAAAGTATTATTGAAGTGGTAGGAGATAAAACTAGGGAGATGGATAGATAAGTAGAGACCAGACACTGGGGAAACTTTGTAGACCCATGTTGCAGGACAGACTGTCTCCCATTGGGAATCACATAGCACTGAATCATATATTAAAAAAAAAAAAAAAGGAGGACATGGTTATAGTTGTTTTTCAGAAATTACATGCTAGATGTCCTGTAGGTAATGTTCATGTAACTAGGTCAAAGCTAGAGGCAAGTAAACTAGCCAGCAGGCAATTTTTGTGGACTAAGAGAAGAGAAAAACAAAGTTGATGAAGGCTATAATAACATTCTATTTTTGAGGTCTTATCCATTATTCTACAGGCAAATGTCATGATATATGATGGCTCAACCTCATAACAGATATTTTACTTAGAGTCTTCTTTTGCTTTACCTTAAGTAACCTAAATCTCCTCAGTAACAGATCTGCCTAAAGGAAGATTTGGTGATCCTATTTCTTAGGAAAGGCACCTGGCAACTGCACAAACCAAGAAATGACATACAATTTAAAATTTGGGCTATTGGCATGCAATATAAAATACAAATATGCCTCAAAAAGATGGTTCTCAATGCTTCCAAACACTTTTCCTCTTCTTTGGGGTTGATTCACCTTTCCCAAAAGAGTGGTTAGGCACAGACTGTAAATTTCATTGTCATACAGAGTGACTTAAGCGAGATGGAGGAATAGGAAGTCCCAGCCCTTGTTCTCCCACAGAAACACTGATGTAATAATGTAAGGAATAAAATACCTTACAAGCAGTTCATATTCCAGTTAAGAAGTTGTAGTGTCCCAGATGAGCACAAGAACAAAATCAAGCTGCGCTGAAATGGGTAAGAAAGCAAATTATCATTACCTATGTGAGGCCCTCCTCCAAGCCATTAAAACTCAGCACCAAGAAAGATCTCGACTACTCCCAAGGGAGGGTGAGGAGAGAGAATGGAGTGAATGTCCAGTGTCCTAGGGATTTCAGAGGACTCCCGGAGGGCAGGCTTCTGTCTCATTGCACACAGAGAACTGAAAGAACCACCATAGTTTGGTTGCCTGCAGCAGCTGGAGGAAGGGCGCTTCCTCAGCTGACTTAGCTCTGCGAGTATTGGAGACAGTGCAGAACTGAGGCTTCTTATCCAAAAGGGAGGGAGGGGTGGAGTGTAGTTTCAGTAGCCCCAGACTTTCAGTATGTTGCTTGAGGGGCTAGCAACACGCAGCTCTGAAGAAACTGACACAGTGAGACATCACATGGAGCAGAAGATTATGGTTTCCAGAAAACAACAACAACAGACTGGACTCCCAGGGCAGCCAGTAACAAAGGCCCAGAATCTACAGGCAGACTGACTGGTGAAGGTCTCTCAGTCAAAACCAATACCTAAAAAACTGGGAGAGATGCCTCTTTCTTTAAATGTGTGGACATCAGTGTAATGTTACAAGAAACATAAAGAATCAGGAAAACATGGTATAATCAAAAGAACGAAATCTCCAATAACTTAATCTAAATAGAGATCTATAAAATGACAAAGAAAATAAAAATAATCATCTTGAAGAAGCTGAATGAGTTACAAGAGAATGCAGATAGACAACTAAATGAAATTAGGAAAACAATACATAAATAAGTTAAACAAAAAGATAAAAATAATAAAGGACTAAATAGAAAATGTGGAACCGAATTACTCTGATACTGAAACCAGACAGAGAAACTACAAGAAAACTATAAGCCACTATCTCTGATAAACATAGATACAAAAATCCTCAACAAAATATTAAGAAACTAAATTCAACAGCACATTTAAAGGATCCAACACCATGTCCAAGTGAGATGTGTCCTATGGCTGAAAGGCTGGTTCAATATATGCAAATCAATTAACGTGGTACACCACATTAACAGAGCAAAGAATAAAATTTACATGATCATCTTAATAGATTCAGAAAAAGCATTTGACAATATTCAACACAATTTTATTATAAAAACCCTCAATAAACTAGGTATAAAAGGGATTTATTTCAAAAATAAAGACCATGTATAACAAGCTTACAGCTAACATCATACTCAACAATGAAAAACTGAAAACTTTTCCTTTAAGATCAGGAACAAGACAAAGATGGCCAATGTCATCATTTCTAGTCAACATAGTCCTGGAAATCCTAACCAGAGCAATTAGGTGAGAAAAAAGAAGCAAAAGTCACCCAAATTGGGAAGATAGGTGTAAAATTATCTTTTTGCAGATGATATGATCTTACATGAAGAACATCCTAAAGACTCCACCAAAGAAACATTATATCTAATAATCAAATTAAGTAAAGCTGCAGGATACAAAATCAACATATAGAAATCAGTTGTTCTTCTGTACAACAAAAACAAACTATCCAAAATGGAAATAAAACAATCCCATTTACAACAGCATCAAAAAGAATAAAACACTTAGGAATAAATTTAACCAAAGGGGTGAAGAACTTGCACACTAAAAATTACAACTAACTGGTGAAGGACATGTAGAAGACATAGATAACTGGAAAGACATCCCATGTTCGTGGATTGGAATATACAATAATATTGTTAAAATGTTTGTAATACCAAAAGCAATGTACAGTTTCAGTGCAATATCTATTACGATATTTTTTACCAAAATAGAAAAAACAATCCTAAAATTCATGTGGAACCACAAAAGACTTCGAATAGCCAAAGAAACCTTGAGGAAGAAGAACAAAGCTAGAAGCATCACACTTCCTGGTTTCAAATTATATTACAAAGCTATTGCAAACAAAACAACATGGTACTGGCATAAAAACAGACATATAGACCAATGAAACAGATTGGAGAGCCCAGAAATAAACCTTCACATATACAGTCAACTGATTTTTGACAAGGATGACAAGATTATGCAAACGGTATTGGGAAAATTGGATATCAACAGGCAAAAGAATATAATTAGACCCTTAACTTACACTATTCACAAAAAATCAACTAAAATTGATTAAAGACTTAAACATAAGGCCTGAAACTATAAAACTCCTTGAAGGAACAATAAGGGAAAACCTGGAAGACACTGGACTTGGCAATGATTTCTTGTACGTGACACCAAAAGCACCAGCAACAAAAGCAAAATTAGGCAAGTGGGACTACATTAAACTAAAAAGCATCTGCACAGTAAAGAAAACAATCCGAATAGCTAAAAGACAACCTACAGAATGAGAGAAAATATTCATATACCATATATCTGATAAGGGATTAATATTGAAAATATAAAGGGAACTCATATAAGTCAATAGCAAAAAGTAAATAACCCAATTACAAATGGACAAAGGACTTGAATAGACATTTCTCCAAAGACATACAACAAATGGTCAATAGGTATATGAAAATAAGTGTTCCACATCACTAATCATCAGGAAAATGCAAAGCAAAACCACAGTGAGATATCACCTCACATCTGTTAGAATGATTACTGTCAGAAAAACAAAAGATAAAAAGTGTTTGTGAGGAAGTGGAGAAATTTGAACCCTATACACTATTGGTAGGAATGCAAATTGCTATAGCCATTATGGAAAACAGTGTGGCGCTTCCTCAAATAAATTAGGAAAAGAATTACCATGTGATCCATCCCACCTCTGGTTATATACCCAAAAGAACTGAAATCAGGAATCTCAAAGAGATATCTGCATTCCCATGTGCATTGCAGAATTAATCACAATCGGCAAGATATGAAAGCAACCTAAATGTGCGTGGATGGATGAAAGAATAAAGAAAATGTGGTATATATGTACAATAGAATTTTATTCAGCCTTTAAAAATAAGGAAATCCTGTCATTTGTGACTACATGGCTGAACTTGGAGGACATGATGCTAAGTGAGATAGGCCAATCACAGAAGGACGGATACTACATGATTCCACTTATATTGCCAAACTCATAGAAGCTAAGAATAGAACAATGGTTACTATGGGCTGGAAGGAGGGGAAAATGGGGAGTCATTCAATTGGTATAAAGTTTCAGTTTTGCAAGATGAGTAAGTTCTAGAGGTGTGCTTTACAACACAGTGACTATAGTTAACAATACTGTATTGTGCACTTAAACATTTGTTAAGAGAGCTGATCTCATGTTAAGTGTTCTTAGCACACACACAAAAAAGGGACACAATGAAACTTTTGTTGGTGATGGATCTGTCTATTAAGTTGACTGTGGTGATAATTTCATGGGTGTATGTAATGTATCCAAACTCATCAAATTGTGCAGGGTTTTTTAGTATATCAATTAAACCTAAATTAAACTTAAAAAACAAACAAAGGGACATAGGGAAACTTGTGGAAGTATTGGATATATCTATTACCTTGGTTGTGGTGATGGTATCAGAGGTGTTTCATATGTCCAAACTCATCAAATTGTGCAAATTAAATATGTGCAGTTCTTTGTTTATCAATTATGTCTCAATAAAGCTGTTAAAAAAAAGTTTCAATGTCATAGAGCAGGATTGAATTTGGAAGAAAAGTGTGCAATGAAAAATAATCTCAATGCAGCAAAATCTCTTCAGACAACTAGAGGGCCTGCGTTTCTTTTAAAAAGCAGATACCTTTGCTTCTTACAAAGTGAAAAACACAGATTAAGAATAAAGGATCTTTAAAAAAAAAAAACATTTTCAGCATTAAAATACTTTTATGAAAATAAATATATTTGAAAAATGAGATATTAAACTAAAAATGATAGGTTCATTTTTAGTTTTGAATTGAACCCAAATCTTACAATAAATGTTAAATTGAAAAAGGGTACTAACCAATTGAAATTCAGTTAAAGATTCTCGGGAGACAGTGTATTCATTTCAGGAAAGGGAAAACCTCCAGGTTAACCTCTTTTATAATGTTTGAACTATTCTATTGGAGAAGGTCAACTAATAACCATGCTAAATATTGAGAATCAAAGATCAGAGGATCTAAGTAAAATAAAAGAAAATGAAAAATATAGTTCTTGGCCAAAGTACTAAAATAAAATTTAATAATAGTTCTTTTTAGTTATTAAAGACCTACTAAGAGCCAGAGTGCTAATATTCATTTATTATCTCATTTAATCTTCTCTGCCAAATTCTGAGGTACTTTATAGGTTGGGACATAAATTAAGGGAGAAGATAAGTAATTTTCTCACTATGACACAAGAGGGTACAAGAACTAAAAATATGAGCCTGGCTCTTCTTGACTTGAAAGTTTGTTTTGTTTTAAGGTGAGTATTTCCTGAATAATACATAAGTATTTTCAGCAAGATTGAACTTGTGCATTAGATGTCACTACAGCAAAGTCGGGTGGAGATGTGTAGTGAGCTACACACCTAGAGTCAGCTAGGCTCACTCACCAGCTAAGGGACTTTTTTTGAACTACAGCATCATAATGCACACATTTCAGATTTGAGCACCAGGAAAATGG
Organism: Balaenoptera acutorostrata; assembly: GCF_949987535.1. Taxonomy (NCBI): domain Eukaryota; kingdom Metazoa; phylum Chordata; class Mammalia; order Artiodactyla; family Balaenopteridae; genus Balaenoptera; species Balaenoptera acutorostrata. The sequence continues at coordinate 26,147,369 of NC_080082.1, read as the reverse complement.
CAAATCACTACACATCATGTGTCTTCAGGGATGGATGTGAATACTCAAAACTACACTGTTCAAACAGTGAACATCAAGGGTCTACTAAACTGTTGGGGGTAAAAAAAACTAACAATGTAAAACATTGTGAGGAATATAGGTAATTAAAACATGACTTTCAGGATGCTGTTAATCAATCAGTTAATAATAAAATAACAGTGAAGCTATTTAATGTGTCTAGAAGCAAAAACAACTCTTGCCAATTATTTAAAGGCTTTCAAATGCCTTTCAAACAACTTGGGGACAGGACTAATAAACAGTTTAGCGACAGCTGGGGGAATTTCGGGACAGCTGAGATAGGGAAGGGTGGTGACAGAGGAGAGAAAGAGGAATAGAATAGCAGATTCAGCCTTAAAACAGAGGTATAGTCTTTACCTTCAAATTACAAAAATAATCTTTATCTGATCTAGATTCATGGACAAGAATAACAACAAAATCCAAACAAACCAATAAAAAAAACTAGTTCATATATGCTTAGAAAATATTCAAGGTAAATCAAAAATAGATAATTTATATGGCACAAAGCTATTCTGTATGGAAATATTACCTGACCGCACATATTTTAATTATGGAGGTTAACAGTGTCTCCAACTCACATCCACACTCTGGAAGCTTGCATTGCTATAGGAAGGATGAGTCATTTGTATAAGTGTCTTCCTAAACTTTGATGTAGTTCCCACTTTATATGATTAAATATCAGGAGAGGTGAGAAGACATAAATTCTAGCCTTGAGAAGAAGAATTCCAGGAAGACTGAATGGAAGAAGTAGTATTTGCATGTATACATTCTATGTGTGCTTCAAAAGTCAGTTCTGAGTTTCAGAGTGCAGGTGGAGGGAAAAAAAGAGCAGAGAATTCCAGGTAGAAAACAAAATAAAGAGAAATGCACTAATACTTTGAATGTAATTCTCAAGCATGGTTTTAATATACCATGAGTTTTATCTTAAATAACTCACAAAAAATTAGTAAGAATATTAGAATTTGTGAAGGGATCTTTTTTTTCTATAAATTGGAGCAAAATCAAGGTTATTCTTAAAATCGTTTAGTCTCCTTATAAGAGAGGATGTCAGGATGTGAGTTAGTGAAAAGATGTGGAAAGGATAGGGTGCGTTTAATAGATCTTGTAATAGAAGTTCTCAGGTTTTAAATCAGGGAAGATATCCTGTAACTAGTAAGGACTCTGGTTTGCAAGAGAAAAACCAAAGTCAGATTAGACTCTGCAGAAGGTGAGATTTGTTTTTTAAGTCACCGAATCTTAGGAACTAGAAGGAAACAGGATGGTGTCAGGGGTCCTGAAGGAAGAGACTTAATCCACCAATTTGCTGCCACTTCTTCTCCTGGCTGTGTCTCTCCCTGTAGTAGATTAATCCTCCGATTAGCTTCCTCTGTATTCATAGACACACGGCTGTTGGCAACATCTATATACACATCTTCCTCACCAACAGGGAAAAACTGAAGCTCAATATTTTTTCTGATTCCAAATGTAAATAATAATGATGGCAACAAAAGAACACTGATCTCTTGATTAACTGGGCCTATGGTAGTAAATTCTTCTGATTGGTTGAGCGAAGTTAAGATTTCTATTCAGAATAATTTATAATATGCATAGAAATAGCATCACCCAGTCCCATCCCTGCTCCTCAAACCACATCAAATCTAATGAAGGACAAAGAGATCTATTTGCGAAAAGCAGGAAGCGATTCTGGGAAGACATTGGGACGTATCTACTACTTGGGCTCAGTTATATAAATTCTCCATTTACTTCTAGGTTCCATTCTTTAATCATCCCTTAATGCTACCCTTATCTTTTAAGTTTTTCTATTTTATTTCACATCATTTCTTCTTTTCCTGTTTTTTATTTCCTATTTCATCTCTGAATGTTTAGTAAAGGAACACTGTAATTATCCTCAAAATAAAATTGCATTGGTAATGATGATTCTGTCATTAAGCTACAATCTCTCAGGTCCAAATAACATTGTCCCTTTGCCAGGTTAGCCTCTGCCCCTCAGGATCACTAGAGGGAGGCTAGAAAGCTGAAGAAGAAGGAGGAAGGATTCTGTTTCTCCTTTTTTTTGATTTCTGTGCCTGTCAGCGTCAACCCAACAAATTTCCAGTCTCTAGATTTCCTAACACTTGCAGAATCAGCCTCATCACCACCTCTTCAGAGGCAAGAGAACAACAAATTGATACCTACCTGGATCCAAACCACATGCTCCTTCCTCTGAGCTCACAGGCATAGTACCATCTGGCCAGTGTCCTTTCTCAGAGGCCTGAGTCTCAGTTCCTCAGGACCCCAGTCTTAAGCTTCTAAGTTTTAATAATTTCAGCTTCCTCCATTGGATCCCTCATCCCTAGGGAAGGTGGCTGCTTCCTAAAGTGAAACCTTAGTGTTCTTTTCTTCCTTTTCAGTTTGTCAACAGATGGTTAACAATAGTTTATAGTAAAAAATAAATCTTCTTTGTTAAAATAAATGATATAATCTCTGTTTCCTGACTGGTTCCTACCTGATGCAATAAAAATAATTTATTCCAGGGCTTTCAGTTCCCATCTTACCACTTCAGTTACTCACACATCAAACACTTACAGTGAATATTTGCTTGTCAGTTGTACCTGGAATATCCATGTATTGGGCACAATGCCAGAAATCTCATAATCTGATTCCATTGAACAAACATTCACCAGCTCAGTCTTCTTAAAAAGAAAATTCTGTAGATTAGAAAAAACCCTCTAAAGTCACAGAACACTTCTGTTCAGTAAATCATATATTCTATTAATGACACTGAGAACTGTTAAATTTGCCGGGTAATCATTATCTGGAATACAAACTTATAAATAAAAATCACATCTCCCTATTTCTCAATAAAATTGAGGAAAAGTAATTCTCTTTAAAAACCAGAATAAAAAAAAAAAAATCACGTCTCCAGAATAGCCAACTCATTTACCTCCAAATCTTGGTTAGACTTTGTAGAAGTAGGTATTGAATTTGGATTTTCTTAACAGTGTCATAAGCATTAAAATCTTACATATAATTAAAATAGTGTGAATGAAGTTATGGCTATCATCTTCCTCTGAAATTAGAGAGCCTGCGTACGTTTGCATAAATGTGTATGTGCTCCTCATCACAATCATGTTTTACGAACGATGAACCAATTTAGACCTGAAATATGACTGTGAATTTCCTTCAAAGGTCTATTCTAAGAACCTATTGTAGGACTACTGCTGATTGAGTAGCTCCTTGCTATTCCCTGTGCTAAACGTTTTATAAACATCTAGCAAGATTACCATAAGAAATAATACAGGAATTCATTTTTAACTGTCCTATAAAACAGTCCAAGGCCACATGGCTAGTAAATGACATACAGAGACCTGACAAATGCCCAGGTCTGTTTGATGGATTGGAAAGAATATAGGTTTTTGGAACCAACTATTGATACTATACTCTTACCTGTTTGTAACAATAAACATACCCCAAAAATATATTCAAGTGTAGTATGTATGCAACACCAGGCCAACATCACCGTCATTCTGGAAGACATATTTATCTTTACTAATAGAATTAGAATAATGTAGCAGTGTTATGAAGGCTTAAAATTAAGGCACAGAAGAACTTCATGACAATGGAGGTTGTTCAATGATTCTTCTCTGAAACTATCAGTAGAATTCAAGAAATGTATGATCAAAATTATAGAAAAGACAGAAGGCTCTGTAAGTTTACTTTCGTGGGGGGTTCGGTGAGGAGAAGGATACAAGATTAATTCTAAACACAAAAGCTTTCAAAGCCACAAATATTCCATTTGAAAGGCTAAATTAAAAGTTACAACAATGATAATATAAGCCACATGTGACATACAGATAGTTAGATATAGAGATTTAGTTTTCGTCCCAGCCAGGTAACTCCCGTCTTTCCTAAACATACACGTTTCTGCCTAAATTAATCAAAATAATATTATTTAATTTTCTATCTGTAATGAATGTTGCTTTTTAAAAACAATTTTAAAATACTTATTTTCTTTTTAATTTTAGAGAAATACTCCTCAAACCAGATGGCTGATCTTAATTAATTCTTATCACAAAGACATTTTTGTCATAAAGTATTTTTTGCACATGAACGGGATTATATAAGCGTCTTTGTTTACTGAATTACTAAAAGAATGACTTTTCATGAGGGAAGCAGTCACTATAATTTTATCTTCTATTTCTCCAACTTCCTTGGCACTTAAAAGCAACTATAACATTTAGGCTATTGAGTCGTCACTGAAGCAAGAGACATATTTGTTTTAAATGCTTATGTTTTCAAAAAATAAAATTTTCAGGATTTTTATGTACTGCGATGTTTAGTTTCAAAATAAATATTGGAAAGATCACATTTGTCAGTAGGCGCTCCATCTGTACACATAAAACTTGCACTTACTAGCAAGGCATCCTGTGGGTGTTGGAAGTTTTCTTTATCTCTGTTTTCTCTTTACTTCCCATCTTAGCCAGCAAGAAAACCAAGAGAAATCCATCCCCAGATATCTCTCTCTCTGTCTCTGTCTCTGTCACACACACACACACACACACACACACACACACACACACACACACAGATTCAAAATAGAATTGAATTTCCTAGAAGAAAAGTTTCCCACAGGGAAAACTTCAATATGGAAAAAACCGAGTTTAGTGTTGTCATGTATTAGCATCAATTTTCAGAACAGTTCTTGAAGGTAGGATGAGCGCTGTGGTATGGTTTGTAAATGATAAAGTCAGGATTTGAACTCAGATTGTCTGACTCTAGATCCAAAGGTATTTTCATTACACCATGCCTCCTTTCCTCCCTGAATGAAAAGTGTTTTTACAGTCTCTATTTTTATTTCTGAATTAACAGATTCTTATATGGGTTCAATTAAAAAAGAGTAAATCCATCTTTATCTAAATATCTCATCAGAGAAATATATTCAAATTCATCAAATAACCTTGAATTAATGTGTATGAATGTGTGTGTGTGTGTGTGTGTGTGTTTTCTTCATGTTTTATTCCCTTTATTAAAGGAATTGTTCTTCCTCCTTATTCGTTAGTCTGGTTTGACATGCCGATTCTGCCTCCTTTGATTCAAGTCTTCACTAGTATTTGCTTCATCAAATCTACGGATTTATTTACTTACATTTATTCCATTTGGGGGATATAGTTCACTTATGATGCCAGAGTTAATTCATGTAATAGCCCCCATATTAAAATATAAAAATAAAATTTTCTAAATAACCATCATTAAAAATGATTCGTTTCTTTTTTTTTCCCTTTTCTGCTCCAACTCTTCTCACTTCTCCCTAGCCCATTAATAGTACTAGAGAAAGGAAGGGAGAAGTTCAGGGGGAAAAAAGGGGGAGATGGTAGAGAGAAGAAACTTTATAATTTTTCAAAATTGATCAGTTCATTCACTATTTATTTATTTATTCATTTATTTATTGCTTGCTTGCTTGCTTGCTGCATTGGGTCTTCGCTGCTGCACGCAGGCTTTCTCTAGTCGCCGTGAGTGGGGGCTACTCTTCACTGCGGTGTACGGGCCTCTTATTGCGGTGGCTTCTCTTGTTGCGGAGCACGAGGTTCAGGCACATGGGTTTCAGAAGTTGTGGCATATGGGCTCAGTAGCTGCGGCTCGCGGGCTCTGAGTGCAGGCTCAGCAGTTGTGGCGCAAGGGCTTATTAGTTGCTCTGTGGCATGTGGGATCTTCCCAGACCAGGGCTCGAACCCGTGTCCCTTGCATTGGCAGGCAGATTCTTAAACCACTGCGCCACCAGGGAGGTCCCCCATTCACTATTTTTTAAATTGTTTTTTATTGAAGTATAGTTGATTTACAGTGTTGTGTTAGTTTCTGGTGTACAGCAAAATGATACAGTTTTATATATATATATATGTATATGTATATATATATATATAATACATATATGTATATATAATATATATACTTTTTCAGATTCTTTTCCATTATAGTTTATTGCAAGATATTGAATATAGTTCCCTTTGCTATATAGTAGGACCTTGTTTTTTGTCTATTTTATATATAGTAGTTTGTATCTGTTAATCCCCAACTGCTAATTTATAACCCCCCTTTCCCTTTTGGTAACCGTAAGTTTGTTTTCTATGTCTGTGAGTCTGTTTCTGTTTGGTAAATAAGTTCATTTGTATCATTTTTAAATTTTTATTTATTTTTCCCTGAAAGCATTTTATTTTTATTTTTTTACTTTTTATTTTTTAACATCTTTATTGGAGTATGATTGCTCTACAGTGATGTGCTAGTTTCTGCTTCACAACAAACTGAATCAGTTATACATATACATACATCCCCATCTCTCTTCCCTCTTGCATCTCCCTCCCTCCCACCCTCCCTATCCCACCCCTCTAGGTGGTCACAAAGCACCGAGCTGATCTCCCTGTACTATGCGGCTGCTTCCCACTAGCTATCTATTTTACATTTGGTCGTGTATATATGTCCATGCCACTCTCTCACTTTGTCCCAGCTTACCCTTCCCCCTCCCCGTATCCTCAAGTCCATTCTCTAGTAGGTCTGCCTCTTTATTCCCATCTTGGCCCTAGGTTCTTCATGACCATTTTTTTGTGTGTGTTTTTAGATTCCATGTATGTGTGTTAGAATATGGTATTTGTTTTTCTCTTTCTTACTTACTTCACTCTGTATGACAGACTCTAGGTCCATCTACCTCACTAAAAATACCTCCATTTCGTTTCTTTTTATGGCTGAGTAATATTCCATTGTATATATGTGCCACATCTTCTTTATCCATTCATTTGTTGATGGACACTAAGTTTGCTTCCATGTCCTGGCTATTGTAAATAGAGCTGCAATGAACATTGTGGTACATGACTCTTTTTGAATTATGGTTTTCTCAGGGTATATGCCCAGTAGTGGGATTGCTGGGTCATATGGTAGTTCTATTTTTAGTTTTTTAAGGAACCTCCATACTGTTCTCCATAGTGGCTGTATCAATTTACATTCCCACCAACAGTGCAAGAGTGTTCCCTTTTCTCCACACCCTCTCCAGCATTTATTGTTTGTAGATTTTTTGACGATGGCCATTCTGACTGGTGTGAGATGATATCTCATTGTAGTTTTGATTTGCATTTCTCTACTGACTAGTGATGTTGAGCATACCTTCATGTGTTTGTTGGCAATCTGTATATCTTCTTTGGAGAAATGTCTGTTTATGTCTTCTGCCCATTTTTGGATTGGGTTGTTTGTTTTTTTGATATTGAGCTGCGTGAGCTGCTTGTATATTTTGGAGATTTAATCCTTTGTCAGTTGCTTCATTTGCAAATATTTTCTCCAATTCTGAGGGTTGTCTTTTCGCCTTGTTTATGGTTTCCTTTGCTGTGCAAAAGCTTTTAAGTTTCATTAGGTCCCATATGTTTATTTTTGTTTTTATTTCCATTTCTCTAGGAGGTGGGCTAAAAAGGATCTTGCTGTGATTTATGTCAAAGAGTGATCTGCCTATGTTTTCCTCTAAGAGTTTGATAGTGTCTGGCCTTACATTTAGGTCTTTAATCCATTTTGAGTTTATTTTTGTGTATGGTGTTAGGGAGTGTTCTAATTTCATTCTTTTACATATAGCTGTCCAGTTTTCCCAGCACCACTTATTGAAGAGACTGTCTTTTCTCCATTGTATATCCTTGCCTCCTTTGTCATAGATTAGTTGACCATAGGTGCATGGGTTTATTATGTGCTTTCCATCCTGTTCCATTGATCTATATTTCTGTTTTTGTGCCAGTCCCATATTGTCTTGATTACTGTGCTCGGTAATATAGTGTGAAGTCAGGGAGTCTGACTCCTTCAGCTCCGTTTTTTCCCCTCAAGATTGCTTTGGCTATTCGGGGTCTTTTGTGTCTCCATACAAATTTTAAGATTTTTTATTCTAGTTCTGTAACAAATGCCACTGGTAGTTTGATAGGGATTGCATTGAATCTGTAGGTTGCTTTGGGTAGTATAGTCATTTTCACAATGTGGATTCTTCCAATCCAAGAACATGGTATATCTCTCCATCTATTTGTATCACCTTTAATTTCTTTCATCAGTGTCTTATAGTTTTCTGCATACAGGTCTTTTGTCTCCTTAGGTAGGTTTATTCCTAGATATTTTATTCTTTTTGTTGCAATGGTAAACGGGAGTGTTTTCTTAATTTCACTTTCCGATTTTTCATCATTAGTGTATAGGAATGCAAGAGATTTCTGTGCATTAATTTTGTATCCTGCTACTTTACCAAATTCATTGATTAGCTCTAGTAGTTTTCTGGTAGCATCTTTAGGAGTCTCTGTGTATAGTGTCATGTCATCTGCAAACAGTGACAGCTTTACTTCTTCCTTTCCGATTTGGATTCCTTTTATTTCTTTTTCTTTGATTGCTGTGGCTCAAACTTCCAAAACTATGTTGAATAATAGTGGTGAGAGTGGGCAACCTTGTCTTGTTCCTGATCTTAGTGGAAATGGTTTCAGTTTTTCACCATTGAGGACGATGTTGGCTGTGGGTTGGTCATATATGGCCTTTATTATGTTGAGGTAAGTTCCCTCTATGCCTACTTTCTGGAGGGTTTTTATCAGAAATGGGTGTTGAATTTTGTTGAAAGCTTTCTCTGCATCTGTTGAGATGATCCTATGGTTTTTCTCCTTCAATTTGTTAATATGGTGTATCACATTGATTGATTTGCATCAATGTGAAGAATACTTGAATTCCTGGGATAAACCCCACTTGATCATGGTGTATAATCCTTTTAATGTGCTGTTGGATTCTGTTTGCTAGTGTTTTGTTGAGGATTTTTGCATCTATGTTCATCGGTGATATTGGCCTGCAGTTTTCTTTCTTTGTGACATCTTTGTCTGGTTTTGGTATCAGGGTGATGGTGGCCTCGTTGAATGAGTTTGGGAGTGTTCCTCCCTCTGCAATATTTTGGAAGAGTTTGAGAAGGATAGGTGTTAGCTCTTCTCTAAATGTTTGATGGAATTCGCCTGTGAAGCCATCTGGTCCTGGGCTTTTGTTTGTTGGAAGATTTTTAATCACAGTTTTAATTTCAGTGCTTGTTTTTGGTCTGTTCATATTTTCTGGTTCTTCCTGGTTCAGTCTCGGAAGGTTGTGCATTTCTAAGAATTTCTCCATTTCTTCCAGGTTGTCCATTTTATTGGTACATAGTTGCTTGTAGTAATCTCTCATGATCCTTTGTATTTCTGCAGTGTCAGTTGTTACTTCTCCTTTTTCATTTATAATTCTGTTGATTTGAGTCTTCTCCCTTTTTTCTTGATGAGTCTGGCTAATGGTTTATCAATTTTGTTTATCTTCTCAAAGAACCAGCTTTTAGTTTATTGATCTTTGCTATCATTTTCTTCATTTCTTTTTCATTTATTTCTGATCTGATCTTTATGATTTCTTTCCTTCTGCTAACTTTGGGGTTTTTTGTTCTTCTTTCTCTAATTGCTTTACATGTAAGGGTAGGTTGTTTATTTGAGATGTTGCACCAGTGTGAGGCGCTCCATGTGTTCTCCCGTGGAAGTTGTCCCTGGATCACGGGACCCTGGCAGTGGCGGGCTGCACAGGCTCCAGGGAGGGGAGGTGTGGATAGTGACCTGTGCTTGCACACAGGCTTCTTGGTGGCTGCAGCAGCAGCCTTAGTGTCTCCTGCCCGTCTCTGGGGTCCGTGCTGATAGCTGCGGCTCACGCCCATCTCTGGAGCTCCTTTAAGTGGTGCTCTTAATCCCCTCTTCTCCTGCACCAGGAAACAAAGAGGCAAGAAAAAGTCTCTTGCCTCTTCGGCAGCTCCAGACTTTCTCCTGCACTCCCTCCCGGCTAGCTGTGGTGCACTAGCCCCCTTCAGGCTATGTTCACGCAGCGAACCCCAGTCCTCTCCCTGCGATCCGACTGAAGCCCGAGCCTCAGCTCCCAGCCCCGCCCGCCCCGGCGGGTGAGCAGACAGGCCTCTCGGGCTGGTGAATGCTGGTCGGCACCGGTCCTCTGTGCAGGAATCTCTCCGCTTTGCCCTCTGCACCCCTGTTGCTGCGCTCTCCTCCATGGCTCCGAAGCTCCCCCTTCTGCCCCCCGCAGTCTCCGCCAGTGAAGGGGCTTCCTAGTGTGTGGAAACCTTTCCTCCTTAACAGCTCCCTCCCACTGGCGCAGGTCCTGTCCCTATTCTTTTGTCTCTGTTTTTTCTTTTGCCCTACCCAGGTACGTGGGGAGTTTCTTGCCTTTTGGGAGGTCTGAAGTCTTCTGTCAGCGTTCAGTAGGTGTTCTGTAGGAGTTGTTCCACACGTAGATGTATTTCTGATGTATTTGTGGGGAGGAAGTTGATCTCCACGTCTTACTCTTCTGCCATCTTGAAGGTCCTCCCTGTATCATTTTTTTAGATTCCATATATAAGTGGTATCATATGATATTTATCTTTCTCTGTCTGACTTACATCACTTAGTTTGATAATCTCTAGGTCCATCCATGTTGCTGCAAATGGCATTATTTCGTTCTTTTTAATGGCTGAGTAATATTCCATTGTATATATCTATATACCACATCTTCTTTATCTATTCATCTGTCAGTGGACATTTAGGTTGCTTCCATATCTTGGCTATTGTAAATAGTGCTGCTGTGAACATTGGGTTGCATGTATCTTTTCGAATTAGTGTTTTCTCTGGATATATACCCAGGAGTGGGATTGCTGGATCATATGGCAACTGTATGTTTAGTTTTTTAAGGAACCTCCATACTGTTTCCCATAATGGCTGCACCAATTTACATTCCCACCAACACTGTAGGAGGGTTCTCTTTTCTCCACACCCTCCCCAGCATTTATTATTTGTAGACTTTTTTATGATGGCCATTATGACTGGTGGGAGGTGATACCTCGTAGTTTTGATTTGCATTTCTCTAATAATTGGTGATGTTGAGCACCTTCTTCATGTGCCTATTGGCCATCTGTATGTCTTCTTTGTAGAAATGTTTATTTAGGTCTTCTAATCATTTTTCTAATGGGTTGTTTGTTTTTGATATTGAGTTGTATGAACTGTTTTTATATTTTAGAAATTAATCCCTTGTCAGTTGCATTGTTTGCAAATATTTTCTCCCATTCTTGGATTGTCTTTTTGTTTATGGTTTCCTTTGCTGTGCAAAAGCTTATAAGTTTGACTAGGTCCCATTTGTTTACTTTTGCTTTTATTTCTATTGCCTTGGAGGATGACCTAAGAAAACATTGTTATGATATATATCAGAGAATGTTACTCAGCAACTAACTAATGGATGGTTTCTATGTACCAGTCACTGTCCTAGGATTAAGGTTGTAATGATGAGCAAAACCAGATAAATTGTTCTAGATCTTACAAAAATGGTTAAAGTTCCTGTACAAGGATGATGGAGTGCAAAGCCATATGTGATATCTATTAAGTGCTTTAGTAATCTTTTGATAGCAAAATAATTTTCATTGTTAATGGCATAAGTTAATTGTAAAGTGTCATTATCTTATAAATTAAGAGTTTCTGAAGTATTTTAAAGAATTTATTCAAGTCAACTAATTTAACCTATGAAAAGAAACTTTTTATATTGTTTGATAATAACTCTGATGAAAGGCATACATAATGTCACTTCAACCACAAACAACTTGAGATTGAACTCCAGAACAGGAGATAACTTTTATAATTCTTTTCACCTCACAAACAGCATTTAAGGGTGCTGAAGAGAGAGAGAATCTCTGTGGCCATCGAGCATGGCCTACTCTGTTTGAACTTGAATTTTTTCCTTGATTCCCAGTCTCCCACATGTTGCAGTTCAGTGATGAGTAGATGACAGCTTAGGTATTGACTGTCAGTATAGCGTTGAATCTCTCTAAACTGTAAATATATTGCCATGCATAAAATGCCATCCTTTTACCTCTGAACTTGTAACAACCAATGCAATATTATTTTTCTCCTTAGAATAAATCATTTTTGGTGTTTGTCACATCATTCTCAATTGCAATCAAGAGTTACAATCACTTCATACTTTTGAATCCAGTGAATCATCTCAAGTTGCACACGAATGGCTCTGTTGTATGATGTAATACAACAGCTACTCTTGCGCTATTTGATCGTACTGTAAAACACTTGGATACTGAAACTATGAAACAATAAACTTTACCTACATACTTATATGGGCATGCAGAGAGAAAAAATTAATTTGCAGATATAGAGAGTACCAGGAAAAAAAAAAACAACTAAACAAACTTAAATTTGCCTGAAGTTTTTTTTTTAATAAATTTATTTTATTTATTTATTTTTGGCTGTGTTGGGTCTTCCTAGCTGCGTGCGGGCTTTCTCTAGTTGCGGTGCACAGGCTTCTCATTGTGGTGGCTTCTCTTGTTGCAGAGCACGGGCTCTAGGTGCTCGGGCTTCAGTAGTTGTGGCTCACTGACTCTAGAGCGCAGATTCAGTAGTTGTGGCGCACGGGCTTAGTTGCTCTGTGGCATGTGAGATGCCTGGACCAGGGCTCAAACCTATGTCCCCTGCATTGGAGGTGGATTCTTAACCACTGCGCCACCAGGGAAGCCCATGCCTTAAGATTTTGATCAAAATAAAAATGTATTATTTTAAAATAGATTTTTAAACTAATAAGTACATCTAGGGAGTATATTCTGTAAGGAAGTTTGTATGTGGTAATGTGTGTTTGGAAATGTATGTTCTATCTTCCTGGTGGAAATATAAACAACTTAAAATCCATAAAGCAGATGAGTTTGTCTTAGCTGGCAAGAACGGTCTTGGTCAGCAAGATACTTGGAGATCCAGGGATGAGGAAAGGAAGAAGATATATAGATAGAATGTTCTTAGGGCCACAGGACAGAAAGAACTGTGTGAACTTTGTGAATTTGTAGACAAAATTAGAACTGAGAGTATGTATGTATCAGTACAGGTTGCAAAAGAAAAATGATGGCATGCTCAAGAGGGATGATTCAGGAGAGATGCTGGAGATAATATATTACAGTATAAGCAGGTTTTAAGGAAATCAACAAAGAATGATAACACACCCCGTTTCTAGCAACAGCAAGAAACTACTACCAGATCTTAGCCTAAAATAGAAAGGTGGTGAGAGGGGACAGAGGAGAAGGTAAGCCATCCCTGGAAGCTGGTAAGACATAGTTGTAGAATGCTCTCTGGCGAGGTTTGTTACTTGGATAGAGGAGGGCAGCCACTGCAAAACCACACCCTGGCAAGGAAGGAAGTCAGAGACTGAGGGTGCCTTGATTCAGAGCTTAAGAGTCAGCTTCCTGAGGCTCAAAAGGTGAAATGATTGAGGTTGCAAAAAGCGAATATCCAGCACACTTATGGAAAAGGGCTAGAGCTCTGGGAAAGTTGGGGAGAATTGACCCTATGAAACCAAGAGCATCTTAGCTTCTGTACTGGTGGGTATTGAGGCAAGAGTAAATAAACCAAATTTTCCAGAATCCATGTTTCCTTCCACCCTCCATGTTGCCATTTTAATTCCTGCACTGGAAGCCAGCAGGGCACATCCTGCAAGTGACTTTTGTGAAGTTCTATTGGTGACAGCCTGATCACTGACTGTTCCTCTCGCCTTTTGTCACTGCCCAAGAGGTGCAAGACTGCCTGCCAGTGGTAGGCTGGGTAAGCGAGAAAGTCAGTAGCTTAATTCAAATATTAATTTTTTTTTTTTTTCCACACTGCCCAGCATGTGGAATCTTAGTTCCCCAACCAGGGCTTGAAACCATGCCCTCTGCAGTGGAAGTGCAGAGCTCTAACCACTGAACCACCAGGGAATTTCCAAATGTTAAATCTTAGAGATGGTACATGAGAATATGATATTAAAAGATAATAAATATGTTAAAAAATACAGTTGACCCTTAACACAAGTTTGATCTGCATGAGTCCACTTACAGATATTTTTAAATAGTAAATGTTACAGTACTACAAGGTCTGTGGTTGGTTGAATCTGCCAATGCAGAGGAACCACAGATCTGGAGGTCTGACTATAAGTTACATTCAATTAACCCACAGTTGTTCAAGGATTTATATATATATCTGTTTATATAGATATATATAGATAGCAGTTTTCCTATTTTAGAAATTATCCATAATGCCCTCTGAAACTTTAGATAGAGAAGAATCACCTAGCCCATAGCTACTCATACTCTTACGCTGATAGGTTGTTGTAATTCTTTTTCTGAAATTACTGTCCTTATTTGCAAAATGGTATTTATTTAGCTATTTATTTATTTATTGCTTGCTTGCTTGTTTGCTTACTTGCAGCTACATCCAGGTCTGCTTCACCTCCAATATCTTGCTTCTCCCCCCTCACCCCACACACACTTTTCCCCACTACAACATGCTATGGCAGTTACCCTCTGAATATGTAACAAGCAGTGCAGTCACCTGTTAAAAGCAGGTTGATTCGAGATCAATAAGACTGGACTGGAGCCTCTATGAAAATATCCAGAGAGAGACAGGAAAAGTGTCAATTAGAAGAGTGATCAGCCTGGTTCAGAGAATACAGTTGGTGGAGAGGGTAAGAGTGATAGCAATTTGTATCCTTCCAAACAATGTCCTTTGCAGATTGCTCTTTGATTCAAGAACACTTGTTAACTTGTTAGTTTCTAGTACCTTTAATCATCAAAAATAACAATAACAGTTAAATATATTTATTCAATGTCTCTATAAAGCATATCAACTTCAGGACATGCACAAAGATTGTGTCTTTGGCTCTAGAATGCTGAGTTACACCAAGTTGATGCTAACACATGGGCCATCTGGTCAAACAGTGGCCTTTCCTTACAGTTGCCTCCTATTTTGTGTTTTAAATGCTACCTTTTGAAAAATCAACTGCATAAGATTACACTTAAAATATTTTGAATTCCAAAAACATTGTGTATTACTGACCTGTATTAACCATTCAATGAATATTCACTATCAGTACGCTTTTTACACATGAGCCTTTATTGAACAAATTTATTGAGCATCTACTAAGTTTGTTAACTCATTTATTCTCTGCAAAACTACATGAGTTAGGCAGTATTATTATTTCTACCTAATAAATGAAAACTGAAGCTTAGAAAATTTCTACTTGTGTGACATGGGGCAAGTTAGTAGTAGAGCTAAGATTTGACTTATCTGATGCCAAAGACTGAATTCTTAATTACTATGTTATTTATCAAATGCAGTACTATTTCAAATGTGGAATTGATTCAAAAATAAGTGTACAGGTCAATTAACTGACTGAAAACTATTACTCTCAGGTAGATATACTCTGAGCAGACGTTGATATACATGATGCACAGTGTTACTTGTGCATTGCAGTAGGAACAGCATAGGAGGAAGAGCCAGACTGCTTAGTCTGATGACTGCTCAGTCTGATGACTGCTCAGCACTTGATGACCTTTGGTTTTGCCACAAAGTGTCTGTGTGCAAAATCATAGAATCTCACTGGATGAGTTTAAGTTTCATTATTATTCATTGTAATAAAAACAACACTTAATGATTATACCGTGATTGCTAAGCAGAGGAATCTACCTACTCTGTATATCTTGAAGTTTATAGTAATGAGTATTTAAGAATATACTTTATATTTTTCTTGCTCAGAAACTTCTAAGATGTGTGTCTGTAAAAGGTAATTTATTCGATCTTAGAGAACACAGCTAATTTTTATTTTACTTTATTGAAAACCTCAAGCCACAGACTTAAGTATTTTAACTATTTTAAACATAACTATTATTATTAACTATTTTAAACATGAACTGTTTTGAAAAGTATTATTACTGGGATAAAAATGTCACATTATTCGTTTCTTTGATGGAAATAAATAATTTGATGATCAGTTACAGTTTTCTTATGTGTGTTCCATAGGCAGATGAGACCTTGAATCTACCTGTAGATCAATTATACTCATTATGTTCTAAGTATCCTGGTTGTAACACAGTACCTAGGAAAGTTTCTGTTATGAAGTTGGAGCTAAATTTAGCTTTGGGGAAACATAAAAAAGCTAGTGAGACTTCCTCTTGTAGATGTAATGGAGTAGCTGAGACCAAACTTCCCTCTTAATGTAACACACAGAAAACAGGACAAAATATGTGAAACAACTACTGTCAGAAGGTGGAAGGCAGTAGGAAGAAGGACTGTGATACTAGAAGCACTTTGTAGACCTCGCTGCTGGGAAGGGAAACCCAAAAAGAGTACAGTGGGCTTTCTGAGGCTGAGGCAGCTGAAATTTGTAGAGTATCGGAGAGAATGGAGCTAGGCCGAGAATGAGGTTTAGAAGTATGTCTTGGGGACTCCTTCACTCTCTTGCTGAATAATAAGCTGAGCATGTGTTGGAGAAATTTCCTCAAGGATAGACAAAGAGCAACCAAGAATCTATAAGCTGGCTTCCAGGGTCTCCTATGGGGGGTCAAACATTCATATTTGCTTCAGCCAGAGTGAAACAGGAATAAACTGTTACATTTTATAATGATAAAGGAGTTAATTCACCTAAATGTGTATGCACACAGTAATAGAGCTTCAAAATCCATGGTTTGCATACTGATAGAAGAGGAAGGAGACATAGGCAACTCTACATTTATAGTGGATATTTCATATATTTCTCTTGGAAATTGATATAAAAGTAGACAGCAAAAGAATAAAAGATGTAGAAGATATGACAACCATTAACTAAATTAAATAATTTACATTTATAGGCTATTGAAGACCTATGAATGTCATTAATTAACTTGACTAACTTGAAGTGTGATCTATAGAAATACCACAAAACAATAAAAAATGCACATCCTTTTCAAAAGCTCACATAAATTTACCAAGATAACGTACATTTTTGGTCACAAAATTAGTCCCAACAAAATTAAAATGATTGAAATAATGCAGAATATCTTCATTTACCACAACATAATTAAAATAGGAATCAATAACAGGAAGATATTTGGAAAATCTTTATATATTTGGAAATTAAACAACAGTCTTCTAAATAACCCATGGATCAAAGAAGAAATCAAAAGAGAAATTAGAAAATATTTTGAAACTGAGTGAAAATGAAAAATGCAAAACATCAAAATTTTGTGGGATGCAGCTAAACAGTACTTAAAGGAAACTTAGAGATTTAAATGATTAAATATAAACAGAAAAAGTAGCCAAAATCACTGATATAATCTTTGTTGTTAAGAAGCTAGAAAAAGAGCAAGTGAAAGTGAAAGTAAGTAAATGAAAGCAAATATGAAAGGTAAGATTGATTTAAAGAAAGTGAACAGACAATAAGAATAATTAGTAAAAACAGACATTTGTTTTTTAAATAAATCCATAAAATTGATAAGCCTTTAGTTAGACTGATCAAGAAAATGAGAGGACACAAACTCTCAGTACTAGAAGTAGAAGAAGAGCTATCACTCAACATCCTGAGATACGAAAGGAATAATTCAGGGATATTATCAACAACTTTATGTCAATATATTTGACAACCCAGATGAAATAACAAATTCCTTGAAAGACATGATTTTTCTGAAACTAATTCAGGAATATAAAACTTGAATTGTGTTATATCTAAGACAAATATTTAATTCATAAATAAAAACCTTTTCATAGAGAAAGTGTCAGGCTCAGATATCTCCACTAATGAGTTCTGCCTAACATTTGAAAAAGAATATTACCATTCTTTTCATCAGAAAAGAGATGAAAAGGGAATGCTTCCTAACTTATTTATGAGACCACCATAACTGTGATACCAAAAGCAAAACTGTTACAACAAAGAAAAAACTATAGACCAATATCTATTACGAACACAGATGCAAAAAACTAATATAAATAGTAATAAGTTGAAATTCAGCATTATATAAAATGGATAATTCATCATTACCAAGTAAAGTTTATTCAAGGAATGCAAGTTTGATTCAACATTTAGAAATTGATTAAGATATATAATCATGCTAAAAAATTAAGAAAAGAACCATATGATTGTCTCAATAGAGGCAGAAAAAGCATTTAATAAAATTCAACACACATTCATGATAAAATTCTCAGCAAACTACAAATAGAAGGAATGTTTTCCACTTGATAAAGAACATATTTAAAAAAAAAAAATCCTAATGCCTAACATCATACTTAAGTGTTAAACTGATTGCTTTTGACCTAAGATCAAGAACACGGTAAGAATATCCTCCCTTTACCATTTGATTCAGCATTATACTGGAAGATCTAGCCAGTGCAAAAGCACAGGATAAAGAAATAAAAGGCATATAGATGGGAAGAAAAGAAACAAAATTGTCTTTATTGTCAGACAACTTGATTATATACTTGGAAAATTCTAATAAACTTACCAACAAGCTACTAAAAATAATTAATTTTACAAGGTCACAGAGTACAAAGTCAGCATAGTATAATCAATAGTATATGTATATACTAGTAGTTAACACATAAGTAAACTAAATATGATACATAGGAATAGATTTCTAAAAGTATGATCAAGATATGTATACCGTGCTGAGATTAATTAAAGAAACCATAAATAAATGGAGAGATATACCAGGTTGCTAAAATGAGAGTTTAATATTGATAGGCTAATTGACAAAACTGGAAAACAAATACCAGGTTAGGTAAAAGTATTGTATCAACTCTACATTTACTGAAGTTGATTACTGTACTGTGGTTATTACATAAGAGGTTATCTCTAGTGTTAGGAAATGCACCCTGAAGTATTTGGGTTAAAGGGCCTCATCTCAAAGACCCCAGAGAACTGGGTATTGTAGGAGAGCAAAATTTTCCACCGCACAACGTCTCTTTGGTATCTGAATATTTTCAAACTGAAAACAGTCAAGGCCCAGAAAGACTCAGGAGTAAACTTTGACCTTCCCCCTTAGCTGCCTAAAGAATTTAGATAAAGGGCCTGTTCACACAATAGAGCTATTGTCAAAGATATCTGCAAAGAATATGGGCTAGGTGTGGTGGGGAAAACTCAGCAGGGCAAACATTTATTTACCAAACATTTGTTTTTCCATCTCCATGTAAATTGCCTTCCTCCCCTTTGAAGTCCAAAACCGCTCCCCCCCCCCCCACATGCTCTTTTGTCTTTAGCTGAAGATAGTGTATTTAAGGTGAGAGTTTTGGCCATTTATGGCAAGTTACTCAGTTTTTCTGGGTCTCTCTCATGTATACATGTTATTAAACTTTTGTTTGATTTTCTCCTGTTAACCTGTCTCATGTCAATATAATTCTTAGACCAGCCAGAAAACCTAGAAAGGTAGAGAAAAATTTATTTCTCCCTGACAGTATATTGAGGAAACTGGAATTTATATGCTTCTACATGTCTGCAGCATGCAGTGCTAGGAGCACAGATGAGAGATGAAGCTATAACACATAAACAGAAACAAGCAAAAAAAAGAGGATGTGGCTGAAATAACAAAGATTTCTTTTCCTTTTTTTATATTTTTCTTTTTTTATTGTTTCCCTTATTTTCCTTGGTGACCTTGTTTCCTCAGCTTGCCCTCTTGCTACCTAGTAACATAAGAAACAAACACAAATATAAGACATGAAAGTAAAAACCTTCCTATGACCTTTTAGGTTAACTTTGAATTACAGTTTCCTACTCTTCATCCCTTTCTTTTCTTGCTCTGAGGTATCTTTCTTACCCTTTTAAGTGAGTCTTGGAATTTGCAAACGTCTTAAAGTTTCCGAAAGAACAACTTGGGGAGGGGGGCAGGGAAAAAGATTTAAAAATTAGCAGAAATAGAAATATTCCATGCTTATTTCTGCCATACTTTTGAACACTAAATGTGAGTTTCCTTTTCCCTCTATAAGCGTTGAAATAATGTAGAACTAGAATAAAACTTTGCAAGTCAAGTTTTTCAAGTGTTATCATAATATAAAGCAGAAATAATAAAGCTCCCATGGAATAAGAATATTATGAAATCATGAATAGCTTTGTGTTTTGCTATTTGTTTTAGTCCACTCAACCTGCTATAAGAAAATAGTGTAAACTGGGTGGCTTAGAAAAAACAGAAATTTATTTCTCACAGTTCTGGAGGCTGGAAGTCCTAGATCAAGGTGCCAGCACGGTCATGTTCTGGTTCATAGCTGCATCTTCTCACTGTGTCCTCTTCTGGTGGAAGGGGCTAGGATCTCTGCAGGATTTCTTTTTTTTTTTTTTTTTTAATAATTTATTTTATTTTTGGCTGCATTGGGTCTTCATTGTTGTGCGCAGGCTTTCTCTAGTTGCGGTGAGCGGGGGCTACTCTTCATTGCAGTGTGTGGGCTTCTCACTGCGGTGGCTTCTCGTTGCGGAGCACAGGCTGTAGGTGCACAGGCTTAAGTAGTTGTGGCTCACGGGTTCTAGAGAGCAGACTCGGTAGTTGTGGTGCACGGGCTTAGTTGCCCCTTGGCATGTGGGATCTTCCCGGACCAGGGCTCGAACCCATGTCCCCTGCATTGGCAGGTGGATTCTTAACCACTGTGCCACCAGGGAAGCCCTCTGCAGGATCTCTTTTATAAGAGCACTAATCCCAATCATGAGGGCTCCACCCTCATGACCTAATTACTTCCCCAAGTCCCCACCTCCTAATACCATCAACTTTGGGGGTTAGAAATTTAACATATTAATTTTTGGGGGACCAAACATTTAGGCCATCACACTAATGTTTCTTAAGTAAGTGTTGCTTAGTAAGTTTTTCTAGACTTCACTGTTAGCAAACGTACACACATACCAGATAATACTGCCTCCTGTTAGAAGATGAGACTCATATAATTCAACAAGTTTTCCTCTTAATGTTGGTTTCTAGGAAGTACAGAGCTATATTTAATAATACTGAGTAATTAATCTAATAAATACTATATGCCTGGTTGCTAGACAATTACCCTTCTCTTATTTGGCTCAATTCCCTTTTTTAATATTATAAGTCAAGTTTAATCATTTTTTGGTAAAAGGAGAGCATGAGGTATTAATGGGGCCCAACAAAATTAATTGTGCTGTTCTAATGCAACTCATTGAGTCCATACACTAAGAAAGGATAAAAGAATGAAGATAGGATGGCTGGCATAAGATAAATAAAGAAATCAGTATCAACTTTAACATCTAGAAAATGTACATTTGTGGATCCCATTATTTTAATTTATAACCAAATATATCATGTGCATTACTGACTGCCTTTAATCACAGGGGTGTCACATATTAAATGATTAAAAAAAAAGTTGCCATGTCAATGCCTTCATAAAAGGAAGCACAGACAAGCATTGCATATACCAAGTATTAATTTGTTTTGCTGTCTCAAAATTCTTTTAAAAATTGTGTTCTAAAGATAGACAGCATACTGTCTTGCTTTTTTGCTGCATGCCTCCCAGAGGTAGTTCTCAAGTGATTGAGGTTGTAAGATACCACTCAAGAGGGTATAATAAAATGGTCTGTATTCTTTCTTCTATGGCATGAATGATTTAAATGACCTGCCTGTTGCTAGCGAAGGGTATCTGGTGGCTTTGCCCCCACTTCTTTCATTTTAAATTAAGTAGCATATTTTTCTCCCTTCTGGATTCTTCTAAATTATTAGCATTCATATTCTCCATGATTTTATTTCAACTCACCAACAGAGATAAGGAGAAGAAATGTTCTCTTAAAGGGCATTTTTCCCCACTAGACCCTAATCATGACAGGAGGTGGGGTAATCACTAAGTTGAGAAATTTTCACTTTTTTTTAATTGGAGTCTAGGTGACTTACAATATTATATTAGTTTCAGGTATACAACATAGTAATTTGATATTTTTATAAATTATACTCCATACAAAGTTATTAGCTTTACCTGTTTTTAGTAGAAAGAAGAGAGATTTTGTGTGCTTTTTATTTTTTAATAAAAATCTACTCTAGTTAGTGTTGGAAAAAGTGAGAAAGAAAGATGAAAGAAGAAAAGAAAAAGAAAAGAAAGCTGCAAAATGTTAATTGGAAAAATTATGCATACAATCCTTTAAAAGTCTACAATCTTTTTGTTATAGTTATTATCAATAAAATAGGTTTACAGATATATTATTAGATTTGGGAGCAAATATGTCCATATAAGGATATTGTTACAGTATTATTTTAATATGAGTAATTTTAGTAAACCTAAAAATCCAGCTAAAGAAGAATGATTGAATTAGCGATGCTACACACATTATTTTAATGGCTACACATTAAACATTCAAGAAATTTTAAATTCATGATGTATACTTTTTTCCATTCAGTATAAATAAACAAAAATATAAATTTAAAAATCTAAATTTAAATGAATTTAAATTCATGATGTTGTATACCTTTTCCATTCAAAATAAATAAACAAAAATATAAAAAAAGACATATATAGGTAAACACAGAAAAATTTGAATGTCATCTTCTAGAGGTGGAACTGAAGTTTCAACCTTTTACCTGATACTCAAGAGGATATTAAGTGGTTCTCCATTATGGTTTTTACATATATATAAAAATATATTTTATATATATATATAAATATATGAAATTGGCTCACATGATTATGGAGGATGATAAGACCCAAGGATTGCAGTCAGTAAGCTGAGATCCAGGGGAGCTGCTGGTGTAATTCCAGTCTGAAAGCTGGCAGGCTCAAGACCCAACAAGCTTATGTCTCTGTTAAAGTTCTAAGGCAGAAAAATGTCCCAGCTTCAGATAATCAGGCAAGAGGAAATTCCCTCTTATTCAGGGAAGGGTCAGTCTTTTGTTTCATTCAGACCTTCAATTGATTGGATGAGTCCCACCCACGTTAAAGAGAGCAATCTGCTTTACTTTGTCTATTGATTTAAATGTTAGTTAACTAAAAGCACCCTCACAGAAACACACAGAATAATATTTGATCAGATATTTGGCATTCTGTGACTCAATCCAGTCAAGTTGACACATAAAATTAACCATCATAGACTGCATTTGAAAAGTTAGTAGCTCCATATTAATAGGTAAAGATCGTTAACATAAAGGTATGGGCTGGTATGCTGAATCATAAGAAAGCATGCATTTTTGTCAGTACCTTTCCTGGAAACAAAGCAAGGTGACATATGTTCTAAAATTGTGTTTCAATTTGTTTCTCTTTTGTTTTGAGATTCTACTACTCCTTCCAGTGTTCATATTATGCCTTTCATTTAAGGTTTACAGGGATGTGGTAACTATCTGTTTGTCCCAATTATTACTAACCTTTTTTCTAGGTTATCCTTTTTAAGCTACCAGGGCAAACTGTCAAAGACTTGGCAATAGGCAAAAAGGATTATGGGGTGTCCTTTAGGAGCAGTGCTGGACATTATCTGGTGAACCCTCTAGGGGTTACTTGGTTCCGTAGAGGTGTCTGTAATTGTCTTTGATTGACTAGTCTATTTCACAACTATGTAGAGATAGAAGAAAACTGATAGTAATATTAGTGCTTTCTGTCCAGAGCAATGCAAATTATTCCTGTTCATAATAATGGAATAAATTTCATCTGATAGAGTATAAATCTCTGTAAATTCACATTTGAACTAATTTCTAGTTCTCTCATTAGTTAACACATTATATAAAAACTTTGATATACGTTCATTTTATAATGTATAAAATATTTATACTTGCATTGTGCCTTGAACTTCTTTGTTAAATTCACTGTTCTTGTAATTACTTCCTCAAAAATCTGTTTTATCCAGTGGATTACAAGCTCAGTGAAGGCAAGGACCACATTTGTCTTGTTTATTGCTGTATCCCCAGGGCTCACTGGTAGAAATTTAGTAGGGCCTCAGAAAATATCCTCATGGTTCCCTGAATTAGTAAATGCAAATGAATCAAAGATATTTCTGAGCAATCAAATGAGTCCTCAGGGAGAAAGTTTCAGTAGTATTAAGAAAGCATTGAATGGCCTCATTAAATCAGAGCATGCAAAGTGTTTACATGCAAAGTTTATAATGAAAAAGCCACTATTTAAAGAGCTCTTTGAATTTCATTGTTGGGAAACTGCAGTGTGGCAGGGCAGGAATAAAGACGTAGACATAGAGAATGAACTTGAGGACACGGGGTGGGGGTGGGGAGAGGGGGAAGCTGGGGCGAGGTGAGACTAGCATCAACATATATACACTACCAAATGTAAAATAGATAACTAGTGGGAAGCAGCAGCATAGCAGAGGGAGATCAGCTCGGTGCTTTGCGACAACCTAGAGGTGTGGGATAGGGACAGTGGGACGGAGGCTCAAGAGGGGGGGATATGGGCAGATATGTATACATATGGCTGATTCACTTTGTTGTACAACAGAAACTAACACACTTTTGTGAAGCAATTATACTCCAATAAAGATGTATTAAAAAAAAAAGGCATTGACTACCCTACTGCCACAACTGGGAGCAGAAACATCTTGAATAACAATTTGAGGTCATTTTTTATAATTCGTGTACTTAGGGATTTTTTTAATAAATTTATTTTATTTTTATTTATTTTTGGCTGTGTTGGGTCTTTGTTGCTGCATGCGGGCTTTCTCTAGTTGCAGTGAAGGGGGGCTACTCTTTGTTGTGGTGCATGGGCTTCTCACTGTGGTGGCTTCTCTTCTTGCGGAGCATGGGCTCTAGGTGCGTGGGCTTCAGTAGTTGTGGCTCGCAGGCTTCAGTAGTTGTGGCTCGCGGGCTCTAGAGCACAGGCTTAGTAGTTGTGACGCACAGGCTTAATTGCTTCTCAGCATGTGGGATCTTCCCAGACCAGGGCTCGAACCCGTATCCCCTGCATTGGCAAGTGGATTCTTAACCACCGCGCCACCAGAGAAGCCCTCGTGTACCTAGGGATTTTAAAGAACACATTTCTTATTCATTTTCCATATTTTTAAAAATTTTCATGTTTAAAGATGACTTTTGTTATCTTTTTTTCAATTAAAAATTTCTGGTTCCTGTATAATATTTTAAGGAACTAAAGCCAAGCCCATGAAATATTTGAGCCTTTTTCACATCATCTAGTCAGACCTAGATCCCTTGCAAACTGATGGTTTGCTTAGTACTATGTAGGTGATTTTATAAAGGCTGATGGAAACTGAAAATATATCTTTCCTGATAGACTCAGTGCTCTTGTTAATATTAATATCTAAACTCCTGACACTGAAGTTCTCAATAAACATTGAAAAAAAAAAAAAAAGCTACCATTTCTTTGCTCTGTAACATCGGTAATAAAATTTATTACTCTGTGTCTATCTGTGGTATTTTCATGTTGTAGAGGCAGAGAGACAAGAAAAAAACACTTACTATAGAAGTAATATATTTCTTCCATAGAAGACAGCAAAAACAAGAAAAAAAAGGCCTTTGAAAATCAATTTGTAATTCCAATTATGCATTAGGAAACTAACATTCACAGAGCATTAAACTTACATTAAGGTGTTAAAATATCCAAAGATCTTTCTGGTACTGTGTCCTCTTTACTAAGAATTCTAAACCACAAACATGATACCTATTGGAAAGCTGTTTTGCCTTGCACCAATATATTCAGTAACAGTGAGAGTCTCAGATGCCTTTTTTAGCATAACTCCTGAGTACTTCCTTTTAATTTTTTCCTTCCAATCCCAAAACATTTTTGATGAGTTAATTATCATTTCCAAGTGACAAATCTCACCCTCCAATAAATGATATTGGGTAAATTAAATCTCTGTGATTACCATCTAGATTTGTCTAATTAGTAATTAATATGTTTAAAATTTTAATAAGATGGAAATGGTCAAAGAAAATGGAGATAGCCTCATCTACTGCCACGGTTTCTCTTACCTGTTTATAAATTCATAACCTGCAGTAGCTTGCTGAAGCCTACTTTTTAAAATGGAAAATCATAAGGCACTCTGCAACAAAACAGGATGTGCTTATGGGTGGATTAAGATCTGAGTCTGAATTCTGAATGCACCACCTAAGTGAATAGCCCAAGGGCATATGATGATTAACTTCTCTGACCTTCATTTTCCTTAGCTATAGGAATGGGATTGAGTATTGAATGGAGAAATGCATGTAAAGCACACTGCACAGTATTTGATCCATACCCTGCACTAAAATGTGGCAGAATTAACTGAATTTATTAATACTCTTGATTACCAAAAGGAGTTGCTATGGCTATCTTCTTGACTGAAATAGTTGTTTCAGCAAAAACTCTTACACACATTTCTTTAGAAGCTTTTCATGAAATAGAAGAGATGTCCAGGAAGATCACCAGAGGGAGAAACAAGGGAAATCAAAACATAAAACGAAAACTTGACAAAGAGAATAACAAATCCAGGCAAAATAAGGCAATGACGGAAGAAAAAAAAATACCAAGTGATATTTTGTGTCTCGTTGAATTGGTCAGCTATTCATTTGTTACTTGATTTTTCAGTATGTATATGGCAATAAAATGGGCGGTTGAGGGAAGTGGATAGTTTCCATAACAACAGAACTGATAGCCTAGAAAATTGAGGCAATCTTACTATTTATGGGCTGTGTGTCTTCAGGCAAGGCACTTGATTAATCTGGGTTACTTAGTTCATTTGAGAGTCTTGAAGGAAATGCATGCTTAGCTTCTTTTCAGCTTAAACATTTCTATAGTCTATGATTCTTTGAATTCTGTGTCCCCATTTTAATCTGCTGACCTTAATTTTACCTGAGTCATTGGTCAAATAACCAAAATTTTTACTCTTAAATCATTCTTTTCTCCTCAGTTCTGTAACATTTGTCCCATATCCCCTTTTACCCTGTTGTTACAGGAAATACACTTGGTTGGTTTCTGAGGAAGAGACAAGCGCATACCTAGAGAGTATCTTCAAAATAAAATAGTGTTTAGTCATGAAATTCTTCTGTATCAACCTTACCAACTTGGATAAGCTATGTTGTAATTGACCATACTTCATAATCGCATAGAAAATGAATGTCATAACTAATGCTGAAGGTCCATGAAATAATCATCTGTGTGGCATCTTAACCATCTCTCCCTACCCGCCCCCCTCCCCACTGTTTTTTAGAAAACAGATTAAGAGTCTTGTGTGTGTGAATCCCAGAGTTCCTATATGAAAAGAAAAATAACAATCAAATTAACATTTTGTGGATTTATTTATGTTTGTTACGTAGGCCAAATAGTGAAACTCATAAGGTAGATAGGGCTGTCTAAACCTATCCTTCTCAAACTTGGATTTGCAGACAGATTACCTAAGGGACTGTTAAAATCATGCAGATTCTGATCCAGTAGGTCTGGGGTAGAAACTGATATCCTGAATTTCTAAACAAGCTCCCAGGCAATGCTGATGCACCCGGTCTGAGGGTCAGGTTCAGAGTGATGAAGGTCTAGGCTGAGTAGTCCTGGCCCCACCTGAAATCCCCATAAATGCATGGTTAAGGTGAAGTAAATGTAGCTGCT
The DNA here is from genome assembly GCF_949987535.1 of Balaenoptera acutorostrata. NCBI lineage: Eukaryota > Metazoa > Chordata > Mammalia > Artiodactyla > Balaenopteridae > Balaenoptera > Balaenoptera acutorostrata. The sequence continues at coordinate 26,120,025 of NC_080082.1, read as the reverse complement.
CGAGATGGTTTTTTTCGAGGTGTGCCCACAGGATAGTTTGTCTTTCAGTTTCCTTCTCTGAAAGAGGACGGAATTTTACCTGTTTTGGCAAACAGTTAAACTATCCAGTGGAACAATGACACAAAATGTTTTCAAAAGTCTATTAGTAGAAAGTTACTGAATTCCATAGATTCCAGTGATGAATTCCACTTAAGGGTAGAAGAATCTTCTGAGCATCTGGCTTGGAACTGCTACAGATGGGTAAAAGAAAACAAGGCAAGAATTTAAAAAATCTTTGTAGGTGCTTTGAAGGGCTTCAGGAGGGTGTATATTTGTCTTGGGTTAAGCTATCCAACATCTACATAAGAATTGAGGCTCAAGAGATGTCATCAGTAATCAATTATATCAAATACGTGAGCGAACTCTTGATTAATTTTATTAGAATTTCAAATACCTGTGTTGTCTTCATCTTTCCCGTTAAGAATAAAGAGAAAAAAATTGGTGATAGGAATGTAGAGAGTAATTAAATTTCCAGGCTTGGGGCTGACAGTCCTGAGCTGGAATCTTAGCTTTGTACACCACCAGTCATGTCACATGGCATCTCTGAAGTTTGATTTCCTCCATTATAGAGTAAGGAATTGTGGTAATTAATAGCACTGATATCACAGGGCCACTGTGAGGATTAAATGAGATTATGCATATAAAAGTTTTCATACTATGTTTTGTCATATGGGAAATGATAAAAAAATAAAATCTTATACTGCAAAATGCACACATACACAAACTCAAACAGAAAACCAAAAAGTTAATACAAAACTGAACCTCCTAAAAGAGAAGTTGCCTTTTTTATTAGTTTCCAAAATCTTAGTTTAGGAACAACATATTTCAAGTGTTCTCAAGGCTGCCACTATTACATGCTGCTAAATTTTCCCTTTTCTTGAAATCCGAAAGCTCAATTCCTACTGTTTACTACGATGGCCACAGGGATGCACTGTGCTTCTTGCAGAGTGTCTTTGAAAACATCAATTTGGCAGATGGGGCATTTGGACCAGAGCTTAAACTGAGGAAGAATAGCCCAGAAAGAGAGTGGATTTAGTTGAAAACACCTAGGACTTAAAGGCAGAGAGACCGGAATGAAATTCCTGGTTCTAGCAAGTCTTAAAACCTCAACAAGCCTCATCTGTAAAATGGAGGTCACAGACCTCACTTCAAAGTAAGTTATGAGGATGAAAGAGGTGGCGGGTAAGAAATATAAAAAAGAAATGCCCAATAAATGTGTGTCCTGGTAGCAAATTATTTTGGAAAGATCCTCACTTTGCAGAGTCCAGTTTGATAAGCTTTTCCTCATCCTCATTTCTCAGAGAAATGTTGAATTCTGTGACCTAGAATGCCCAAAAGATTGTTGTAGTAAATGGATTTTCTGTTCACTTCCAGGTAACCAAAATATCAACCATGTTCACAACCATTTGAATTAATTGATATTTTATAGTATGATCCATTCAAAACTGTGATTCACAATTGTAGCCCTAAGTTGGGGGGTGGTGGTGGGTAGCGGGGAATAGGCACATCCTTTAATCTTACTCCTGGGCTGGCATTGGGCAGAAAGCATAGAGTGCTTGGCCGCCTATAACCTGTTCCAAGGTCCTTCCTAAGATCTGTGCTTTTGAATATTGGCTTCTCAACCTGGTAGATTGAACTGGATCAGGGTATAAGACTTTTCAACATAAAAGGATAAAACCTGAGATTTCAGAAATAGTCAAGATTATGCCCTTAGAACATTACCTAAGCCTTGGAAAGAAATACATATACAGTAGCACAAGGCTGGTCAATATTCAGAGATTCAATAAAAAGACTGATCAAGACATATGATGAAGCACATTTTCTCCTCAAATCCGGGAAAAGTTTTGACATTTTCCTTTTTGCCATAATAGAATGCACTTCCAGTACTGTAGTGGAATCCTCTCAGGGTGAAGTCATTTATCATAAGGCTACGTGCATAAACTGTCTTTCTTCATTCTGATTCTCAGACTGGAACTTTTGGTGGACTCTGAAATGTATAGTTATAATTAAGATATGTTTCTAACATTCTGATGGTAAACCTTCTCTCCAATTCTGACTCCAGGTTACCTATATCAATTCCATGAATTTCTACCCTAACCAACAGCAGTCTCATGGTATAGATGGCAGCATTTTGCTGTATTAAAAAAAAAATATATATATATATATATATATATGAAGTTTAAGATCACATGACTTTTAATTGAAAAAAATCTGATTTTGAGCCTATTAGCAATAAAAATAAGAACAGCTGCCATTTTTGAGTGAGTATGTGTGAGGCACTCTGCCAAGTACCGCATACATAATTGCATTTATTCTTCACTAGACTCCTTCCAGGAAGATGCTTTTATCCTCATGTTGTAGGTTAGGAAACTGACAAAGCTTAAAACCATCATGCATACCCAGGAATGCCTGGGGCAAATGTATATGGTTATTTCTGAAATTTTCCAGAGCCTAGTATAATTGGAAAAATTAGCAGTGTAATTTGAGTAGAAATACTTAAAATGAGAGGACTTCCACTTCTGGGAAGATGGAATAGATGTACTTTTCTCTATTTCATTTGATACACACAACTAAAACCCCTGGCTATTATATATAAAGGAAACATAGGAAGACTCCGGAAGTTAGAAAAAAGGAAGACTGGCTAGGAATTTGGGGACCCAAGGAATGACATGGTAGTGAATTCCTTAGGTTTTCTTTTTGTCTCATATTTCCCAGACTTGGAGCTGAAAAAGCCAGCAATCTGGAAATGCCAATGGGCATAAGAAAAAAAAAAAAAAGGTTCAAACGAAAGCCTTTTATCTCTAGCTAAAAAAACAAAATGAAGGGGCAGCCCAACAAAACAGAGGAAAAAAGTTAGACTACAATACTTTTATTTCAGCCAAATGTCTTTGAAAAAGCCATGGCCCCATTCCTATGCCCACTAGTAAAGACCTAGTGGGGAGCCTAGGAGCTCTTACCTGGCTGTAGTAAGGCACCTTAACCCCACTGATGAGATGGTGTTAGAGAAGACTGAGTTGGGAGCTGTACCTTTCATTCCTACAATGAATAATGAGACCACCCTTTTCTCCTTCGTAGAGAAACCACATGGGAAGCCTGGACTTACATTCCCACTCATCATTAATGGGGTGCTCTTCCTCCTACTCTCCCTACTAGGGTGGTATCAAGGAAACCTATGAGATAATTAGGAGTTTCACCACTGCCCAGCAACAACGAGGCCATTCTACCAACCTTGGTGTGAATGGAAGCCACATGGGGAGAAGTAACAAGGCACATCTACATCACCCATGCTAAGAGTTATCAGTGGAGGCCTAGTGAGGAAGTGGAAAGCCCATTCCTGTCCAGAAGTAAAGAGGAGTTCCCTCCCTTGGGTATCACTGGGGGCCAAGTGGGAAACCTGGATGTCTGTATCTACCTGGAGGTAATGAGGCACTACCACTTCTTCCCATTCCATAGTAATGTCAGAAGAAGCCAGCTAAACAGAAATTTAATTAAGATCCACAGTTTTATAACATCATATTCACAATTTCTAGGTTTCAGTAAAGAAATAACTTGTATTACCAAAAATCAGAAAGATCCCAACCTGAATGAAAAAAGGCAGTCAATAGGCACCAATGCTGAGATGACAGTTGTCATCTTTAACGTCTGTCATAGATATTAAAATTATCTGACAAATATTTTAAAGCAGTCATATAAGAATGTTTCAGTGAGTAATAATGAATGCACTTGAAACAAATTAAAAAATAGTCACAGTAAGAACTAGGTATTCTCAGCAAGAAGTAGATGATATAAAGAACCAAATGGAAATTTATAACTGGAAAATTCAGTAACTGAAATAAAATACTCAATAAATTGATTTAACAGCCAAATGGAGGAGACCAAAGAAAGAATGAATGAACTTGACAATTAGAACAAAAGAAATTACACAATCTGAACAGCATGAAGAAACTACACTTAAAAATAAGAAGAGCCTCAGAGATACATTCCCTGTGGGAATAAAACAGAAGATCTAATATCCATGGCATTGGAGTCCAAGCTAAGGAAGAAAAAGAGGGTGGGGCTGAACAAGTACTTGAAAAAGAAATGACAGAAAAATCCTCAAATTTGGCAAAAGACAAATTTATAGATTCAAGAATCTGAGAGAAATCCAAAAAGGATAATTCCAAATAAACCCATCCCAAGACACATTATGGTCAAATTTCTGAAAAATAAAGACAAGCAAATCTCAAAAACAGAAAGAAATTACACCTTATCTATGGGGGACAAATAATTCAAATTGCAGTGATTTTCTCATGAGAGTTAATAATGTAGTGTCACTTGCCAAAAGGACGTGACACAACATTTCTCAAGTACTGTAAGAAAAGAACTGTCAACCTAGAATCCTGTTATCAGGCAAAATATCCTTCAGAAATGAAGGAGAAAAGAAGACATTCTCATAATGAAGGAAAATCAAGAGAATTTGTCTCCAGTAAATCTACCCTAGAAGAATGGCTAAAGGAATTTCTCTAAATGGAAAGGAGATGGTAAAAGAAAGAGTTTTGGAACATCAGAAAGGAAGAAAGAACAATGGAAAGAGTGAAAAATTAGTAAATATTTTCCTTCTCCTCTTGAATTTCCTATATTATGTTTGACATTTGGAGCAAAAATTAAACACTGTCTGATGTGGTTCTAATGTTTATAGAGAAAATATTTAAAACTTATCACTGAAGGGGAATGGTGATGGGATGAAAACAATGTTGTAAGGAATATATATAGTACTAAATACATGTGTAATAAAAAGGGAAAAGTCCTAAATGAATAATCTAAGCTCCAACCTCAAGAACTTAGAAAATAAAGAGTGAAATAACACCAGTTCTACACAGTGTCATCTTGGAAATAAAAAAGAAGAAACACTTTCTACTTTATTTTATAAAGTTAGTATTACATGGGTACAAAAATCAATGAAGTACAGTACAAAAAAAATAAAACTCATTGTAAACCAGTATCCCTCATGAATGCAGATGCAAAAATCTTTAACAAAATATTAGCAAATAAAATGGAACAATATATAAAAGAATTATATACCATCATCACAGATAAAAGACTAGTTTGATATTAGAAAATCCAACAATATAGTCCACCATATTACAGGCTAAAGAAGAAATATCACCTGATGAAATCAATTAACGCAGTAAAAGTATTTGAAAAAACTCAACCAACATCCATTTATGATATAAACTATTAAAAATAGGAATAGGGAAAACCTTCCTCATACTGATAAAAAACATATACAAAAATTCTACAGCTAACAGTATACTTAATGGTGAAGACAATTGTTTGTGATCTTAGGTGGTCACTAAGTAGGTCTTTCCCTCTAAGTTCAGAAACAATTAAGACAAAAACAATTAAGTAGACCATTCCCTCTAAGTTCTCTCTATAAAAGAACAACACATGGGATCCTTGTGGTGATGGAAATGTTCTGTATCTCGAATATCAATGTCAATATCCTGGTTGTGATGTTGTTCTACAGATTTGCAAGATACAGGCACACCTGTGGTATTGCTTTTTGTTTTATTGTGCTTCACAGACATTATGTTTGTTACAAATTGAAGGTTTGTGGCAACCCTGCATCGAGCAAGTCTATGGGAGCCGTTTTTCCAACAGCACTTGCTCACTTTGTGTCTCTGTGTCACATTTTGGTAATTCTCACGATATTTCAAACTTTTTCATTATTGTTATATTTGTTATGGTGATCACTTCCAGTGATCATTGATGTTACTATTTAACTGTTTTGGCATTTTTTTATCGATAAAGTATTTTTTAATTAAGGTATATACTTTTTTTAGACATAATGCTATTGCACACTTAATAGACTACAGTGTAGTTTAAACAGAACTTTTACATACACTGGGAAACCAAAAAATTGGTGTGACTTGCTTTATTGCAATATTTGCTTTATTGTGGTAGTCTGGAACCAAACCCACAATATCTCCAAGGTATGACTGTATTACTGTTGGGTGAAGCTGGGTAAATGATACACAGAGTCTTTCTATTATTTTATAGAACTACATGTGAATGTAGAACTACAATTATCTCAAAATATACTTTAAAAAAAACCTGAGGAGCTTTGAAGAGAATATGGCTTTTGTGAATCATTACTTATCAATATTGGTTTGTTGTGATACATGTGCACATTAATATGAGGTGTTTACAATAGGCGAGACTGTGTATAGGGTGTATGGGAACACTCTCTGATATTCTGGCAAATTTTCTAAAACTCTTTTAAAGCAAAGAATTTATTAAGTGCTAAATTAATAAATGGAGAAGCTAGGTATATTTATTCGTGCCACTTAACGAATGTTTAAAAAAGAATGTTATTTTCATTAGTTTATTATAGTAAAATTTTTTAAAACAAATCATGTTTATCTGTACATTAGAAATTATGAGTTATGTATATATATATTTAGAAGATTGAGATATATTTACTGAAATTTTTAAAAGTTTATGGTTTTGATAATGAAAAAAATCATTTTGTTTGTCATTGTGTGAAACCTGGTGTCACCTGATACTTTTCACAAGGGAAGTATATATGAACATATATGTATGGATGGCTATGCTTTTAATAGATTGCATGTAAGGCTCATGATAAGGCCCCCAGGGACCTACAAAAACTCAGCTGTCATTCTGATACTTAGTTTTCAGATCACTAAATCTACCAAAGCATCTTTATTTTCCCCATCATCTTTAGCACGTCTTCTACGTAGTAGGCGCTTATGTGAGTTAAAGAGAATGAGATCATTTTGTTTCCTTAGAGTACCTCTCTTCTTCCTGTGGTCTCACCACCTCACAGTTGAGACTGTAAAACTTGGCAATTTCCATTCACAGCTTTGAATGATTTAGAATTCTGTTTTGCCTTTCAGTTTTGTCTGAACCCATATGGCAAAGTCAAAACTCCAAACAAATCTGATCAACTCTGTCTTGTGCTAACCAGTCCCTGTGGCGTGGTAAAGCACTGCGGCCTCCTCACTACGTAATTTTTTCTTCCATGACCATCTCTATCTCCATCTTCAGACTCGGGTGGGTCTCACAATTGTCTCTGAAACACAGAATAAAAGAGCTCCAGGGCTTCCCTGGTGGCGCAGTGGTTGAGAATCTGCCTGCTAATGCAGGGGACACGGGTTCGAGCCCTGGTCTGGGAGGATCCCACATGCCGCGGAGCGACTGGGCCCGTGAGCCACAACTACTGAGCCTGCGTGTCTGGAGCCTGTGCTCCGCAACGGGAGAGGCCACGACAGTGAGAGGCTTGCGCACCGCGATGAAGAGTGGCCCCCGCTCGCCGCAACTAGAGAAAGCCCTCGCACAGAAACGAAGACCCAACACAGCCATAAATAAATAAATAAATAAATAAATAAAAATAATTAAAAAAAAAAAAGAAGAAAAGGAATTAAAAAAAAAGAAAAAAAAAAAGGTCCAGGATGTTCATTTGTTAAGAGTGAATCTCTAAGAGACCAAGACAGTAAATAAACCAACCTGAAAACACAGAGCTTGTAGTAGTGGAGTAGCACAGTACCTCAACACAGGTACGCTCACCTATACAAGGTTACTCTCGGAGTCAGAGAGCCCACGTTTAGAGTTCATAAATTGTCACTTACTAGCTAACATAAATATTTTCCAAGCAATTAATATTTACCTAGTACTAAGGACTTAACATATATTGTCATATTAAATTCTCCAAACAGTCCTTTGAAGCAAACACTAATATTGTCCCCATTTAACCTTTCAGCTTAGTTTTCTTTGTCTATAGAAGTGCTGGGCACCCCAAAACCTAGTCATTATTTTCCACAAAGTGTAAATTGCATAGATGAAGATGCAGACTGAAATACGTAGATAGGCTTCAGAGAGGATTTTATATCTGAGCTGTGTCCTAAAGAATGAGTGGGATTTGAACAGAGGCAGCGCATGATGGAAAGGATATTTTGGGATAATAGACCAATCTGTACCAAAAAATCCAAAGGAACTTGTAACCGAATGATTTATTCAGACAACAGCACGGCAAAATGTATGACTGGAGAATGTAAGAACGTGTATGATGACTAGAAAGTTGCTTTGGACTTCTTGTGGGTGGTCTTGAATGACAGACAAACAGTCTGGACTTTATTCTCTAGGTGATGAGGCACCAGAATGGGGAAGGCTGTGACCCGCAAGCAGCAGCGTGAATGATTCATTGAAGACGAATCAGAGGGACATGAGGTACGTCTTCTCAGACTAATTGATTGAGGGTGAACATGAGCCTTGAGCTCATTAATATGCTTTGCTCTCTGTTGAACTTTATGTCCTGTGGCTCATTAATTCCCTGTTGATATAGCTTCAGGCTGTGTTTCCTCCTCACTGAGTTCACGGGGAAAAGCTTTTCTTCTCTCTCTTAAAACTATATCAATACGCAGCCTCTCTGGTCCATGAAGTGTTTGCCGATTCCTTTGTAAGCACCTCTGACCCATAAGTGAGTTCAGTTTCAAACTTTAACTTAAGAGCTGGGGGGAAAATAAATAATAATTAAATGTGATTAGATCTGGCTGAGACATGCATGACATCTATTTTCGAGACTTTCCACGTCCAAGACACAGTTTCTTTGTTATGTCGTTGATCTTATTTCTCCAGAGGGTGATTTTGGGGGTAATGTTACTGAGCAAAGGGTTTGCTGCCTGAAGCACATAGAAGCCAATATGTTGACAATAGTTTTTGAGATAGCAAAGAGTTTTATTGCAGGGTTGACCAGCAAATAGACAGGAGGCAGATCTGTCTCCCTGATCTGGGGTTCCATCAAACTTTTATGGGTTAGAGGTGGGCGGGTTGGCATGTGGAAGTGCTGGCAGGGTTGGTTTCGATTGGAGGGCTTTGGAACTTGCCCGTTTATGGTGAGGTGTGGTAAAGGGGGCTTCAGTACCAGATCTTCCTGGACAGCAGACCCTTCACTTTGGAAAAGGTTCCTGCCTTCAGGTTCTGGTCATGTCCGGTCCTTTGGTTCCATTGCAGGGAGAAACTTTGGTTCTGGCTGTTACTTGAGGTCAACATTTTCTCCTCTGTTCTGGCTTCAGCTGCATGACTTGCTGTTTTGTTCAGTTATCTCTGAAAAACAATCCAGCATTTTCTTACAAATAGGGTACGGGGCCAGTTTGGGCTGGTTCTGTGGTTACGGTAACTTTTATCATTTAGCATGTTTGATAAGAAGAGATGAAAGAAGCCAAGGCAAAGTCTTAGGTTATTTTGAATAAGTTGAAAATGTGTAATGTTTATGCCACTTGCTTATACATAAACACATTAAAAAACAAAACAAAACAAAACCTGACGTTAGTAGATGAAGCAGTTAGAACAAATGGAAAATGAGACTTAGAATAAGATGATAAAAATGAGAGTGACACTAGTACTCACAATGTTTGTCTTAAAAACCTCAACGCTTGGAAGTGGTGAGCCATAAATTGGGTTCCAACCCTTCTTTAACCACCTCAGAGATCATGAGCCTTTTCAGTGCCCATTGAGGGAAGAAGGGGAAAAACAAAGAACAAAAGCATGTATTCAGAAGCATGCTATTTGTGTTCCGATTTCTCCAATACCCAGTAGTACCCAGGGGAATATTATGGATTATAATGAAAACAGTCCTTTAAAATTATTTTTGTAGTATAGCTGCCACTTCAGAGAATCTTTCTCAGTTTTACCTATTAGTGTAAGACTGAAACATTTCAATAACATAAATGCTGTGAGGTTGGGTGGCAGAAAGAAGAATACAATAAGGCTGTCCAAATGCATAGTTTTCTAATTGTCTTACGTAAGAATATGTTTTAAAGCAGGTGCTCTTTAACTCAGTTGTTGGTCTCTAGAGAATCTTTCCTCTTATGTGGTTGGGGCCAATACCAGATCTGTTAGAACAGTTAATCTTGGACCAAGTTTCTTTCTGGGGTACCATTAAGGTAAACTGGATGCGAACATACAGCTAAGGAAGCTAATGAACTAATTTGTGATATAGTAATAATAAATACAGTAGTCCCTCGGTGTCTGTGGGGGATTAGTTCCAGGAACCCCTGCAGATATCAAAATCCATAGATGCTCAAGTCCCTTATATAAAATGGTGTAGTACAGTTGGCCTTCCTGTATCCATGTGTTCTGCAAAAAAGATTCGAGGTGTGTTGAATTTGGATGCAGAATCCACAAATATGGAGGGCAACTTGGATGTTGGTTTAATGCTGGGAGATTTTGCAAAAACTTTTAGATATCACAGTAATTAATTGTGAAATTTTTAACTTGTTAATTATATTTTTTTGACTTAAGAAAATACTTAATTGATTTGTGAAAATAAAACCTAAGCACAAGGTATTTCTCAGAATAGGAGACAACATGATAAAAGAAAATATGGTCCCTGAGGATCCTGAGTGTCTGATATTGGGAGCTGGGGAGGTGGCTGGGGAGAAGCAGAACACATTAGAGACAAACTTCTGCTTCACAGACTTACAAATGGCTGTTCCAACCAATGAAACATGTAAATTGGATACCATCCAACGGTAGGTTAAAAAACAAGAGAGAAAAGTTTTATTTCTTGCTTTCTCTGTTGAGCATTTTCAGCATCTTTGATGCACAACCTCACACAAAATTATTTACCACAGATTTGCCAGTAATTATGATATATTATAAACATTTATGTTGTATGATGGTCCTCAATGTCTTCCACCTGTGACCTGGTACCTGCATACCAAGCAGTCATGCAAAGCAGGTAGAAATATAGGCTGCCAACTTAAGATTATTTTCCCCTCTTTTCAGAGCAAGGATGTTTAGCTATGGATTTTTCCCCTTAGTTTTCTAAGTTGTTATACTTCATTACATTCTTTTAAATCTTAAATATTAACAATTTTAAATAAAAACCTTTCCAAATAGCATGCATGCTTTATTGTCTTCTTAAACCAAGTTAAGATAAATTTACATTTATTTTCTAAATGACCCAGATCTTAATTTATCAACAATTAGGCCATGATGAAATGAGTCTTAATTGGTGGGTATTAATAATGCAAAAGTAGGTTTTGCTTATGCTAAGTGGTAGCATATGTCTGTGTCTTATGAACTCTTGACTTTGTTTAATGACAATAATAATAATAATAATTAATAATAAAACTTCTACTACATTATAGGTCAAATTGCTGTTCAGCAGTTTTGCTTGCTGATATCAATGTTACTGCATCTGGTATAAAGTTTTCTTATAGCATACCTACTATACTAGCAACAGCAGTGTTGATAATCACCACCCACAGAAATTATCCAGTACCTAATGTATCCCAGGAACTCCATGAGAAACTTTATATCTAGTGCTTCATTTTCCTTTGCAATTGCTTATGAGGTAGCTATTATTAACTCAGGTGAGGAATTATTTAAGATTAGAGAGCTGATTTGTTTGTGATTACTTGGAGTGGAAATTGTTAGTAAACACAAGCTCCTATCTGACTACTTTCAGAGGAGTAGGTCCTGAGGATCAACGCTTTGGAGCAAAGTAGACTGGAGACTTTACCTCATGGCTCTCATAGTGACTGTGGGATTGATGATATTGGAGATGTGACCTCCAGAGAAACAGGATTAAATGTGCTGAAATCCTCAGAATAAGATGTTAGATTCTTTTTTTCTTCTTGAGAGATCATTAAGTTCCCAGAAAATGAGGAAAGAACACAAATTAACACAGTTCTAGAATCCAAACATTTCAAAAGAGATAATAATGTGGTATTCACACAGAAAAGAAAAAAGAAAACAAACACAATGAAATATTGTTCGGAAGGAAATCCTGAGCATATCTTTCATACAGATAAATAAACTGAACCAAACATTTCTAAATAAAGAAACTCAAATCTCACACTCACAGGGTATTCTGTAGATATATGAAATCTGTATCTCAAACAATGTAAATCATTGTGAATTTTGGATTTGGGGGGGAACAGAATCCTTGTCTATAGCTCAGTTCTGTTTATGCTAACTGCTACTGAAATTCAACTTAAGTGGTAGAAGAGGACCAGGATGTGATAAGCTAGAAAGATGAAGGGACCAAAAAGTCATGATGAGAATATTGTCATAAGTGCTGAAGATGCTATTAAAAAGCTTCAGGGGGGCTTCCCTGGTGGCACAGTGGTTGAGAATCTGCCTGCCAATGCAGGGGACACGGGTTCGAGCCCTGGTCTGGGAAGATCCCACATGCCGCGGAGCAGCTAAGCCCGTGAGCCACAATTACTGAGCTTGTGCGTCTGGAGCCTGTGCTCCGCAACAAGAGAGGCCACGATACTGAGAGGCCCGCGCACCGTGATGAAGAGTGGCCCCCGCTTGCCACAACTAGAGAAAGCCCTCGCACAGAAATGAAGACCCAACACAGCCATAAATAAATTAATTAATTAAAAAAAAAAAAAAAAAGCTTCAGGGATCAAGAAAAGGAGTTGGTTTGGAGACAAAGAAGTTCATTATTGGCACGTTAATTTTGAGGTGCCCGCAGTGCATCCAGAAGGCACTACTCAATAGACAGTTGGTTATTCTGTTCTTAAGATCCAAGGAAAAAACACAGTTGGACCTGATAACTCAGAAGATACTTTCATATGAGCAGTCTGAGGAGGAGATTAGCCACTAGAAGGGAGAAGACAGCCCAGGCTAATGCAGTATCACAGAAACCAAGGAGGAAAGGATTTCAAAAAGGATTGGCGGGGGGGTGAGGGTGGGGTCAGGACTGCCAAATTATTCTTTCAAAAAACACATAACATAATATCAGTGATTCTTTTATGTGAAAATGTGGGTTGAGCCCCACTGTACTAGATCACCAAGTTTGTGGGAAATTCTGGTCTCCCTTTAAGTTTAGTCCTTCTTGACCACTCTTTGAGAACAGTGCATTGAACCTAATCTGTGCTGCGCCTAAACCTTCTGGTTTCTAACCTGGGTGCTTATCTTTTCCCCTTTTAACACTTTTTTCCCACCCTTTTAATTACCATTAGTGGCATCTGTCTCAATTTCCACTTTAACTTCTCTCCCACGGTTTTTCTGGTTAGTCCTCACCTTGACCAGGCTGTTTCTCTAGCCTCATATGAGAATGTCTCCCAGTTAAAAATGAACCCTTCACCTGCCTGACCTGTGCTATTCTCAGGGACAAGTTTCCACAGGGCGCACAGGACACAAAAGAAGCCATATTAGGAGTACATACAAGCAACTGGAAACCCCCAAATAATTATTTGTTTTGTTAATCTAACTTTTAATTATCTAAGCCAAAAGGAAATATTTTTGCTGTTTTAAGTTTTTATATGTAAATTAAGCTATTCTCCCCTTTTACAGCTAGTAAGATTTAGAAAACCTGTCATCATTGACCATCACATTCTTACCTCATTCTGTAGATAAAAACCAAAATGCTTAGGGAAAAAAGACAAAGACAGCTTCTGCAAAGGGAAATATGTGTTAACAAATTATACAGTATGCCCGCTGTCTTTGCTCAGGCTGCTCTGTCAAAATACCATAGACTGGGTGGTTTAAACAACAGATGTTTATTTCTCACAGTCCTGGAGGCTGGGAAGTCCAAGATCAAAGTGCAAAGAGATTTGATATCTGGGGAGGGCCCCCTTTCTGGCTTGCAAGTGGCTGCCTTCTTGTCATGGCCTTACATGGCCTTTTCTTAGGACTTGCACTCAAGGGAGAGCCTCTCCTTCTTCCTCTCCCTCTCCCCCTCCCCTCCCCCCTCCCCCTCCCTCTCCCTCTCTCCCTCTCTCCCTCTCTCCCTCTCTTCCCCTCTCCCCCCTTGGAAAGGCACTTATCCCATCTTGTGAATCCTACCCTCATGACCTCATCTAAACCTCATTATCTCCCCAAAGGGTTCATTTCCAAATACCACCACACTGGGAGTTACAACTTCAACATATGAACTTGAGGGGGGACATAAATACTTACTCAGTGAGATTCAGTGAGATGAAAATCTCCCACTTCTCATTTTCCTTCTTGTCTCCTCCTCCCTAGCTGACTTTGGTTTGTTTTGTTGTTGTTTTATAAGCTGTCAAGGCACTTGATGCAGACTGAAGCTCCAGGCAATTGCAATTAAATCAGGAAAAAGATATGCATCCACCAAGGTTAACACAAGCTGCAGCTTAATCAGGATGAAACAAACAGAAAAACACATCCAGGACCTCAAAATAAATACAGCCGTTTCAATCACATTCTCCTTAGTTTTTTCTCCCCAGTAAACCTTGAAAACATGCACAATCAAAAGTTAAGTAAATGAGTTCCCAAATCAATATATATGTCACTAAAATTTTCAAGCTACAAATGTAACATGTCATTACAGTTTATGGGCTATTGTTCTCAATACAAATTATGATAGTATTAAAGGTAAATTTTGATACAATAGAACCTCCTTTTATATAAATTATAGATATATGTATAAACTTAATATTGGTCTAATTGACAGATAAATACCTTAATAGCTCAGTAGCCTCAATCTGTGTTTGAGTACATGTCTCCTTTCAAATTTGACTTTCAGATATAAATTTTAGTAAGTTCCCTTTGGTGCTTTCTCTATAGACTTATCAGTCTTACATCTAAGTAGATGTGCCTATTACCGATACATTGAGGATGGTCATTCCAGTATAATAGGGCATATAAACTTCATATTAATAGACTCATTTGCCATGGCATTACATTCATTGTCATCCCTTGCCATTGTTATTTAAATAGCCTCGCGTTTCACTCGGATGCTTTCAAATCTCTATAGGGAACTCTCCATATTATTTCCAGTTATTGTTCTTAAAAAAACTGATTATTAATTTTCTCAAAAGATGTTTTATGGGTCCCTATTTCCTACAGACTAAATTCGAAACTCTTTAGCCCAATTGGTAGAACCACTCATATTCTGTCCCATGTCCACGTTTTTCCTGATTTAATACTTTCATAGGCATCTACTCCAACAAAGCCTAGACTGCAAGACCTGATGACGTCATCTTTGACTAAGCCTCTACAGCTTGGGACAGTGTTTTCCCTGCCTCCGTATCTTTCAGTTTCCTACTCTTTCTACAAGGCTGAAGTCAGATCCCATCCTGTTTGTGATGCCTTGCCTGATGCTCCCAGTTAGGCTCACTCCTTCCTTTATAACCTCCAGCAGCAGCACTTCACTTACGCTTTTTGAAATAGCATGTGTTTTGTTCCCCTGCCTTAGTATTAGTCATTCACATGTGCATCTCTCAATCTAAAGTTTTAGCATCTTTAAGGTAAGGGACAATATCCCATTCATTTCTATATTCTACCTCTACATAATGTAAAATACTACTGGTACCTGGTAGATTTACATTTATTAAGTCATCTTTTTATCCATCTATCCATTTATTAAATCACTTATTCATCATCTCTCAAATAAACACTAGGCTGTTGTACGTGATATCCAGTGATAATGAGGACACAGAGGATGAACATAACTAAGGTGGTAGTGCCTGCCTTGATTCCACTGACATCCTAGTGCAGACAACAAACTTTAACAAAGCAGTTGCAATGAAATGTGCAATGAGTGTTGGGCATAGCTGGAACATTAGGAAAATGAGAATGACATAGCCTAGAGGTCATAAAAGTCCTCCCTGAAAAAGTGATCTGTATTTTGAAGTTTGAAAGATTAGATAATATTCATCAGTCTAAGAAGTGGCAGGCAGCAGAACAAGAGTATTGAAATAAGTTTTCACTCTGAAGAATAAAAAGAATGTGGAAATCTGAGAAGGTGGAAAGGTGTTTATGGTTATTTTCTGATAGGGTAAGTGGGAGAAAAAAATGAAAGAGAAAGACAGAAATAGACCAGAATAGAAGTTTTATGGAATAATCTCTCTTACGGAGGTAGAAAAGCTATTTAAATTCAGAGTCCAAAAAAACATGGAAATAAATAGTAGGATTTTAAAAATATTTTATTGTACTGTGACTAATCCACAAGAGGATTTAGAAAGGATGCTAAATAATAGTCAAGTGGTAAGAAAACAGGGAAAATAGGAAGTGCTTCTTTCTAAAACCTCTATGGTAAAAAGCCAAATATGTTTGTTATTACCAAACAACAGTATGACTGTGTGCTTAATTATTTATCTTCAGTAAACTCTGAAAATCTATTCACATTTAATTCTTCATTTCAACTACAACACTTAGTTGGTGTCCAAAAAATACTTGTTGAGTAATAGTGAATATGTAAAATTTTGCGTGTCTTCCGAAATATGTAGACATTGGCCACATGTTATAGACCCATATGACAGTTCCCACTTTTACATTTCACATCTTTCTGTTGTTCATTTCTGCTTTATTAGCTTCAAGCCTCATATTCAGACCACAAACTCAGCCCTAAGGGCATTGTTTGGCTACAAACATCTCTGCTTCAAATGTTATTATCCCACTACTATACTATTACTTCCTGCATCTATTTATTTTCAAAGTTTTCTGAAATTAGGATTCTTGACTTCCTCCCATGTCATTTAGATTTAATTTATTCTCTTAAAAATCACATTCAAGGGCTTCCCTGGTGGCTCAGTGGTTAAGAACCCGCCTGCCAATGCAGGGGACACAGGTTCGAGCCCAGGTCCGGGAGGATCCCACATGCCGTGGAGCGACTAAGCCCATGTGCCACAACTACTCAGCCTGCGCTCTAGAGCCCGCGAGCCACAACTACTGAGCCCACGTGCCACAACTACTGAAGCCTGCGTGCCTAGAGCCTGTGCTTTGCAACAAGAGAAGCCACCGCAATGAGAAGCCTGCACACCGCAACGAAGGGTAGCCCCCGCTCGCCTCAACTAGAGAAAGCCCGTGCACAGCAACGAAGACCCAACACAGCCAAAAATAAATAAATTAAAAAAAAATCACATTCAAGTCAGAACCAGTTATTACTAAATGTTATGTCCCCGCCCCTTTTTCTTTTTATTTATTTATTTATGTATTTATTTATTTATTTATTTACTTTTGGCTGTGTTGGGTCTTCGTTTCTGTGCAAGGGCTTTCTCTAGTTGCGGCGAGCGGGGGCCACTCCTCATCACGGTGTGCGGGCCTCTCACTATCGCGACCTCTCTTGTTGCGGAACACAGACTTCAGACGCGCAGGCTCAGTGGTTGTGGCTCACGGGTCCAGCCGCTCCGCGGCACGTGGGATCCTCCCAGACCAGGGCCCGAACCCGTGTCCCCTGCATTGGCAGGCAGATTCTCAACCACTGTGCCACCAGGGAAGCCCCCGCCCCTTTTCCTAATGCTTTCTCCTTTGTTTTGTTCTCTTTTCTATGTTCTTGTTTTTATTTTTAAAAAGAGCCCCAAAGATCAGCTACCTCATCTTCCTCTCTCCGGCTTAAATCCCCTCTGTAATAATGCCAACTAGTGGTCATTGTGTTCAGTTTAAACACGTTATGGAACAGATGGTTTCCAATCTCCTAATAATTTTGTACACAGTAATTGTCAAAATAGTCTTCATTTTAATGAACTGAAGTTGGCCAATATTTAACTTTTGTAAATATTGTTCTCCATTATGCTTTCTGGAGACATTAAGAGAAAAATTAAATAAAATGACTCTTGCCGGCATTATTGAATTCCAGTATTTAAAGGCAATTCTTACAGCATCATATGTTCCTTCAAATACAGTGTGTCCAGATGACAGGTAAGGTTTCCTGATCCCTTGAGATTTTCATATGCTTAGGTCAACCACTATCCCTCATTTTATAGAAGTTTACATCAGCCACCAATATTTCTGGGATTTTATGGGTCATTGGCATTCTCAGGGGATACCTATGCTTTTGGGTTTGTTCTTCTGTATACAGTCATTCTTATCCAAACCTCATTAATCAAGATAGGGAATTAAGCACTTTCCTCAATTCCTTGATTGCATTTAACCTAAATGCTTTGCTCAAGATTGGGTGTTCTGTGACTATAGTGGCCTATAAGAGAGGTTTACTTCCCTAAAATGCATCTACTTCAACTTAAACACTTAACTTTCCTCATATTGCCTTTATCTACCCCAAGATATGTTTCACTAACTTTATTCCATGGCTTTTCAGCCTCTTTTTCTCCTCATTGTTTCATTTTCTCACCCCTCTATATTCTCTCTTTTCCTTCCTTACTGAAATTGCGGGCAGATTTTCTTTTTCCCCCTCCTGCTCCTTCTCCTCCTTTCTCTGTCCTCTCCATCATCTCTCTCTTCTCACTATTAGTTCTAGTCTACAAAGTAGATATGAAACTCAGAGACGTTAAGAGTTTTGCATAATATCACCTGGCTAGCAAATAGTAGAAGCAAGATTCCTGCTCTGGTCTGTTGGCTGAGTTTAGAATAAGCATTACACTGTTTTCAACAGTTCCTCATATGGCATGGTTCAAGATAACCATGCCTTCTCTAGAGAACACCTACGTACCATCAGTTTTTTATCCATGCACGGTATAGCAGTAATAGCAAGCACTTATGAAGCACTTATGTGCCAGGTATTTTTCTAAACCCTCTGTGTCTGCTAATATATTTAGTTCCCACACAACTCTAAGAATAACATATTTTTCTTTATTCCAAATTTTTAAACGAGGAAACAAACCCACAAAAAGATTAGATTACTAGCACTATGCCCTCTAGCTATTAGGCAGTAGAGCTAGAATTCAATTTCAGGTACTTTAGATTGCCAACCCCATGCTCTTAACTGCCATGCTGGGCTACAGGCTGAACCAAGCATTCTTGGTGTCTTTTGGCTAGCTCATTCACCATGGGCCTGCTAGCATTACAGACATTATGCTAAGATGCTTATAGACATTATGCATAAGATGGCATTAGCTTATTTGGCATGTATGACAAAGACCATGATAGACAAATAATGAAAAATATTCCTTTTCTCTGTCCTTAGGTTTACAATCCAGTAAAGGAGTTATACACAAATACAATCACTGAAGTTTGGCATGTGGATTTCTCGTTAGATTCTATAGAGGTTCACATATATGATGGGGATGTTGTGGGTACTAGGAGTGAGAATGGTTAACGCTAACTTATAGAATCTAATGAAATATCTTTGAAAAAAGAGAAGTTTGAGCCCAACCTTGAAAGAAAATACGTACTAGTGGGACAACTAGAAGGGGAAGCTTGATGTGTGTGATGTCCAGGATATTCTATAAACCTAAGCTGCATGATCTAAGGCCTGGAGGAATAAAATCAAATAGAGGGCAACTCTTTTAAGCCACTTTGAACTGAATTCAATCAAAATTCCCATGATATATTTCTGTAAGTAGCAGTAATTTTAACCTTGTATGTGTACATCTATTTTTATTTAATCTGACCTTCTTACAGTTAATTTAGTTAAATTTGACCCATGGTGCCTGCCAGTTAAATAGTTAGATTAGTGGATTAAACAGTTTTATGCTATTTATAAATGCAATCAATGTACCATAGATGCCCTTACAAATGAATTGAATAAAAGTCCTTTAATACTGAAGTGAACAAGGATAAGCTAAAAGCCATGTGCTATATCACTGTAGTCATTCTTGTTGAATTAAATCTTTACTAATATGGATTTACATACGGATTGCCAGTAGAAAGTATTTTTAAATCAATTATTTTACTTTTGAATAACAGAACACGGAAATAAAATATTGTACCCATTATTGTTCCATTGTCTTTAATTTCGAAACTAAGTGATGTATTGATGTATTTATCTAGAAATAAAAGCTTGCTAACTCATCCATGTTTGTGTACAGAATAGAGCTATGGTCAACATTATGGAATACATACTAATGCATAGATATATTTTACATGTTATCACATTTTGTTTATAATTTTTAATTTTGATATAACTTCAAGCCTATAGGAAAGTTGTAAACCCTGTACCCAGATTCACCAGTTCCTTTTTTTGCTCTCTGTGTGTGACTGTACATGTAAAATATATGTTATGCAAATAAAACTAAGCTACATGATCTAGTTTTACACACCCAAACACACACACGGAACTTCTAAAAGATATTCGGGAGGAAGTTACAGATATCATGCACCTTTTTGTCTAAGTACTTCATTGTGTAATTTCTGAGAAAAAGACATTCTCTTATAAATGTACAGTCCAGTGGTCAAAATATGGAAAATTTACATCGACACAATACCGTTACATAGTCCATATTTACATTTTGTGAATTTTCCCGGTAATGATTTGTATAGGTATTTTTCATTCCTAGTTCAGGGTCCAGTCTGGGATTACACATCATATTTAGTTTTCACACATCTTTAGTTTCTTGAATCTGGAAAAGCATTTCAGTTCTTCTTTGCGTTTATTGACCTTGAGAATTTTGAAGAGAAGTGGGTAATTATTTTAAACTATGTCCTAAATTTGGATTTGTCTGATTTCTCTTAATTATTAGATTCCCCCATTTGCCTTACTTGATGGAATACCACAGAAATAGTGTTGTATCCTTTTCAGTGTGTCATATCATAAAGCACGTGATGCCAACTAGTTACAATATCGGTGATGTTAAGTTTGATTGCTTGGTGTGTCAGTGAGTTTTCTCTACTATAAAGTTACACTTTCCCCTTGTAATTAATAAGTCATTTGTGGAGAGAGTTTTTTTTTATTAATTAATTAATTTATTTATGGCTGTGTTGGGTCTTCGTTTCTGTGCGAGGGCTTTCTCTAGTTGAGGCGAGCGGGGGCCACTCTTCATCGCGGTGCGCGGGCCTCTCACTATCGCGGCTTCTCTTGTTGCGGAGCACAGGCTCCAGACGCGCAGGCTCAGTAGTTGTGGCTCACGGGCCCAGTTGCTCCACGACATGTGGGATCTTCCCAGACCAGGGCTCGAACCCGTGTCCCCTGCATGGGCAGGCAGATTCTCAACCACTGCGCCACCAGGGAAGCTCCGTGGAGAGAGATTTTTAAACTATTTCCTTTCTTATCAGACTCTCACTCAGTAGTTTTAGCATCCATTGATGATTTTCCAAATACACCATTCCCTCTATATTTATTATTTGGCATTCATCTGTAAGGGAAAGTTTTCTTTTCTCTTCCATCTGTTTATTTATTCATTTATTTATCTTTATTATTATGAAATCTTGGATTTTTTTTTATTACTCAGTGAGTAATAATCCATTCCTCTTTTTTTCTGATGCGTACGTTGTCTCCGTTTGGGCCAGTGGCGGCCTCTTCAGCTGGCCGCTGTGTCACTCGGACGTGTGTTTATCTTTCTTTATATGATTCATTATTTTATGCCACATCAGGAGTACCAAGCTTAGTGTTAACTGTCTTGCTCCAACCCTGGATTCAACCTGGATTCTGATTCATTTGAGAGAAGAGCTCCATTTTAAAAACAGGGTCTGAAAGCTGTGTGTGCTCATTGCTAAGGATATGTCCTTATTTTTAATCCCTTTCAGTGGGGAAAAAAAAAAAGGGAAAATGTGTGTGGGAGTGGTGTGTGTGGGTGTGTATTTGGATATTCCTATATCTATGTATTTCCCACTGTTTCTTTATATATTTTTCTATCACATTCTCCCTCTTTCTATCACATTCTCTATCTTCTTTGCAGGTGGATGGTTTGATATTATCCCACATATCACTGAGGAATTGTTCATTTATCTTCATCTTTCTCTTTGTCTTTATTAAATTGATAAATGTCTCTTGATTTCTCTTCAAATTCATTGACCTTTTCCTCTGTTACCTCAACTTTGCTATTAAGCTGTGCAAATGAACTATTCATTTCAAATATTGCACTTTTCAATTTTATCTTTTTATTGTTTCCATTTTACTGCTAAAATTGTTCATGTGTTCATTCATGACCATCTTTGCTAAAAGTCTATTAACATATTTATAATAGCTGCTTTAAAGTCCTTGTGTGCAGTTTGCAATATCTGTGCCATTTCGGAGTCAGCTTCTACTTATCATTTTCTCTCTTGATTAAAGGCCACATAGTTTTTTTTGTTTGTTTGTTTGTTTTTTTGGCCACATAGTTCTTATTCTCTGTATATCTAGTATATTTTTATTGCATACTGAACACTGTGGATAAAACATTTTAGACGTACTGGATTGTGTTATCTTCCTCGGAAGAGAATTAATTGGTTTATTAACCAGTTATATTGTCTGGAATCAAACCCCAAATTGTATGGTGGAAATAGGTAAAACTATTAAGTTGTTTTTCAGCTTTTCAATTTATGCTTTTGCTTGAAATCTTTCCCTTGGTAGGCACAGTTGAAGAATCAGTCAGTAATCTTGATGCAATTTATTTTCATATGTTTGTGATTCCCCCTCTTGTAGCTTCCTCATTTCCAGGATTACTGCACCCCATACCTCAATTTCAAGCTTGACTTTCCCAACAGTAACCTAGAATAAACTCTTTTATCTTTTAAACTTGAGTCAGCAATCTTCAACACAGGAAAATCCCCTTTGATTCTTTAAAAACAAAATGCAATGGCATGTGGTTTAGGAGAAAAAAAAATGTCACAAAAGAAATCAAAGAAAAATAAAACATTTCACAGATTCCTCTGGTAAAATTCTAGAGTCATGGACATGTATCTCTTCAAGAAAAAACAAAATTCAAGAATTATAGTTGGTGTTTAAAGTATAACATTCTAATGAGTCTCTAAAATATCTTTAGTTGACAGCAAAAACTATTGTTGAGACCCAATCTAGTAACAGTGTGGGCTGGTACATCTCTGTAGATTTGGCCATAGTACCTGGCAGAGACAAATGAAATAATAAGAAAATGATGAGGTTTCTAAGAGATAGTATTAGAAAAAAAAAAGTTTAAAAATATTAAAATATTTAGTCTCTAATTTTAAATTATGCCTCTGCACATATGAACTTACTTAGGGAATATACTTAAAATTTTTGAGGTTCACTTATCTTTTGCTCATTTCCTTTTGCCTAAAATAGATGCACACATCTGTCTCATCTGTAAATAACTAAAATTTTGTTTTCTAAAAAGGCATTTCTTTGTATAGAATCCTTAATGTTTTTCACTTCACTGTGGTGTTATAGGATAAGGATGAAAAGTTCTACAAATTTCCTTTTAGTTCAAATATTCTCTGATGAAGTCACACACAATTATTTTCTAGGAAATCATAATAAACAGAGATTTAGTACAGTCTAAGTTCTCCCGACTAGTACATGGCAATGTCTGGGCTGGAATTTAGCTCTCCTAATTTTGAGTAGTGTGCAATTTTTATTGCAACTGTCTCTCTTGCTTTACTTCACTTCCTCCTTGGGCTGTAAATGATACAAATCCTTCCTCAATAAAATGTTTCATGCAAGAACTTCAGGACAGAACATCAGCAGACCTTCTCTAGTTATACATGTATATGACTTAATTTCCACTACATCATCAAGATTGAAAGGAAGAAAGCATTCAGGAGAGGACCCTGCATGCTGCTGGCTTGATGTGGATTTTTCATTCAGCATTTATTAATTGTTATAGCCTGGTGCTGTGCCGGGCAGTGGAGAGAGAGTAAAAAATAAGATACAGGACCTATCTTCATGCAACTCACAGATTGGTGAGCCTTGCGATAAACACTGTTCTAGAGACATAAAATGATATAATGGAACAGTGATGGTGGGAGTAACTCTAGTGAGTGATTGCAGAAGGATTCACAGTGGCAAGGTTGCTTGGCCTGCATTTTGAAAGATAACTAGGATTTGTCTCAGATAGACAAGAGTATAGAATGGCTTTATAGGCTAATATAAACACTGTGGGACTCCACCCAGACTCCCCTTTAGAACCAAGACATTCATTCTTCCATCTGCTTAGAATGTTGGCTGTTGATAGCTCACAGCTGAGTCTCTTTCTTTGGCTCACTTTCAGCCACAGAAATGCCTTGCTCATGGTTATGCCCCTTCGCAGAATCACACTACATTCAATGACAGGTCAGTTTAAGGTACAAAGTCCTAGGCCCTTTCCCTTAATTTAGGAAAGTATTGACTGAGATTAGCTAAGGCTTGTATTTCAAAGACTGCAGCCTTTGAGTTCAGCTTCTTCCACTACCCAGTTCTGCTTCTTTTACACCCTTCCTTTTGTTCCAGAGAGCACTCCCTCGTAAGCTTCCTGCAGTACAATAAAGGTAAGATATCACTGAAGACTTCTTTGTTTCTATCAAATAAAAATAATTTTGTCTTCTTCAGTGATATTTACCTGAGACTTGATGAGGAGAAATAGTTGACTATGATATGAAAGTCTTTCCATGTGCTGTTTTCATATACCATTTCACTTCCTCCTATCTGGCTTTTGTGATCCAAGGTGCTGCCACAGAAAGATCTCCAGATGTGGGGTCACGAGATCTGTATTCAGTTCTTTGTTTTTCCACTTATGTGTGTCTAATATGTAGAATGATTATCTTACTGCAAGTTTTACATTTTCATAAGTACACTTGTACGATCTGTCGCTTGGTTTTGTGAAGAATCCCTTAGCTTTCTGAGCTTCAGTTTTCATAAAAGAAAAGTGGGGAAAGTAATCCTTCATGGTGTACATCTGAGAATCAAAGGTGTTAGGAATACGACAGTCTTTTACAAGGTGTAAAACAAACATCATATGGTTGGGAATCAGAACAGTGAAGTCCTGGACAAATCAAGTAACTCATTTCACAAAGTATTGGATGGCTGAGTTTTAAAGCTTCAGGCTCTTAATGTACTATTCAACACCCTGAAAACATAAAGTTGAGACAGGGCAAAAAATAAGGAAAGGGCTACAGCCTCTTGGAATGGGACTTGAATGCCCATTAAAATGCCTCCAGCAGAGGACATAAAACCAGTGAGAAGGAGCCATTTACTTTTACTGCTGGGGCAGGAGTCATGCAACTGCTTTTACTGACTACAGCTGTTCCCACGTCTATCGGAGTACCTAAAATATTTATGATAGCTGTGTCTGAGGGAGACACTGTCTATTGCCGGCAGAAAAGCTAACCTGGGTTGGAATGTGTTTGTTACCATTTTCTCGTCTGATAAGTAAAGCAGTGCGAACTCCTCATGTGACACGTCAAGAAGAGAAAAATGAGGAAGCCGTGGCACCACGCCAGGAGTAAGAGCTTTGCCAGCTTGGCACTTTGCCTGCCCAGCCTTGGGGATTACCGTGTAGTATATTAAAGTATCAGATTTTTAATTTACCATATTATTTTCCAGATGTTTTTGGTAGAAAGGGACTTCTCAGCAAACACTTCAGTGCTTGTCAGTGAATTACACATTTAGTATTACAATGCTCATTATTTTAATTAATGGCAGGAAGAAGTTGCTTGAAGACAATTCTTAGTCACCCAAGAAAGGGTGTTAATATTTTATGAGGGGAGGAAATTATCTTTAACACTGATAAATTGGAATGTTCAGAAATTATAATAGAAGCACTATTACTGGAAAAAATGAGCTGGTTGTAGTACCATTTAATGTTGTACACCAATTCTGATAGAAGCATGATGTACTGTTAAGAATAACATATATGAAATTGACATTCACCATGCATGAAAGCTCAATAAATAATAGTTCAGTTAGAATTTGGAAACAGATTGATTAATACTGATGGACGCAGGAGACATAAATTCTATCCTCTGGTCTGTTAGCGACTTTGTGTATGTATTACTACAACTGTCATTTATTGAATACTCCCTATGTGTCAGACATTTTGTTAAGCTCTTTACTTACATGTTAGAACTTAAAGCAGCTGTTACCATTGAAGAAGTGAGGCTCATGGAATTTAAATAATTGGCTCAAGTTCATTGAATAAATAAGTGGCCAATTCATTCCACATTCTAAGTCTTGAACTATGTTATAATTACCTTTCTGAGTCTCAGAAAAAAAAAAAAATTAAAAAGCTTAGTTTCTCCAGGTTTTAAATGAATTGGCTGATGTAGGAATTCTAATAGGTCCTGTCCAGTTTTAAAATTCTGAGATTTCCTATGTATTTATTAGTTCCTGCTATGTGCCAGACCTTCTCCTAAGCACTGGGCATCATGATCAATTTCATCCCAATGTCCTTATTAAGTTCATCCTTTAGATACCTGCTCAATGCTCTCCCTCTTGAACCCCTTAGTTTCTAGCTATGTAGACAGTTCCTTTCTACCAAAGATATTTGGAAAAATATGGTAACGTTTCTACGCACTGCACTGATCCAACCACAGTGCTCAAGATGAAACGTATATAACTTGAGACATAATCATTTCTTTTCATAGCTTAACTTTGCAAGATGTTAATTTGCCTGCTGAAGTCCCTCTGATTTTGCCATCACAACAGTCAGTTATTTGGATTCCTCTTTTGCTCCTTAGCAACCAGCCACCTCTTTGGTAGCTCTCCAAACAGGACCGTCTTTCTTGTATGTTAAAGGTTTACAACCTTCCTATTATTTATTAGTAAGGTGGACCTTGAGAAGTGTGATGATTAGTGGCAGCAGTCCCAATGTTAGAAGATGATTTCTTTTTTAATAAACTAATACAAAAGCAAGTAAAACCTCTAAGTCACTCTCACTCATTTATTTTTTAACAGCTTTATTTATCTTGAAGTTTTAATCCACATTGTATGTTATTTTTTGTTTTTATTTTATTTTGTTTATTATTGAAGTATAGTTTATTTACAATGTTGTGTTAGTTTCAGGTGTAGAGCAGAGTGATTCAGAGATATATATAGATATAGATATATTCTTTTTCAGATTCTTTTCCCTTATTGGTTATTACAGAATATTGAGTATAGTTCCCTGCGCTATACAGCAGGTCCTTGGTGGTTATGTATTTTATATATAACAGTGTGTATATGTTAATCCCAACCTTCTAATTTATCCTTCCTCCCCACTTCTCCTTTGGTAACCATAAATTTGTTTTCTATGTCTATGTCTGTTTTCTATGTCTATGTCTATTTTTGTTTTGTAAATAAATTCATTTGTATTTTTTTTTCTTCTTTTAGATTCCACATATAAGCAATATCATATTGTATTTGTCTTTTTCTGTCTGGCTTACTTCACTTAGTATGATAGTCTCTAGGTCCATCCATGTTGCTGCACATGGCATTATTTCATTCTTTTTTATGGCTGAGTAGTATTCCATTGTGTGTATATGTGTGTGTGTGTGTGTGTGTGTGTGTGTGTGTGTGTGTGTACACACACACACCACATCTTCTTTATGCATTCATCTGTCGATGGACATTTAGGCAGGACCTCTAAGTCACTCTCACACATTTATATTGCTATAATACTTTCCTGAATAGGAGAGAAAAATGATGGAGACATAGCTAATATGCACATTAGTGGATACATTAATGAAATTTGTTTTTCATAGATACAAATATCGACCATCTTCGTTGTGCCCTAGAAAAAGTTGAGAATGGTGGCTTTACTTAAGTGTTAAGATCAATGTGACATCTTCCTCAGTCTTTTAATGTTGACCGCCCCCCCCCCAGTAGTGACTGCTAGCACAAGCCTTCCTTAGAGTAGTATGATGGGCGAAATACTAATAATACCCCAGGCTCCACTCCATCTGAACCAACATTATTAGTATACATTGAGACTCACTCTGTGTTTTACTCCCACATTTACAGTCACAGCCTCAACCAGCCCTGAAGGGGTGCTTATATTCCTGGCTCTCCATTCCCCAACACACTTCATTTTGCCACCCAACCCCAAGGCTGGCTTGTATATCACTTTCTTTTCCTAATTACTTTGCCCTTTAGAATGAACATTTATTCTTTTAAAAATAATTATTTCAGCATTTGGAAAGAACAGCACAGTGTATACTTTATGGTTTAAGGGATTTATAAGCAATAAAAATTTACTTTTAAAACTAAATGATAGAGAACTTCCCTGGTGGTGCAGTGGTTAAGAATCCGCCTGCCAAGGCAGGGGACACGGGTTTGATCCCTCGTCCGGGAAGATTGCACATGCCACGGAGCAACTAAGCCCGCAAGCCACAACTACTGAGCCTGCGCTCTAGAGCCCGCAAGCCACAACTACTGAAGCCCATGCACCTAGAGCCCGTGCTCCGCAACAAGAGAAGCCACCGCGATGAGAAGCCCGTGCACTGCAACGAAGAGTAGTCCCCACTCACGGCAACTAGAGAAAGTTGCAGCAACGGAGACCCAACACAGCCAAAAGTAAATAAATAAAATAAATAAATTTATATTAAAAAAAAACTAAATCAAAGAACTGTGTGAGCCCTTTAGTTGCCTCATTTCCTCAGCTGTGTAGAGAAAGCCCAAGATAAATGGCACTTTTATCATTTAATATGAATGCTCACATATGTTCTAAATAAACATCAGATGTCAGATATTAGTTACCTTTAAAGGGATAACTGACATTTAGTTTCAGGACATAAGATGCAATGTCTAGCTGTCACAAAATCTTGGCTTGTAATACAAGGGTTATTAAAACCATTAGTTGTCAACTTCTATGATAATTTTCTTCCAAGACTGCAGTTTCACCCACTTTCAGGAAAGATGATTTCTTTCAATTCCATGAAGAAACTAAACTTCTCAAGACAGACTCAAACACATTCCCAGGATAGTGTTTCATATTCAGTCAGAAACATATAGGGAACTGGATATAACAAAAGCCATTTATTGAGGTGTCTTTGTTTCAAAAGGGTCCTAAAGAACTTCTTTGATACCTGCTTCATGAAACTTTTTATGTTTGTGCACACATAGAATATTGACTCTCCTATTGTTGTACCTGAGATGGGTTTGCCAAGAAGACAGAAAGTAAATATTTGAGTTCACATATTCACAGGTTTAATGTTTTAATATAACTCCCTCACCAATTTTCTTTGTATCAAAATTTCAACTTGGGGTTTACAAGTTATGGGTGTCTAATATTCCAGTTCACATTAATGCTAAAGATTTCTGATAGTACTCTGGGACTGAATAAATCTAAGAACTTTGCAGATTCCAAACTTAATTTACCTATTTGAAGAAGGTAAGAAAAGGAAATTACTATATTAGGGAGGGGGCATAAGCATGCTCTGTATTTTCCTTCAAGAGAGCAAAGGCTGTCTATGATGGGCTAAATAATTATTTGATATCCAGTTTGATGTGATGTCATGTAGTACCTTTCTAAACTCAAGTACCTTTCTTATATCAAAATTATTAAGGACTGTCCATACTTTGGAAATTATTCTTCTGAGATCATTAGTTTCTTCTTTAATGTCTGTCTCTTTTATCATTTTGTAAAGATAAAGTGAAAACTCTTTTCAAAATAGTTCTGTTGTCTTGATACCGGAACACATATTGAATAAAGCTCATAATGTCTCATTCTTGGGGACATTATAATTGTCTGGCATATGAGCATGTACATTTTTGTGTCACTGAGGAAATCTCAATGGGGCTAATTAATAGAAAAATTATTCACTTTAGTAAGAACATTTTTTTCTTTCTTTCAGTGGAGGACATTTTTCTTCTGATTAATAATTCTCCCTGAACAAAAATATTTTCTAATATCATCATAGTTTTTTGTCTCTTATTTTTTTAACCCTAGACAACTAAGAGACAGTGATTATGTTGACTGGATTTCAGTGTTTGTTATAATTATATGCTTAACTGCTATGAGTGACTACATAAACCCTTTCTATTATAGTGTTGAGGAATTATTTTCAGTCCTGATAAAATATTGCTCATGTTACCATAACCGATACTTTACAATTTGTTAACTGTCACAGTCTTCATTTTTCTCCAGGTGTTGCTGTTGTGTTGCACAATAAGTATGGAGATTCTCTTTGTTGCTTGCTTGATTAAAATAATGGGAACACATACAGTGAAAAGAATATTCCAGTACAATTCACTCATTAGCATAGCTTCCTTTTATGAGTATCGTTCTTCTAGTAGCATCACAAAGAATATTAGTCTGTGTGTTCTCAGAGGTGATTTACAAAACTCATTAAAGATATGGAAATTATTTTAGAAACTATATAAATCAAATTTAGGAGTGGCAATAAATCCTATGTATAATTTCAAACAGTACACATGTCATGTGAAGTAAAGCTCTTGAGTAAACAGAGAAAAGTAAGCCTGATTTTACAAGACAGACAACATTTTAACTGTTTTTCATGATGCTTTATAAATTTGGATTCAGAAAATATGATCATCTTACTTGGAAACGAGAATGTGGAAAAGCATATGAAGTTTTTAGCTAGTGAACTCGTTGTATGCATATAACTATGTACAGAGGAGAGTAAGTTGTACATAGTGAAGTGTGTAGTAATGGTTCTCATCTCTGAAAAGATTTGAATTACTCCACACTCCCAACCTTACCAAGATGTTGCTAAAATAAATTAAAAATAAATTCTCTCTAAAAAGAGAACATATCAGTGTGATCGTTGTAGAATTATATCATGAATATGTACCTTAACGGTGCAGGCTGCTTTAGGTGTGATAATCTTTGAGCACATTAGAGAAGCACTGAAAATATATAAAGGGCTTGTGCTTAAATCATTGAAGTCCCATGCACTCTAGTTAATACATTATTGTTTTGAGTATGCACAATTCATAGTTTTGATCAATTCCTTGAAAACACTTATTCATAAATATTTGGTTATTTGTGTGAAGATTTTGTCCTTGATTCCAAAGGCACTCTTTTTCATCATAAGTTGAAAAAATGTTTTAGTTATGCAAGATGAATAAGTTCTAGAAATCCACTGTACAATATTGTTCCTATACTGAACATTACTGCTGTATTGTATACTTAAACATTTGAGGGTAGATCTCATGTTAAGTGTTCTTAACACAACTTTAAAAATGTAAGTATATAGATATATATATATTTTTAATGGATTCATGCATTTTTATGTCAGATGAATAGACCATAAGTAATTGCCTTGATCTGATTTACATGAAGCTTGAGCTTACATTTTCATTCATATATTTAAACTTAAATCACTTCCTCTTATTCTTCTTGAATATGTTAAAATATAAGCATCCCAGAAAACACTGACATAGACGATTCCCCTGTAAGGGTGTTCCTCCAGAGCAGAATGAGTATCTTAATAACATTTATATTTCAAGCCACAAGCATAGTGCCCAGTTTGCTGTGGTATTAAAAAAAAATATGCTGACATGATAGTGGAGTACTTTGAAAAGTTATTTTGTTATAAATGTGTTACAGCAGATTAAGCTCTAAGTTGATATCTTGTTTCTGGTGGTTCAGGCTTTTCCAAAGAAATCCTTATAGATTTTCCTTCACCTCTCAAATTATCATCCTTAGTCAGTATTGATTAAGTCTCTTTTTTAGCTCTATTTCCTTGTACACACTGTGCAAAGCAAGTTCAATCAGTATAGCTTCTTCTCTTAAAGAGCCTTACACCTAAGAACACACCAATGGTCACGTCTTAAGAGAGGTGTCTTCATCACCTCTTGGTGTCCCATTTTTTATCTCCGAGAAAGGATATTTGTGATGCTCAAGAGGGAAGATGTCAGAAGATAGAATAGGGGCTTCCCACACTTTGGGTCTTTATAGAACTCTGACTGCTAAAGTAAATGTCTCTGCGAAAGAGCCAGAGAATATAGTATTGTTGTTTGCTTTGAAAAAAAACTTCACCTCTGTGTCAAGCTTGCAAATTTGTGATAACGCTTTGGAAATAGCTGAGCGCACAGAAAGCGTTAGCTGACGATGTGATATCATTTTGAATCTTCATGGGCTAGTTTATGATTGTAATGTACTCAAAAAACTCTTTCCTTATGTCGGCTTCAGTTAAAACGTTTGTGTAGTGAGGAGTAAAACGTAGCTGTGGATAGAACAGATCAATTAAAATGCTTTTCATAGTATTTTGTTAGAAATTTAACATCATAAAAGTCTTAGTGCAAATATTTTAAAGATAATAATGGAGATTATAATGATGTTGCTAATGATAATGATAATATGATTTCCAGTGTTTTGAGCACACGCTTGGCTACATACTATCTGAAACGCTTTGTAACTATTACATAAATGTAATCTTCACAGTAATTCCACAACATAGTTAAACGTCTTCAAGCCAGCTTGACTATAAAAACCCCTCTAGTGATTTTCTCTAGATATATTTTCTTCTCTATATACCCTCAGTTAGGTAGGCAAAGAAGGTTTGGGATGGTGACAGATATGGTGATGTCCTGAATTTGTCTTTCTGGCCTACAGAAAATTTCTTTCTCCCTGTTGAAAGTTTGTTTTGTTGTTTGCTGATGACTTGATCTCAGAGGATAGAATGAAGTAAGAAACAGACATTTATCACACATTTTACAGAATTACTACTCATGGTATTGAACCATGAAAATTCAATATTAATGCTCGAAGTTTTTACAAACCAGCTTAAAGTAAAAAGTGACTGAAATACGGAAAGCAGTAATTAAGTTTTAAGCATTTATTTAAACAGTTATTTCATGCTGCATTCCTTATGTAAGTTGGCTTCTTGTATCTTCACTTGCAGATTATTGGAACCTTGGGGTTAACATCATTTCTCATTTTTTTTTAAGTTTGTTTAGTACTCAATAAACATTTGAAATAATACTATACAACCATTTTGTCATCTATTAATGTAATAGTACATTTTCTATTTGAAAACAACCTCCCTCTAAAGGGCAAATTGACAGAAAATAAGGCAGCCTGCACAAGTAAGAGTAAAAGCTGCTAAATTATAAAATGTCAGGCTCTTATAGCCAGTGAAGATATTTACTGGTTAAAAATAAATACCAGAATTGTGCCACAGTGATATTTGTATGTTGTTCACAGAATTCATTCAAAATTACATGCTAGCCTCCAAAATGTAATGAATATTATGCTAAACTGTAGGAAAAAAATACTACTATGTATTGAGTGATGGATATCAGATATTTTAATAGTTCTTTACATACATTTACATATTACAAATATTTACATACATATACCTCTTTAGTGCTTTTATAAACCAAATAGTTTTAAGCATGTTTTTTTGCTTACATTAATTTTTCTAAATTCCTTGATAGTAATCATAATCTTTTAAACTGTTCCTTTATGAGGTTGCTGTAAAGATTTGACTATAACATGCTTCTTTGCCTTATTAAAGGCAAA
Organism: Balaenoptera acutorostrata; assembly: GCF_949987535.1. NCBI lineage: Eukaryota > Metazoa > Chordata > Mammalia > Artiodactyla > Balaenopteridae > Balaenoptera > Balaenoptera acutorostrata. The sequence goes on along the minus strand of NC_080082.1, from coordinate 26,087,056 downwards.
TCAAAAGCACCTGGATGTTGATCGAGTTGAACAGATATGCCATTCACTTTGCCTTATATGATGTATGAACATTTCAGACTTCACACCAAGGAAGATTTACTTGATATAGCGTGTATATTGTTATCATTTCTATTCTCAGGTACAGCTCACTTAAGATCCTAAACATCTAATGCTAATGATAGTGCAGTTAAAAGTTGCTTCATATGAATTTGAAATGGTGCAATCAAAATGTAAATTTATGGTGATGTGTTCAAATTCATACATGTTGTTTTCCACCTAACAGATATCCAATAATTAAAACAAATCCATCAATGAAATTCAAAAACGTGTTTGTATAAATGAAATAATTTGATTGGACTGGTTTCTCAAAAATTTAGTTGAAATTTTAAAGTGGGTAATAATTTTTAAAATTCGTACAAATATATTTGACTTGGTGCTCTTGAATTTACCATACATTGATTACAAAATTGGTTATAATGTTTTTGTCCTTTCCTTATATCTACGGCTCATGGAATGTGCCTTTGAATCTCCTCCCATGAAGAGGTGGCATGTATTTCCCATCCCTTGATTCTGTACTAGCGTTGTGATTGTTCTGGCCAGCAGAATGTATCAGATGCAATGTTTTGGTATGTGCTTCCTTTTACTCCCTGGGAACCTGACCACTGACATGTAGACAAGCTGAAGCTAGTCTGTGGGATGATGAGAGATAAGCTGCCCTGTCGCCCCCTTGCCCTGGCTGACTGCCATCCGATCAACAGGCCTGTGAGTGAAGCCATTCTAGATGAGCCAGTTCCCAGCTGATCTGCCATTGAGTGCTGACACATGACTGAGCCTGGCCCAAATCAACCCTGCTGACCCATGGACTCTTGAGCAATAATAAATACTTATTCTCTAAATCTACAGATTTTGGAGGTAGCATTTTTTTTTTAAAGCAAGAGCATACTAATACAGAGTTTATATGAGAAAAGACTTTAACTCATTTAGAAGATAACAAAAACGGACTTACACAGTAGTAGTATGGTAACTGAAAAAGTATAAACCTCCATATGAAGCCTGTGCCATTTCCAGTGGTTGCTTTTAACTGTCTTTCTAAAATCGTTGAAGAGATGAACATCGTTCTTATTACTCCATGAAGGGAAGAAATCCCTGAATGGAAGCTCAGACTGAGTTCTTGTTCATCTGAGACCTGTGAAACTGGCTAAGAAAGGCAAGCATCCTGGTTAACCTGTGATTTTGCTCTTGGCTATAAAGAGGACAGAAAGTAAGAAACAGGTGTCTTGTTACCTAGTTCCATTGGATGAGGGCAAGCAGCTGCCTTGCTACACTTTGGGCTATCTCTCAGTGTTTATTGATTTAACTGGCAATATACTGAGACAGAGATGTCTTTTTTTTTTTTTTATTAAAATTAATTAATTAATTTATTTATTTTTAGCTGTGTTGGGTCTTTGTTTCTGTGTGAGGGCTCTCTCTAGTTGCGGCGAGCGGGGGCCACTCTTCATCGCGGTGCGCGGGCCTCTCACTATCGCGGCCTCTCTTGTTGCGGAGCACAGGCTCCAGACGCGCAGGCTCAGTAGTTGTGGCTCACGGGCCCAGTTGCTCCTTGGCATGTGGGATCTTCCCAGACCAGGGCTCGAACCCGTGTCCCCTGCATTGGCAGGCAGATTCTCAACCACTGCCCCACCAGGGAAGCCCGAGAAGTCTCTTTTTGAAAACTGCCTTAATCATCTAGGTAATGTAGTGAATGCAGTAGGATGCTGTCATAGGACAGTGGGCCTCCTGCTCGAGAAAAAGAGCATCAAGGTGAAGAAACATCATTTATCAATATATGTGTGGAGGCAAAGATGGGAAGTTTCAAGGGAAAGTGTTTATCATGAGCTATTGTTCTATTAAGCTGGCTTTATTTTGGTTATGTCAAGTGATTGATGTGCAGTAGAGGTACTCAATTTGTCGAGAAGATGTTAGTCCAGCAAAGTGTCAACTGTTCACTGTACCATTATTAAACAGCTGCATTCTCATTGACTTCCGAACAAGAGATTTTCAAGCTTCTGTTAATCAGAAATAAGCAATCCAAAAGCAAAAGAAAAGTCAAAAGGAGTGACAAAAGCACTTGATAGACTTTTAAAGTGTCAGGAGAAAGAACCAAATTACATTAAATACAATTTATCATTAAAGAAAAGGCAAAAAAAATCACATAAGGCAGTAATTGGAAAATCACACACTCTTTGCTTTGTAACCTTTTTTGATCATTGACTTTTATCATTATCTCTCTTGAGGAAGATAATTAATCTTGGGAAATTGTTGATGGCTTTAAAATTAAAATTTATTTGAGAAAACCAAATAATAGATTTCATCTTTTTTAAGAAGCTATTCTGACCTTGGACCTTATTCAAACTGAATTTCCTTGAGTTGCTGACATTTAAAGAAAAAAAAATATTCATTTGGTTGAGTCTCCCATAGCAGTGACCAGGCTTTGACAAATGTTTCTCTAATTTAAAAATATAATTAACACATATCATTTGAGCACAGACTGAATGCCAGGCACTGTTTTAGGCACTGAGGATAAGAAAGTGAATAAAATTGTTACCTTGTAGAATTTGAGTTTTTAATTTTGTTTCCTTTGGAAATGCATGATTGGGCAATAGGAAGTATAGAAGGTTGTGAGATCATTCCATGGTGTATAACCATAGAGAAAAGAGAGGAGAGGGCATTGAAAGATCTACAGCTGATGAGGAAAAATACCTCACTAGAGGAAGAAATTATCTCTGTGACTTTGGCTCATCCATTTTGTGTCCTTTGGCTTTCATTCTCCACATTCTCTCCATTTGATTCATTATGTTCATTAATGTAAAAAAGTCCATGGTTAACACAGTATCATTTTTTTAAAGACAGGATCTGTATTATTTAATTTTCCTTTTGGCTCAGGTAATGTACCTTCCAAATAGTGTACATAAGTTTATAGTTTACAGCTCAATGATTCTTTTTTGTCACAGCTCAATGAATTTTCACAAACTAACCACAGTCTCTGAAACCAGCACTCAGTTCAAGAAACAGAACATGACTAATGTCTCCAGAACCTCTTCATCTTTTCTTCCAGTCACTATTCTCCTTTCCCCAAAGGTTATCCAAATCCTGCCTTTTAACACTAGGAGTTAGCTTCACTAATTTTTGTGAATATAACACACTGTATTCACATTATTACGGATGGGCATTTGAACAGTGTTTTGTAGCACCTTAAAAAAGAAAAAAGAAATATGGGTTTAACAACATGACAGCTAACAAACAAAACAAACTGAAACCAAACCAACAAAATCAAAACAATGGTTGTGAGCATTTGCTTCCTTTGTCCCCTTCTTTGGCAATAGCACCTCATTTATCGTTTGGGGAACTTCCATCCCACATTCTATATTGTACTGGTGGAGATCTTCATAATAATGCTTTCCTCCACCTCCCAACCAAGATGAGTTCATGACCCAAATTAAAACAATCTCTGGAATAAATTCTCAGTATCGTGATACACAGCAAATGCTACAAAGCATTTGTTAGTGCTACAAAGAGATTGTGCATGAGTACCTGCTAGTAATATCTTTCAATACACCATTATTCTTCTCCTAAAAATCCAGGTGTTCAGCTTTACATTTGATTCCGTGACCTCCCAAGTGTCCTTTCAATCAATTTCTTGAAAAGATTAGGCCAGCCCAATTATGTTTCTGTTGCTTGTGTCCAAAGAATCTTAACAGAGAGGGGGGAGTTAGAATTTCACGTGGAAAGAAAGAGACAGCTAATTTGAAAAAATAAAAAGGCAGGAAATGTAAAACTGTTACTTTATGTAGGAAGAGTTTTAAAAATCCCCTTAGTGTGTGCAGCACTGTGAATTAAGTTATTTTTTAAGTCCAATGAGGATTGATGCTTTAAATGGAGTTTAGTCATCATGGCTGACATCTTATCTCCATAAGCTTTGGAAAGGAATGACCATGACTTGGAAACGTTTACCCAAATGTTTTATGACCTATTTGTAACCACATTTCCAGGAGCATCAGGAAGGTGGGAGCCTGACATTACCAATTCAGTGTGTAGGTCCTGCAACTATCCTCTTCTCAGGGACTACAGTATCTGATAATGGAGGCAAGTGGGACTTTACGAGGTTACAAGTCTGTCTGAAACATGATTGGGCATGACTTTAAGGAAGCACCAAGCAGCACAGAATACAGCCTGTCATATTCAATTTCCGGTTCCTGAAGACTTGGAAACATTCTTGAGGCTTTAGAGAGACACACAATATCTCATCATAGATTGTTACAAAAGGAGTTATCCAGCCAGTGAGACTCAAAACCACTTGTCTCTGGGATACCTGGGAAAGTCATTGCAGTATTCTATTACTTTGAGAGGTAAATGTTCCTATAATTTTTTTCTGCCTTTATGTTTTTAAGCAATTCATATAGCCATGATGGCTGAAATTTTTCCTATGGTATCCTATCTTCTGAGCAGTTGTCAACCACCAGAAAACATAAAAATTATCACTATGAATCTAGTCCACTTCATCGTTGCTCTTTTTGTGTAGAGGAAAAACTTGATAGAAACTGTATGTGCCAACATGGCATTTTGGAATAAATAGCTCTATATTCAAAGGCAGTTTTCTTGTAGTCAAATTTAGAATGAGCTTTACATGTAGAAGTGAAATAAATAGAATGCGGTGTCTGTTTTTCTCTGCTTAAAACAGGTTGAATAATCTTGACGCATCTGTCAGCCTTCTTAAATAATTTCAAAGCTAGTCTTTACTTGTAAGGAAAGTGTAGGATGCTGGCTGATTTCTAATACCATTACCTAATTTTCATCCCACAAATGAATAATGAACAAAAGCTCCTTGGGATTTATTTTGGACTTTCTAGATGTAGAATAACTTGATTTATCTGGATGCTTAAATTTTATCTTTCATCAGACCAATTTTCAGGCCTGACTTCCCCAGGAAGCTTCCTGATTGTTTGTTAATAAACTTGGTGTTTCAATTGAGTTTCACTCCAGTCTCCATCAGAATATGAGATCTGCATTCAAATATGAGTTGGTAGCTGTGTGACCTTGGGCAAGTTATTCATTCTCACTTAGCATCTGTCTCCTTATTTGACATCAGGGGAAAGAACAGTGCCTACTTTAGGGAAGACGTGAGGATTAAATGAGATAGTATACGTAAAGTGACTGGAAAATGTCTGAGGCTTTACATGCTCTTGTGCTATGTTCCCTCGAGCTTCAAAACCTTTGCCTGTACTGTTCCCACAATCTAGAATGTTCTCTATCCCTCTCCATTTTTCACCTAGAAAACTCCTATTTATTCTAGTTGCTTCTTAAATACCATGAGCTTCCAGATTAAGTCTGGTTGTCATATCATGCACAATCAGAACCTTCTTGATAGTATATTTCTCATAGGCATTGATTAGGTCATAATACGTGATTTACTGCATTTAATCCTTGAGACTATAAACTCTGTGTTGATAGTGCCCAGGTCTGTTTTGTTTCTCATTAAGTCACAGAATAGAATTCAGCATTTGGCATATGGTAGAGGGAGAGCCTCTCTGTCTACAATCACTGCCCTCTCCCAAAGGCCAACATCCCCTCGACTAGCCCTACTTTTTCTGAATAGGATGGTAGCAGTGATATTGGTAGCAAAGAATTTAGAACAATTGAATAACTGTTGAGTGGAAGTAGTCTGGCCAAACCATGGGTAAATCTCCAAACTTAGCCTCTTTGATCCTCTCCTTTAGACTTTGGAATATTCAGTGGAATTTTTCCTGTTGTTTTGGGGACTGTGGTGAAGTAATCCACAGTTTTTCTCACTGCAATGATTTATTACTGTGATTAAAACAGCCATAAGTTTTTTGAGGTTTCTTTAAAACCTCATTGAGGAGGTCTCCAGCCTTATCAATGATTGCCATTCACAGACTAGATTTTTTACCTTCCGCCTCATGATCAGCTATCCTGTTGGAGAGATACATATGCATACATATATATGTATATATATTCAGAAGGGAGAAAATGATCATCTATCAAATGACTGTACAATCAATGCATGTATTCCTGTTTTCAAAGTGTTGAAAACAAAATTCTTAAAGCATCTAAATAGATGGTTTCTAATACATGACTATATGAATAGCTACAGAATTACTACAGAGTTACTGGTCTCATGTTACCCCTAGAGTGTGGATGAGCTACTGGTCAATCAATCCCAGCCCTAACTAATTCCAAAAGTGCCTCACTAGTTCCACAGTATGCAACAGTGTTGGTTGAAGTTAGTTACTGTTACATTTTCCATTTTGCTTGCAGCATGAAAGGGCTACTAAGTGAGAGGAAGCTTCATATTTCCCAGTTCATGATTATAGGATTTTGCTGCTAGCACAGCACCTGCTAATTAACTGCTCAATCAGTGTTAGAAATTGAATATCATTGCTGAATTTGGCCAGCAAAATAGGCAAAGTTTCTGTTTTCCTGGAGTTTACTTTCTACTGGAGGATCATACTTATATATGTATCATTTTAATTACAATTATTAAAAAAAAAAAAAGTGTAAGAGTCCATAGAGGTACTTAAGCTGGTCTGAGATAGAACGAAAGATTTTGTTGGTGATGAGACATTTAAGATGACGTTCAAGTGCCTAGTGGTAACTTCCTCTCTCTCTTCCTCTTTCATAAATTACAGAGATCCAGGGTGGGAAGGAGTGTGGCCTATAGGAGATGACCAAGATAGCTAATGCCAACAGAATGAAAGGGAAGAGTATCATAGGAGAAATAGTCACAGGTTAAATCATGCACTGCCTTTAAGCCTCGATTTTCTCATCTACAAAATGGAGCTAATGGTGATTGCCTGCGTCTGGTAGAAGGTTGTCAGAAACCAGTGAAACACTCAGTATAAAGGCATATGTGAATTTTAATGTCATTTTTAAAATGCTAGGCAGTCACATTATGTAATGGCACGTACACATGCGCAAGTCGTATAGTGAGAGGAGAATGTGTGATACTACTGTGCAAATGCAAAATGCGTCCATGTGAAGCCCATGCTCCAGCTACATGCAACTGAACTTCAGTTTTTCACTGGGAGGGAGTCTGATTAGAAGGCTCTTAACGTCTGTTCCACGACTCACAAGGTGATCCTGTAACAAGACTTCAAACAGGCTTTATTTCAGACCCAATTTGAGCTGTTCAGTACATACCAATAAGAATGCCAGGATTCATTACATTTGGAAAGACAGATGGTCTGGACGGAGACAACCAATTAATGTAAAATGTGTTCTTTGTTGGCACTTACCACAAAGGAAGATCTTTTTTTGAAGTACCTTGTTCTTAAAGTTTGTTCTATTTTCAGACTAATGCCATTTTATGTAGAAAATAAAAGCACTTAAGGCATCTATGGTTAAAAGTTTACCTATTTTATGACATTTATAGAAAGCTAATGCATATGAATTATTTATTTTAAAGAATATGAAATAAGGTATTCTTTTGAGATATTCCATTAATCATACTTTTCATCTGGTAGAAAAGTATAAGGAAACCACTTTTCCAAAGATTGCTCAATGAGGTCATTTCCTACCTCTCAGAAGTCTTTTACTGAATTGTATAGCTGTCACTGGATGTAAGAATTACTCTGGGTTGTTTGCAGAAGAGAGAAAACACAAATGTACCCTTTATTTACAACACATATCCTTTTAGGTCCTGGCTGTTTGATCAAGCCATGGAAAACATTTTTACAGCAGAAAATATTCTAAGTGATCTCCGCCAAGTACCCTATTATTCAAGGGTTATTGGTGCTTAGGGTCACACAGGGAGTGTCCCCTTAACCCCTGACCCATGTCAAAGCCCATGGAAAGGAAAACATGTTTATCTGGGATGATGAAAGATGGATAGGAGGTAGGACTAGGGCAATATCTTGGTATCATGTATTTCAATTTAGATCTTAAAAGCTAAAGTTCAGAAATTAAATAAATATGAACTTCTGAGCCAAAGTGAGGCGGAAAATGTAATTTATTGGCGTGTGGAAAGAAAATGTTAGAATTTATATATTGATCATCTTTTAAAATATTTTATTTTCTTCATGTTTTATAATATATAGAATATTTTAATATAGAAGTCTATGTATATTATTTACAAATAACTATATTTAAATTGGTGATAAATGTTTCCATATTTTACTGATGAGTACCTGATGAAAGAAGTTTAGAAATCACTGATCTGGGCAACGATGAGTCAGTCAAGTAGGCTAAACCTGAGATATTGGTTTTAGGAAATAAAGAAGAAAAGAGACAAGACAAAAGAAGGAAAGACAATATGAGAAGGAAGAAGTAAAACACATACATATCACATATAAATACATGCACATAGTCTAATAACAATGTTGACCATGTATCTGGAAACATGTCTATATATGGATTTTCAGCACATGAATTTCATAGACTTGAACCAAGTTACTCTCTAAAGTAAGACTAACTCAGCTTGATTTTACCCTTAGAGGTGACATGGGCACTTGAGAAAAGTCATCTAAGCATTGGGTGTCAAACTGTTTTGTGACACCCAATGCTTATTGTGTGTTGTACTTATGTTAATTTTTGTAGTTATTAATTACAATAGTAGATATTATGTCTCAGAAGTACAATGGTAATGGGAATGTTGAAAGGACTAATAAATGGCATTAAATTATTACAAAAATAAAGGTAAAGATGATGGTAATAAATATAATTATTCAAAATGGTGAGAATAATATCACCTGTGATTATGGAACAAATGCTCAACAGAAGGAATAATTGTGAAAGAGAAAGAGCAATTTGAGCAAAATACAAACAGATCTAAGCCTAAGGTATGGGAAAACACGTTTATGGGAGGTGAAGATTATTTTTCCCTGAATTGTCTGATTTCAGAAATCTGCCATGTACACATATATATGAATAACATAAAAGAGCTGGGTGCATTCAGGGCATATATTTCTCAAGAAAATATAAATGAAGTGGACAGAACATGAAATTATAATTCAAATGAACTATTTGACTCAAAGCCTGGCAGTAACAAGCTGTTAGATATAGAGAAGCTACTTAACCTCTCTGAGCTTAAGGTCCATCATCCATTAAGTGGACATAATAAAACCCAGCTGAGAGTATTTTAAATGATTCATGTGAAGTCCCTAGCTTGTGGGCATATGGGAGGTCTTCAATAAGTGGAAGATATTATTGGAAAATGTCTTCTAATCTCTAATCATAATAATCAATTACCATGATAAAAATATTCAGCAGGGGATATTTCACCATCCCTAGCACTTAGACATGCAATGAATATTAGTCTTTCTGCCTCCTTTTTACTTATGAATTCAAGTAAGAAATGCAGAAAAAACTGTTTCATAAGGAAATGAGATTAATTATTAAGCATTTGCTTAATTTTACATAATGAATGACTGTTTTTATTCATTTCATCTGTTTTTTAAAATAGTCTATTTCTGCTTCAGAAATGATAGTGTTTTGCAGTAGCAGATTTGATTAGTAGGGAAGAATTGATTGATGTGAACTCTTTTTCACTTTTATTATGATGGGTTACACAAAGATATATTAAAAACGTTTAAACAAAGAAAAATTAACACATAATGGGAATATATTCAAGCAACTACTTATGGCTCTTACAGGTAAGCGAGGATGACCAGGTGAGCAAGGAAAACACAGTGAATGGAAACAGACTATTCAGTCCTCACAAGACTTCATAAATGTACCTAAGCTAAAAAAACAGGAAGTACTAGGTACACTGTTAAAAGTGAGCAGACGAGGTACATTTGGGGGAGTCAAACATTCTGATGATAGTTAGATGAAGATTTAATGGGCAGGCTAGACTCATACTCTGTTGCAATTCTGACGGTAAACTAGAACTGGAATGAGGGAGGTACATCAACCAAATCTTTAAAATCCCTTGACTTATTTCATCTTTCATTTTATTGTGATAGTATTGTGAATTATCAGGAATGAAAATATTTGAGTTATTTCTTTTTACAATGAATAAATATTTGCTAAATAAGAAAATTAATGAATTTCCTGGCACTGACTCTATGTAGCATATCTAGCAATTTATGTGAGCTTGCATATGTGTGTTTCCCCTTCTTGAGAAGCAAATGGATATATCGAATGGTATGCAGGTCTTTCTAGGCATGCGGGGCTAGATGGAGCGTGCCTAGGAAGACCTACATACCATACATTACCACTACAGGGCAAAGTCACAAACATAAGGTTTTATAACAGACGCAAAGGTTGTCTGCAGATAGTATGCCTTAACAAGGAGATAGTTAGCAGCGCCTTCACCCACATCAATAAACAGTCTTGTCTCCTATCGCCCTCACCCCTCCATTTTCCCTCTGTTCTTAACCTCTTTCCCTGCAAGACAAAACTAATCATCTGAGGGGACTGATCAAAACATTGAGGTGTCTGAATTCTTGTCATAAATTTTTCTAGTGAGAAGGATATAGCTGGTCCTGAAACCTCAGAACCAAGATTGAAGATGGTGGATGAAAGTTACCTTCTTCAAACAAAGGAAGAAGAATTCTGAGCAAACAGTTAACACATTATTGGTTGGGAAGAAGGGATCAGAGAAACAAGAACAAAATCAAATTATTTCCAGGAAGAAGGAAGATTTAAGACAGCCCATAGACAAGACATAACATTTAAAGTGTCCTTCCTTTGAGTTTTTTTTATTCCATAGGTAGATGACAGAAGCCTTCCTGAAATGCTTGTCTATCATCAATAGCCATGCTTTAATTAGTTTCTGTATATCTGACATGGAGTTTTATTGGTGAATCTAGTAACATCTTGTTAAGTAGTGTGATGAAATGAGAGTTCAATGACAAAATCAGAAATAAAATTTGTGAATTAGCTATAATAATTTAGGGATTTGCTACTCAAGGTGGAGTATGCAGAGTCAACATAACCTGGGAGCTTGTGAAAAATGCAGAATATCAGGCCCTACCACAAGAATCAAAATCTGTACTTTAACATTTAACAAGATTCCTAGGCGATTCATATGCATATTAATTTGAAGAGCACCAGTTTAGAGAAATCCTTGATCCTTGTTTGAACAAGTTATAAGGTTCTAGTAAGGCCTTAGGCATGATGGCTTGGGCTACATCCTGAACCAGCCCAGTGTCCAGTCATACTTTTTGGATTCTGTCAGCTGAAAGGGTGACAAAATTTTGCCTCTGGAGTCTTGGCATTTGCTTCATTCAAACCTTCTACTTCAAGTGATAATGATGATGACTGCATCACAAATGAAAGCTTAGAGACAAATCAAAGTTAGAGTAACTGAACAGCCAAGGCAGCCCTAGTTTATGACTGCTGCCCCAGCATAATGGTTAATAATGTCCTATTTTACGCTCAAACATATCTGGGTTTGAAAGATAAAGTATCGATACGTGGTCACGCTAAGAATGGACCGTATACGTTTTTACTTTTATGTTTGCTTGCTAATAAATGGTTAGTTAATAAATGCATGTGTATTTATCACAAAATAAAACAAAAACAAACAAAAAAAGGCTCTCAGGATATTTACGTACACCATGCACACACACACACATTTTTTTGGTAGCAACAGAAGACAGATGAGCTTGATAGAGATAAGAGCTTCCCTCAGAGGAGCTGACTGCCTTCACGTTTGTGCCCCTAAAAGGGCAATTCAAACAGTTTTCCAGGAACAAATGACAGCCCACCCCAGAGAATTCAAGCCTCTGACTTTTTCAAGACAGATACGTGCTTCTGATTTTGAAGTGTCATTTCCTTCCAGATTCTTCTCATTTAGACCACAAAGCATTTAAAGACTGTTGAATTAAGTTTTATTCTGAGTTCAAGTTGAAGGTGTTATATGTGCCCCGCCTTCCACATTCTCTGAGGGAAGAAAGATTTGCCAACTGTTTGACCAAGAAGCTCAGTCTTTGGTAATATGGGGGATGTTTTATTTCTCGCCGCCTTTCCTCCACATGGTAGAATCATTGCAGTGACTCCTGTGATACACTTTTATTTTTCATAGGTTATCTAACCTGTTTGAAAAAAAGCTCTACTTGCTTAAGAATGAATATTGTCACCTCTGTTTTATCCTACCATCTCATTGTTTTTAGGTTTAGCAAACCCTTTAGAAAAATCATTATTGTCCCCTAACCCCTCACAACAACTATGTAAAAAAAAAAAAAAAAAAAACTACTCAAAACAAAAATGACAAGAGAAGAAAACTCCAGAATCAGCCATCTATAGTAAAACTCACAACAAAAGAGGATATTTTATATACCACAATAAACATTTCCAATTCAATGGTCTTTGTGGTATTAAATGCTTATTTCACACAAACTTCAAAATATTGTCTAGAGAGATAAACACATAGCCAAATGGTAGGCATATTTTTGTAATAGAAAAATTCTGTTTTCTCTCGACAGTGCCAGAAAAAATACTAACAAAGCTTTAACAGAGCAAAGTGTGCAATAATAATCAATATAACTCATGTTGCTACTGTTGTATTTGCCCAAAAACACTGTTAGCAATGATTTCCAACACAACTTAGCATGTTTCCACTGTTGGAACCACCCTCCTTCTATATTAAAGTTACCCAAGAGAATAAGATAAGAAGAATCACATCACCACCCTGCTGTATTTGTTGAATTTCCTTGGAAATTAATTATTTAACTCTTGTACCTGTTTCATGTTTGTTTAGAATTAACAATCTGCTTCTCTACAAGGTGTTTGAAATGGATTATAATAAAATCACTTTCATGCCACTGTACATGGTATGCAGATATTCAGAGAAAAATAGAAAGATGGATATTGTGAAAAGTGATAATTGTATTAAGAGGCAGAGCTGAGTCATACACTCAGTATATTACACTCTGTGCTTCCTGGCAGCCAGTGCAAAGAGGGAAAGAGTGAGAGAGAGGGAAGGAGGAACTGAGAGAAGGTGGGAAGGAGGGAGGAGACGAATTTCACAGGCACTATTACGTGACACAAGACAGCCCTGCAAGTCTTCAGAAAGTACTATGCAAGCTCTGTTGTGTAAACAAGGTGGCAGTGCTGACTGCCTGATCCATGTCTCCACATAGCCTCAGCCTACTCTTTACCATTGACTGCAGAAGTAAAATTTATGTTAGAGCATATGCATCACCAGAAATATTTCCCTGCCTTACATATTTCACTTTATGGTTCTTTACCCACATTTGCTGTTAAATACAATAGTTTTAACGGCTGTCTCTAGGTTCTATCAAAGTACCCTAAAAATCCTAGAATAATATTTTCCACCTCATTTCCTCCTTTCATTCCACTGCGTTGTGATAAAGTACTATGTCCGATAAGGGAAAGTGACAGCCTTGTCAAACTCTGGAGCAAGCATTTGCATACTGTTATTTTATTCAGATGATTAGAGCAGCCACCAGAAACTAAAGGAATTCAGTTTCCCTAAATAATACAGTTTCACTGATTATGGTGTTTTATCCTACAATCTGTCACTCACAAACTGCCTCTTTTTTAGATCTGTGTCTTTATTTTTTTTTAAATAACTTTATTTATTTTTGGCTGTATTGCGTCCTGGTTGCTGTGTGAGGGCTTTTCTCTTGTCGCGGAGCACGGGCTCTAGGCGCGCAGGCTTCCGTAGTTGTGGCTCGCGGTCTCTAGAGCACAGGCTCAGTAGCTCTGGCGCACCGGCTTAGTTGCTCCGCGGCATGTGGGATCTTCCCAGACCAGGGCTCGAACCTGTGTCCCCTGCATTGGCAGGCAGATTCTTAACTACTGCGCCACCAGGGAAGTCCTAGACCTGTTCTTTTTAAGTAGGAAAAAAGGTTCCTTATTTTCTACTATAAAATATGTTGTTAAGGAAACAAAATCAACAGAGGACACTGGGCACCATCCTTATTTTGATGAAGGATTGGATAATAGTCATTAATGCTAATACGGTGATAAAACCACCAAATACTTTAGTGTCTCTAATCCCAGAAGATGAAAGTGCTTTATAAACCTTAAGCAAATATGCAGAGGTCAGCGGTGCATTTTCAGAAGACTTTAATAGCTGCTTCAGAAAAACATCTTATTTCTTGTCCACAAGTCACTTAATATCACACTTTTAGGGACAACAAAAAAAAGAAATTCCTCACTTAAGGCTTTTAATGTTACTCCCTCTCAAAAGGGTAGAGTATGTTTTAATGTTTTTGAGTTTCTTGTTTCTCAAGTTCATTGATTCAAATGGTAAAATTGGTGGATTAAACCATTTTTCTCATCAGCTTTTGTTCTGGTCAACCTTGAAGGGAAGGCTATTGACCAGGAAGCTCTGAGAGAAATTGTGCTAAGAGCTAGCTTTTCCCTCTGTTAATTATATGAGTGTTAGAATGCTTACTCCAGGAAAGAGTAATTTTCACAGGAGGGGGCAGAGATTTTTTAAAAATATTCTATAACATTTGCTTATAGTAATAGCTACACTTTGCAGCTGTAGTTCCTGTTATTTTGTCTAGTCACATGCAAAAGGGCAGAGCAAATAGCCTGGTCTCTGGCATCAGACATATCTGTGTTTGGATTATTGCTCTTTCCTTACTAGTTGTGTAACCTTGGAGAGGTACTTAAGTATTCTGAGCTTGTTTTCTCATCTGAAAAATGGCAAACGCTACCTAACATTATTTTGCTGCCATTCTCAAAAGAGTATGTGTCTTAGATGCCAGAGACTAGAACTTTGCCCTCTGCTTAAATGCATAAAGGCATTTTCTTTTACCTATGTAGAATGAAGGAAACTAGGGCAAATTTTTCCTATCCCGTCCCAATAGTCAAAGATATTTGGCATTAGCTATATGGATGATAGCTTTAAGCAGAGCAGTTTACATCCCCAGGTGACATTCAGACCTTTCCAATCAGGTGATCCTCCCCATTGTGTCTCCTTATAGCACATACGGAACTTTGTTCCAAGGCTAAGCATCTATCTGTGTCTTTCTGTCTCTCTCTTTCTTTCTCTCTGTGTGTCTCTGTCTCTTTCTGTGTCTCTTTCTAGCTCTCTCTCTCTCTGTGTCTGTCTCTGTCTCTGTTATTGAAGGCAGACTTGTGAAAATTCTCTATTCCTACGTGGTGATATAGAGGTACGTGTCTAGATTCATCTGGATCTGGCTGTGAATCCTGTCATATCTTACTAGAAATATGACGTTCAGCAGCTCACTTAACCACTCTGAATATCATTTTCCTTATCTGTGAAATCGGATTTATGAGTATCTACTGCATAGAGTCGTTGCGAGGATTCAATTTGAAAACTAATATTTGTGAAATATAAAAGGTGAAATCCATGAAACTCATGCTCTGTAAAATGTCATGAACTTTAGCAATGTTAGACTAGCACCCCATTTAATTCTGAAATCCTTTAAGGGTGGTACAACCAAAGCTCTTTCCTTATCCCCTAGAGTCACCTGTCAGTTCATTCATAGATCATCATCTCAAGTCTTACTCTCTTCTCTCCACCTCTCACTCCTCTGCCGTCCTTTCCCAGGACCCATTCCTTCTTCATTGTCTGTCTTAGGCAATCAGTCATTACTGTATGGATTCCTGTAAGGATTTACCTTTGACGGAGTTGGAAGTAATTTTTTTCCTGCACGTTGGCAGATGGGGTGACAGGAGAGAGACACATCTTAGATTCTGCCCCCTACCTGAAGCATCTATCATGAAAAATTTACAATGATTTACTTAACAAAAGAGTCGAGGTATGAAAATCCCTCTTAGACTTTGATTATTATTTAGCACTGATGGTTTGTTCATGTCCCTCTTCCTAACATTTGGCTCTGGTTTGCGGCTTTTGCTAACAGAGTCTCTGATTCTCATCTGTAGCATGTGGAGGAGGCTGAGATTGCCCTTTCTGTTATTCTCTCAAACCTTGGCATGATCCATCCCCACACAGAGGAAAGGATAAGTGTCCTGGGAAGATGGTGAACAAATCAGAACACCCATTCATGACCAAATTTGGATTTTCAAATTATTGTGACTAAATAAGAGAATTTTGTAGACAGCTTTGAACAGTGTTGATATAGTGGGTGGGCAGGTTTCCAATAACCTTATACAATATTCTAGTTGAGGGAAGAGGACAGTTCTATGCACACTTACTCCTTCGTATTAGCAGAGTCAGCAAACTGTAAGTCTACAGCTGGTGTTTTACAATGACAATGTAAAAGTCTAAGAAATATTTTAACATCTTAAAATTTGGGGAGACTAAGTGATCGTCATTTTCGTATTGCTGCTTTTATTCGTCATATTAGAATGTCAACAGAAATGCTTGGCAAGACATGTTAGTGAAATTATGCTGTGTATCAAAATGAAATTTACTGACATCTTAAAACATACATAAAGGGGGGCGGGGAAAGGGCTACCACATTTCTTTAAAACTGTCTTTCACAAAATATAAAATCTCTAATTTTATATAAAATATAAACACTTGCTTACACCTATGATAATTATGGCTTGTGTTTTTCTTGTGTGCATTGCATTTATGTTAAAAATAATAAATAACAAAGTGCAGATATTTTCCCTGTGCTTTTAGAGTTCAGTTGTGTTAAGGTAAATTTCAGAGGTATACTTGTTTCTCTAGAGACAAGACTTACTCCTAAACTTACAACTATTATTGTAACACATGTGCAATTTTAGCTGATAGGAAATATAAAAATATAAGCCTGACCTTAAAGTCAAATGTGTTTCCTTCCTAATCTCCAAGAATATTAAGAAAAATATATTAAGATTTACCAAAAATTCTCACTTTGTAACTTTTTTAAGCAGGGAAATAATCAGTTAATCCTTCCAGATTTGGATGTAATATTGAGCATCCACTCTCTGGATGAGCATGTGTTATTTCTCCCTCCTGGGTATCCCCCTGACTATTTGTCTCAACATACCACGCCAACGACTTTTTCTCTTGCTCGCGGGCAAACAGCATATAGTTCATGTTGATCGTGGTGAATTCCTATTTTTTTCATTATAAAATAATTTTCCAGTCATCAGAATCCCCAGAGAGTCTGCAGAATTGTCCTTTTACAAAGCAATGGCAAAGGATTGTTCTTCCCTGATAACTTTAGTTAAGGCTAACTAGAATTAAGTCATTTGCAGAGATTACAATAGGAATGTAAACCAAGTATTGGTTACTTTCCAGATTCACACGATTAAATAAGAGTTCAGAAAAAATAGGCATAGTGAAGTACAAGCTTGTTTCCAAATCCAAAAAGTTCTTCCAAATTTAAGGTCAGAGAGCAGAATTGAAATGAAACAGCTGAGAAGCAGAATATTAACAAATGACAAATCTAAGTTCTCTGATGGTGAGGTGTCGAAACCAGGTGATGGGATGGAAAAGGCCTGATATTGGAGAACAGGCATGAGCTTTGAAGTCAGACATACTTAGGCATGAATTCCAGCTCTATTCTTCCTTAGCTTTGACTTAAGCATATTACTTAAGTTTTCTAAGATCCCTTCCTTCCTTCCTTCCTTCCTTCCTTCTTTCCTTCTTCCTTCCTTCCTTCCTATTTATTTATTTATGTTAAAGAATATAATACCTACCTTTCAGCTTTTGAAGAATTAAACTAGAAAATATGGATAAACTGCTTAGCACAGTCTCTAGCACATAGTGCAGTTTAAAATGCTTGTTCCTTTCCCCACTTCTCCTCTTAGAAAATGACATGAATTCCTGCTTCCTGTTCTGTCTACCATAACGCCTGGCTGGTACCACTTTGGGCATCTCTATGTTAGTTTTTAACATGAAACCTTTATCCTGTCTCAGACTTCCTTTCATTGTGTTTGTGTGCCTGCATGTGTGTGCAGTACGATGTCTTCCTGCCATTCAGCTGTTCTGCTTTCAGAGATTCCTGAAGTAGGGCTGTGGGGAAAACACAACAGTAAAATTTCTATTTGCAAAGAAAATGTATGACAGAAAGGTTTCTTTGCAACTCCTCAATGTCATCCATCAAAAAGTCACTGGTATGTTTTCAAAGGAAATAGTCATTTTCTTTTCCTTTGTAAAATGAGCTATAAAAGTCTGTTCCTTGAAAATGGCCAGTGATGTGGAACTTTTCCCATTATAAGATGTCCATAGAAGTACTGGAGAGTCTAATTGTTAAAAAAACAAAAATCTTTAGAGTGGGCTATGATTATTGCTTCAGAAAGTAGAATTATTAGCTCTTATAAAGAAGCACTAAGAATAAGACAAGTATTTGAAGAACTATCGCTTTGCAGAGGCATTGAAAAAAGACAGTTTTCCCATATTCGCTTTATTCAGAATGAATGAAGATTTTTATTTATTTCTAAATTGACTGTAGCTTTGGATGTCACATTTATGTTCCAATTCTGGCTTTACTAGTTGTAGGACTTCCGGAACCTGAACTCACTTTCTTGTTGATTTTATTTCTATTTATACCAAGTAAGATAACCAAGTTGTATCTAAGCCACAGGAGATGCCCAATAAATAGTTATATACATACAGATGTATACTTGCAGAACTAAGGTCATTATCTTTTCCAATTCTGACAAAAGCTTTAAGGATTAGATATTCTAACTCTTGATTTTCTTGTTGGGAAATTAGAGAGCTTAAGTAATTCAAACAGGGTCACAGAGGTCATCTAGTTGAGCCAGGATTTGGAATTGGGTCCATCACTTTCTTTCATATCTTGGAACTATGAGTGAGTTTCAGAGCTAAGAAGATGACAGGCACATGTGTTCTCTGAATGCTATATTTGATTTGAAGTCCCTCCAAACCAAGTGTGAGTTCAGTGAAAGTTCCAGACTTCATACAAAGCAATGGTGTAAAGGAAGTTTTCCCTGACGTTCATGTACAATGAGGAGGAGGGATACTAAACATAAAAGCAAGACTTGACCTTCATCTGTTAGATGCATTCCTGCTGCTTTTCATTCTTCACTATAGCTTGTTGAAATTATTTTGGATCTTGGCCCTATTGTTGATTTAAAATCAACATGCGTGTGGCTTCCATAATTTTATCCAAGACTTTGATCAAGGCAGCCAAAGATGCCTCCAGAAGAGAGGTCCCATTGTGAAATCTATTGCAAAGCATGTGTAGAATGTGGTTGTCAATGAGCTATAAGGTGTGGTATCCATACTTATAATTTGTTTTAAAGCCAGCTTCTTTACTGCCCACCAAGTTGTAATGTACATTTTTGCTGGTTGAAATAAGGCATGCTACATCTGTGTCACTCACTTGCTTGAAATCTCTTTCAAAGAGAAAGACAACTGGTAACCAATATTCAGAAACAAAGAGGTCCAGAAGAACATCTGGTTTATTTGTCAATTTTACCCCTGGTGTCCAGCATAGTATCTCACATGCATAGTTGTTTAAAAGATATTAATTCAATAAACTGTTTTTCATCGAGCCACAAAATTAGTTGTTATAGTTAGTACACAATGATTTGTTACTTAAATTTTCAACTAAGTGTTTGCTATTTAGACTCTCATCAAATATACAATGCCAAACAATATGAAATTAAGTCAATTATAACACACATTCCTAAAAAAATAATATTATGAATGAAGTCTCGTTTAGGACACAGTAGAGCTAGAACCTGGCACTTTGCTCTGCAATCATCTGTCTTTTGCTTCCACAAAACTATCTTGAGTTAGGAGTTCTGACCTCAGAGACTTTCTTGCAGAAGTAACCACCAGCATACCAGTTGCTTAACTACCTTCTGTCAATCAATCCTTTAGATTTTCCACTGAGGTAGGTATTATTTCTGACCTAGTTATGCAGATAAATAAAATTAAGCTCAAATACTTTGTTTCATTAAGGTCTCTTATTGCTAAGTGTTACATCCCATGATTTTGTCTTACTTCTAGACCTTGCAGTAGTTTTGAAGGCTTTGAAGGCTGAAGACAACAAATAAGTGACTAAAAATAAATTTTTCATTAAGCAAGTTTTCCTAAGCTTGGAAATGTGTATACAGTGAGAATAAAGAGGGAGAATTTCAAGTAAAATAGAGATTTGGAAAAAAATATTTTGTTTATTAGTAAATCCAGCTCCCCTCTTCCAAAGAAAGAGGTTACCATGAAAAATAAAATGGAAATGCTTAGTAATTATTGTAATAACGCAGAAGAGAAACCTCTTCTTTGTATCAGTATCCAGATAATCCAAATTTTAAAAGAAGAAATGAACAAATATGTAAATTTCTACAGTATCTCTATTGCCTTTACAAAATGAAATTGATTTCTATAAATATATTTGTTTAATTTTCTTGTTATGAAATTATGCTTTTATTAAACAAATTTTCCCAACAGCATGCATATTTACTATTTTGAAAGAATCATACTTTTGCACTGTTTCCACATCGTTCACTTTATAAGGACAATAACTTGAAATAATGTTTTGACTTTTATTGAAATAGTCATACTTTAGTAGTTTATAGGCATTATATTGATATGCATTTAAATTTATGAAAACATTTCAAAATGTTTTGATATGTGTACTTTTAAAAAATACTACCCCTAGAAGAATTGTCTTAAATGGTGTTTAACACAGTGCTTGCTAAGTAGATATAGAGACACATCCTTTTTTGGTGGGGGGGAAATCACACAGCCAAAGCTAGAAAAATACTAGCAAAGTGACAAGAAGTTTAGCATGCATGTCTCAGTTAAATGAGCACAAATGTGGAAAAGGGGTCACTTACTGTTTAATTCATTGAATGGAAAATCTTTCAAATCACTGATAGCTACTCTGAGTTCAGTGAAAGTTTCATTTGAAAACATTTTGAGTGCTACTAGTTGACTAGAATTGGCTGTATAACATAAATGATTCTTTCTGTTAGATAGCATAAGAGTTTTACAATAAAATGATCACCACCTTTATTATCTGTGACATTTTGTGATGCAGATGTTGTATTCTTATGCAAAATGTAATAGATAATAGTTATAAAATGCTATGCTAAAATTAGGCTGATTATTCTATTTGATTTAAAATGTCACGTAGTAAAGGTTATTTTCACTCATTAAGATTAAATGCAAGTAGCCATATGTTAGAACAATCTTTTGAATTGAAAGTACACTCAGCTAAAAATCATCAACAAACTCAGAAATATCCAGAGAAAAATAGCTTTCTTTTTTATTTGCCAAAGCACCTTCTCTCAATTAAAATGTTATTATATTACACTCATGGATGGCAATTCATTATGACAGATCTGATCTTGAAAACGGTAAATCATTCTATGTATAAATTTGATGATGTTTTGATGTTAAAATGTGTAAAATTTGTCAATACTCCAGAAATGGAACATCAGCCAAGAGGATTATCGGTCTACCCAATAATAATGTAACCATTAAGAGGATAACATTTTCCAATTGCAGTTAGATGCCCTAGTTTTAAAGGGGCTATCATTTTCAATAATTTGGCAGATTTGGTCCATATTTCTTTCAGAAATTCATTTCTTCATTATGCCTCAAAACAATTTATGGTGCGTTTATGTTGGTGAAGATAATTTGCTTATTTTATTGTGAATGGAAATCAGTAGTTACATGCAATCCCATTTTCTGCAGACATAGTTAATTCATGGTAGTAGTTTTATATAGAATATTAGCTGTGTTGGGTATGATGAAAACGTAACTATAGTAAATGCCTCTGTTATAACTGAATTTCCTTGGACTTGATGGAAAAGAAATGTTGACTTAATGCTAACAATTCCATGGATGATTTTATGACAAGCCTGTGAATCACTTTGCCCTACTAGTGGTGTTAGGGAAATATTAGAACTGTGTTTGAATCCCAGCTTCTCTATTTCTATGCTGTGTGACTTTGGGCAGGTAGCATGGCTTATCCAAGTCTTAATTTTATCACCTGTAACATGGGAAAAATTATAATACCTATGTCATAGGATTGTTGATAGGGTGAATGAGAAGATATATGTGTAATTTTAGTTTTTTTCCCTTTTTATGGACGTATCACCAGTGCTTTGAAAAGTACCTGACAATTAATGCATTAAAATATTTATCTGATAATCTCTAGTTGCCTACATGTTGCTGCAAATGGCATCATTTCATTCTTTTTTATGGCTGAGTAGTAGTCCATTGTATATATGTACCACCTCTTCTTTATCCACTCATCTGTCAATGGACATTTAGGTTGTTTTCACATCTTGGCTGTTGTAAATAGTGGTGTTGTGAACATAGGGGTGCATGTATATTTTTGAATTATAGTTTTGTCTGGATATATGCCCAGGAGTGGGATTGCTGGATCATATGGTAACTCTATTTTTAGTTTTTTAAGGAACCTCCATAGTGTTCTCCATAGTGGTGGCACTAAATTACGTTCCCACCAACAGTGTACGAGGGTTCATCGTCTCCTTTGCTAGATATCTTCTGTTTGTCCCAACTCCAGATCCTCCAGGCACTTTTTCCACCAAATTGCCTGCCCTGGAAACCTGACCCATATGAACTACGTCATTCATTCTCATTGTGTTCCCCAAACCAGCAGCAACAACATCACCAGGATCTCCATAGAAATGCAAATTACTGAGCTCCACTCATATCTACTGAAGCAGAAAATCTGAAATGAGGAAGAGCAGTATGTGGTTTAATGCTGCTTTGAGTTCCTGGACCTAATTCCACTGGAGAGCAGGGTCCCCACCCGCCTCCACTACCAAGCAATCGGCTAGACATAGCATTAGATCCCACAGATAGCGGGTCAGTCCTGTAAGACTACCCCCACCCCCAACTTCAGACACCAGTTGCAAGCCCAGGTTCCCAGGTTGCAATCTGTGCTTCTCACCAACCTGTTGTAGATTGGAGACACTCTGGGTTTCAGATGCCAGTCGCAAGTCCAAGGGTTACTTGTACTTCTGGCTGAAGGACTATAAATCAGAGGGTCTCACAACCCTCTCCTCGGGTTTGATTGATTTGCTCAAGCAGCTCACAGAACTCAGAAACATTTTATTTAGTAGATCACACGTTTACTATACAAGGAAGTAACTCAGGAATGGCCAGATGGAAGAGATGCATAGGGCAAGTTATGGGGAAAAAATCCGGAGCTTCCATGCCCCCTCTGAGGGCACAACTCTCCCCCAATCTCCACGTGTTCACCAACCTGGAAGCTCTCAGAACTCTGACCTTTTGGGGTTTTATGGAGGCTTCATTACACAGGCACAGTTGATTAAATCATTGGCCACTGACAAGTGATTCAACCTCCAGACCCTCTCCCCTCCCCAGAGGTCAGAGGGCTGGGACTGAAATATCAACCCTTTAATCACCTGGTTGTTTCTCTTGGCAACTAGCCCCGATCCTTAGGGGCTTTCCAAAAGTCACCTCAGTAACATGACAAAAGACACCTGTATAGCTCTGAGCACTTAGGAAATTCCAAGAGTTTTAGGAGCTTTCTGGAAAGCTCCTAGAGGAGGTCAAACATATATTTCTTATTATAAATCACAGTATCCCAAAACTCTCCAGGTAACTGTGCTGCATGCTAATGTTTGAGAAACAGTGGAGTACATCAACAAGGTCACTTGGTTTCTGGCTGAGTTCAGCCAGTGAGAAGAGCCTGCTGAAGATTAGAGGCAAGGAAGGGAGTGAAGTTGGGATCCCTCCCTCCATGCAGTGCCATTTCAGGCTGGCTGCGTTCCTCCGCAGATGGCGGTGGCTCCTATCAGATGGCTTTTAAATGATCATTCTTCCTCAAGGTTTTGGTTTCACTTCCCCTCTTACCCTTTCAGTTATATGAGTGTAAGAATACCCACTGTTCCTTGCTTTGAGCTGGTAGATTGCCTGTGGTTTTCCTATTACACTGCCTATACCTTTGTAAATAACCCCTTTATAAAAATGGCCTGACGTTACACAAATTGAATGTCAGTTCTTTTTTTTTTTTTTTTTTTTTCCTACTACCCTGACTGATACAGAAACTGATGAAGAAATGAGGCATTGAGTATTGAACTTGCACTCAGTCAGGGTCAGAACTGGGACCTGAACCTAGGGTGTCTCTGATTCCAATATATTATTAGAAAGAAAACTTCTAACACTCCCAGGATATTGATTTAATATTTTATTGAGGGTATAATTTACATAAAATATTCAGTCTGATAATATTTGACAAACGCATATACCCTTGTAACTCAAACACCTAAAAAGATGTAGGACATCTATATTATTGCCAGAAGTCCCCTCTTGCCACTTAGTCAGTCCTTCCACTGGAGGCTATCAAGTTTTGGTGGGCTTTGCCTCTTCTAGAGCTTCATATAAATTGAATCATACAGAACATACTCTTTTGTGTCTGGCTTCTTTCACTCACTGTAATGATTCTAGGATTTATCCGTGTGTTGTGCTTCTCCATAATGTGTTCCTTTTTATTGAGAACTGTTGCTCCTTGGTATGAATATACCGTTATTTTAAAATCCATTTTCCAGTTTGGGGGGCACTTGGATTTCTTCCACTTTTTGTCTATGATGAATAAACTGATGTGAACATTCATATATAAATATTTTGAACCAGTGTTGTAAGTCATTTAACATTATATGCATACTTGGAGATTTTCCAGATAACTTTCTGTTATTGATCTCCAATTTAACATGGATGAGGTCAGAGGATATTCTCTAATTCCAGTCCTTTTATATTTATATATATTTATATTATGGTGACCATCCGGTCTACCTTAGTAAATGTTTCTTGTACATGTGAAAAGACTGTATCTTTTGCAGATGTTAGGTCAAGTATTCAATAAGTGTCTGTCAAAGCTGGTTAATGGTATTGTTCAATTCTTCTATTTAATTTGCTTTTTTTGGTCTTCTATTAATTAATGAGAAAGAATATCGAACTCTATAATTGTGGATTTCTTCTTTAAGTTCTGACAATTATTGCTTCATGTATTTTAAAGCTCTGTTATTAGGTTCATATACATTTAGGATGGTTATACCTTCATGATGAATTGATCCTTTAACATTATGAAATATCCATCATTACTCATTTATGTACTGAAGTCTGCATTGTCTGATATTAAAATGGACACCTCAGCCTTTAATACTTTGTGTTTGCATAATATATTTTTTGGCATCCTGTTCCTTTTACTTTGTATGTCCCTATATATGCGAAGAAGCTTTCTTTTAAGCATATTGTTGGGTCTTTTTATTTATTTATTTATTTTATTTTTTTACCCCTTCTGAGAATTTCTGCTTTTTAATTTTCAGGTTTAGACTATTTATATTTAATGTGATTATCAATATGACAGGATTTAAATCCACTATCTACCTAATTATTTTTTATTTGTTCCATTTGTTCTCTCTTCCTTCCCTCACACCCCCCTGCCCCCTTCCCCTGCCTCCTTTTGGATTAATCAGGTAATTTTAGGTTTTCATTTTATCTCCACTATTAGCTTATTTACTTTGCATCTGATTTTTTTCTGTAGTGTAGAGGCTGTGCTAGGTTTTAAAATATATGTCTTATTAAAGAGAAATGGCAACTGAATGCAAGCATTACCTTGAATTTCCTTTTGCTATAAAGAAAATTATTGCAGTAACTGATAAAATCTCAATTAAGTTTGTGGATTAGATATTATTAAAATATTAGATATTATTAAAACATTCTGATTTTGGTAGTTCTGTTATCATGTAATATAAGTCCTTGATTTTGAGGAATACATATTGGAATGGAATATTTATATATGTAGGGGTATCATGTCTCTGTGTTGTATACATAGAGTTGTGTGTGTGTGTGGATGGATGGATAGATAGATAGATAGATAGGTAGAGGAAGGGAGGAGAGAGAAAGGGGAGAAAGCAAAGGTAATATAAATGCTATTATTTTAGTAATCCAGGTGAAGTTTGGCTGACTATTATTTTTACAACTTTTTAAGTCTAAAATTTTCACAGAATAAAAGAAATTAAGATAAAATGTATCTTAAAATGTATCTTTGACTTACTATAGTCTACGTTAAAGTAATAGTATGCCATTTCATATAACAAAAACTTACAACTATATACCTCCATTCCTCCATGTCTTTTATGTTACTGTTGTACCATATTTCACTAGTGTGTGTGTGTGTGTGTGTGTGTGTATGTATATACACGTACATATATATAATAAACTCCAAAATACATTGGTTTTGTAAATAGTCAATTATCTCTCAAAAAAATAAAACTGGTTTGAAAAAGCTAATTATATTTACCTTTCCCTTGCCTTTCGTTTCTCTGTATAAACCCAAATTTCCATCTGTGATTATAGTCCCTCAAACTGAAAGGCTTTCTTTAACATTTATTTTAGTGCAGTTCTACTTGTGACAAATCCTCTTACCTTTTGTGTTTCTGACAAAAATCATTATTTTACTTTATGTTTTAAAAAAGCACTTTTTATTGAAGTATGGTTTATATGCAGTAAAATTCACTCTATTCAAGGTGTACAGTTTGATGAATTTTAGTAATTAGATGTAAGCACTTTCACATTCAAGATTCAGGACAATTCCTTCATCCTAAATAGCTCTCTGTGCTCTTTTGCATTTGATAACTTTCCCTCACTCCAAGTTACTACTGATAAGTTTTGTTACTACATTTTTCTTATAATTTCCTATCAATGGGACCATATAATGTATAGTGTTTGTGTTGTACTTTTTGGATACATAATAATATTTTAGAATCCATTTATGTTGTTGCATATAGTAATATTTTGTTACTTTTCATTGCTGAGTAGTATTTCATAGTATGGATATACAACAATTTGTTATTTATTCAGGAGTTGATGGACATTTGGTTTACTGGCAGTTTTTATCTATTATGAATAAATCTGCAGTGATGATTCATGTACACAAATCTAAGCGGGTCTACATTTTCATTTCTCTTGGGAAAACATGTAGAAGTGGAAAATCTCAGTCATTTGATAAGTACACACAGACAGTCCTCACTTTATAAGATTCAGATATGCACACATTTTGTTACCATGTGCAGTGTACTGATGTTTGTTCCTGCCCCCTCCCCCCGAAACTGATGTTGAAACCTAGTCCCAATGTGATGCTGTTTGGAGGTGGAGCCTTTGGGAGCTAATTAGGTCATGAAGATAGAGCCCTCGTGAGTGGCCTTAATGCTCTTCTAAGAAGAGGCCAGAGAGTTAGCCAGCCTTCTTTCCACCATATTAGGAAACAGCGAGAAAAAGGCTGTCTATGAGTGAGGAAGCAGGCCCACACCAGACACTGAATCTACCAGTTCTTTGATCTTGAACTTCCAGATCTGTGAGAAACAAATATTTTGTAAGCCTCCCGCTCTATGGTATTTTTGTTATAGCCAACTGAATTAACAAAGACACCATGTTTTAGTTGATTTATACCATTCCCCCAACAACATAGTTCAAATTTCAGTTACAATTTTATATTAATTGTGGTAACTGTATAAAGCACAAACCTCACTGGTACCTCTTTAGAGCACTAATCATGATATAAACAACAGATGAGCCTTGTCATCAGTAATCAATTGCACCATTTCTTTCAAAGTATGTGCATCTGTTGCTAGTACACACCCAGACAGCAAGTCTGCAATTGTGTTGCCTCCTGTCTCTCAGTGATAAATTCATGATACATTTTATAAAAATGGATAACTGAAAGAGAGAAATGACCAGTGAAGATGAAAGTGCTGTCAAGAAATAAAAAGTTGTAAAGCTGAAAGTGAAATTCAAATGAAATACAAGTGAAATTATAGGAGAAACAGCTGCTTACGGGTATGTCACACTGTTGCTGCCATTCAAGAGATTTGAGATCTGCAGCCATAGGAACTTAGTGACAGCAAACTCACCAATGTAAATGAGAAAGTGCTGTGATGAAATGGGTGAGGATGTCCCAGAGGAAGTGACTGATGCAAAAAGCCTTCATATAACACTGAAATTGCAAAGATTGAAATGTTGAAAGTTGATCCTAAGAAAAAAGTATGACAGCTTGCCAAGGCTTAGGAAAAAAAAATGGTCATTCCACAGTGTGATTATAAAATGAGAAGAAGCAAGGACTATTCAAATGACACTTGAAATGCTTTTTACAAAGAAATAATTATTTTCATTCTGTTTCCAGTGTTTTCATTTACAGTCTACAAAATATTAGCCTTCCAAGATTTTTTAAATTTCCCTATACATATATAACTGAAAGTGAGTTTGTGATACTTCACAGAATCCTAAAAAGTCACAACTGAGATCTTTCTTTGATTATTAAGATTTGTTGCACAGTTCCAGTTTCATGGTCATGTTTATAGTCCTGCATACTATGCAAAGCAAGGTTGGCTATATTAACTTTATAAGATATTATTGTACTGATTTCCCAATTGGCTGCACAATTTTGTATTTCTGCCAGCAATGTCTGAGATTTCCAGGTCTCCACATCCTGACCAACACTTCGTATTGTTAGTCTTTTTAATTTTACTAATTGTAGTGGATAAGTTTGAAGAGTGGAGACTCATTGTGATTGTAACTTGCATTTCTATGATGGCTAATGATGCTCAACATTGTACATAAACATTTAAACAGAGAAGTCTTCAAATCTCTTCCCAATTTAATTAACAGCTTTTTAATCTTTTTATTGAGCTATATGTTCTTTATATTCTGGATACAAGCCCTTTGCTGGATATATGATTTTCAAAAATTTTATCCCAGACTGTGTCCTGACTTTTAGTTTTTTCTGACTATATCTTCTAAATAGCAAAGCATTTTAATCTTGATAGAAATGTACACTTGATCAATATTTTCTTTTATAGCTTGTGCTATAAAAAATCTTTGCCTGACCCAGTGTCACAAAGATTCTCTCTTTTGTTTTCTTCTAGAAATTTAATACTATTAGCATTTACATTTAGATCTATGATCAATTTTGAGTTAATTTTTGTGTATGTTGTGGTGGTAGGTTGAGGTAAATTTTTTTCATGCAGATGCCAAGTTTTCCAGCACTATTTTTTGAAAAGATTCTTTCCCCGTTGAGTTACTTTGGCACCTTTGTCAGAAGTCAATTGGCCATAGAGGTGACATCACCAAAATGGCATTGTAGGAGATCCCAGGCTCCATCCCCACACGAAGATCAATTATGTGACATGATGGAAGTGTAAGCTAACAGTATTGAAAGTTTATCAAATCAGCAAGTTTACACCTTACTCTTACACAATGTTATATATCAATTGTGTCTCAATTCTTAATACTTTAGATCCAAAGAAGTGTATGTCTACTTTTGGATTTACTACTTGGTTCCATTGATCTGTCTGTTCTTAGGCTAATACCACACTGTCTTGCTTACTGTAAATTTATAACTAGTCTTGAATGGAAGGTAGTGTAAGTAGTCCACTTTTCTTCTTTTTCAGGATTGTCTTGGCTACTATAAGTACATTTCATTTTTATATGAATTTTAGAATCAGTTTTTAAATTTCTATAGAAATTCTTCTTGGGATTTTGTTAGGAACTGCACTAGCATATTAATAATAGTGTGTCTCCAATCCATTAACATGGTGTATCTCACCAATATCTTAAGTCTTTTAAAAATGTCTCCAGTCTTTTGTAGTTTTTTGTATAGCAGTCTTACACATTTCTGGTAAACCTAATCCTACATGGTTTATGATTTCTGATGCTATTGTAAATGGCACTTTTAATTTAATTTGTCAATTGTTTATTGTTGGTTTATATAAATGAAACTAATATTTTATTGTTGCCATTATAGCCTGTAGTGTTCATTAATTTACTTATTAGTTCTAGTAGGTACTTGAAGTTTCTTTATTATATGTACAAACATTGTAAAGAACATTTTACATCTTGTCCAACTTTGTACTTTAATCTTTATGCTTTTTCTTTATTTTCCTTGTGTTGTTATTGCATTGGATAGGACATCCAGGACAAGGTTGAATAGCAGTGATTAGGGCAGCCAGTCTTATCTTACTCCTGATATTAGAGGGAAATCATTACTCTTTCAGTATTAAGTATGCTGTTCCCAGTAGAATTTTCACAGATGTCCTTATCTGGCTGAAGAAGCTCTCCCTCTTCCCCCACTCAACATTGTTGTTGCTACTTTACTATAAGATATTTTATTATGAATGTGCATTAAATTTTGCCAAATGCTTTTTCTGCATTTATTGACATAATCATATTTTCTCCTTTATCCTGTTAATGTGGTGAATTAAATTGATTGATTTTCAAATGTTACAGGAAACTACCATTCAAGGATAAACCCAACGTGGTCATAATATATTTTTCTTTTTGTATATTGTTGTATTCATCTTGCTAATATATATTTTTTGGCTATGTTGGGTCTTTGTTGCTGCACATGGGCTTTCTCTAGTTGCGGCGAGTTGGGGCTACTCTTCGTTGCGGTGCACAGGCTTCTTACTGCGGTGGCTTCTCTTGTTGCAGAGCATGGGCTCTAGGCATATGGGCTTCAGTAGTTGTGGCACATGGGCTCAGTAGTTGTGGCTCACAGGCTCTAGAGCACAGGCTCAGTAGTTGCAACGCACGAGCTTAGTTACTCCGTGGCACGTGAGATATTCCTGGACCAGGGCTTGAACCTGTGTCCCCTGCATTACCAGGTGGATTCTTAATCACTGCGCTACCAGGGAAGTGTGCTAATATTTTGTTAATTTTGCCTGAGGTTATTAGTTTGGAGTTTTATTTACTTGTTATGCCCTTGTCTAGTTTTCCTATCAAGGTTGTGCTGACCTCATAAAATCAATTAGAATGAGTTCCCTTCTCCACTGTTTTCTGGGTTTGTTTAAGACTGGTAATATTTCTTCCAATAATGTTTTCAGAATTGAACAGTGAAGCCATCTGCACATGAAGATTTCTTCATGGGAAGATTATTAATTTAAAAATTAATTAAAAATTCACTGTCTTTAACAAATGCAGAATTATTTATCTATTTTTTGCATTGGCATTTTATAGGCATCAGGTTGTTCACAATTTTAGTTTCAGTATTGATGCTACCTCCTTCTTTTCTGATACTGTCTTTTTGTCTGTTTTTTCCTTAGTCTAGTTATGTGCTTATTAAGGTTGTTTATTTTATTTATTTTTGGGGGGGATTATATTTCCATACCAGTAATGATTAATTTGATTGATTTTTCTCCATTATTTGTCTGTTTCTATTTTATTTATTTTTCTTTTAATCTGTTTGCTTTTGTTCTGAGTCAAACTTTAATAGTTAATTCATTTTCACCAGCTTTTTATAGTTAACATTTGAATAACTGATTTCTTTCTTTCTTCTTCTCTAATATAAGCAACTGAAGCTACAGTTTTCCCTCTAAACACTACTCTAGTGGTATCCCATGTACTCTTTTTATTCAGTTCTAAATATTTTCTATTGATAATTTTATTAGCTCTTGTTGTCACCATAAGTTAGTCATAAGTGTTGTTGCATTTCCCAATGTTTTGAGATTTTTCATATTTCTCTTTTTTTTTTTGGTGCTTAATTTAATTATGTCAGAGTATATACTATATGATGTCAAACCTTTGAAATTTAAACCTTTGAGACTAGTTCTATGGTTCAAAATACAATCTATCACTTTGAATGCTCTATGTGCCCTTGTAAAATACCTTTTCAGCATTTTTTTGTCCATAGTGTTCTATAAATATCAACTAGGTTCTCAGTTATATCTATATCTTCTATAGCCTTACTGAATTTCTGTCTACTTTTTCTGTCATTCAGTGAGCATGCAGTGGATGTCTTCTTGATAAACTGCCATTTATCATTATAAAATACTCTCTTTGTCTTTGATAATAAGACTTTCCTCTTGAGGTCTACTTCATTTGATATTAACATAGACATCCATGCTTTCCCTTCCTTACTATTTCTGTTGCTTTTCTTTGAACTCTCTGTGTTTTTATAAATAAAGGCAATCTCTTGTAAACAGCATTTAGAAGGGTCTTTCATTTTTATCTACTCTGAGAATCTCGGTCTTTTAGTTGGACTTCTATTGAATTTTATTTTTTAATATTTACAGCCCTTTAAAAAATTTTTTTATGTATTCATTTAATTTTGGCTGCTTTGGGTCTTCATTGCTGCATGCGAGCTTTCTCTAGTTGCGATGAGCGGGGGCTACTCTTCGTTGTGTTGGGTGGGCTTCTCATTGAGGTGGCTGCTTCTCTTGTTCTGGAGCACGGGCTCTATGTGTGCGGGCTTCAGTAGTTGTGGCTCGCGGGCTCTAGAGTGCAGGCTCAGTAGTTGTGGCGCACGGGCTTAGTTGCTCCACGACATGTGGGATCTTTCCGGACCAGGGCTTGAACCTGTGTCCCCTGCATTGGCAGGCAGATTCTTAACCACTGCGCCACCAGGGAAGTCCAGATTCAATTTTTATGTAATATAATTATCGATATGCTTTGGTTTATGTCTGTCATTGTGCAATTTTTAAATTATTTCTGCCCCATCTTTTCTTATTCCATCCTTCTGACTTTTTTTGAATTAACTAAGTACTTATTTGTATTAATCTATCATTCTCCTCTATTCTTTTTTTAAGTTTTATCTGTTTGTTTTACTTTCAGCTATCATTCTATGGATTTTAATATTCAACATCAATGCCTATAGTGTATCTTGATGTGAATTTACCACTTCACATATAATTGTAAGATCTTTCCAATAATAAATATATACTTCAGTTTCCAACCATCTTCCTCTTTGTTTCATTTGTTTTTATTCTACTTCTACATTTTTTATCAATCTCAATACATTGCTGTTATTTTGCTTTGAACAGTTATCCTTTAAAGAAATCTTTTACAGGAAAAGACCAGTCTTCTGTACTTACACACCTATTTACCAGTTTCTTTCTCTTCATTCATGTGGACCTGATGTAGTATCAGACATCACATTCTCTTATCCTGAAAAAACTTGCTTTAATATTTCTTTTAGTTCTAGTCTGCTGTTGTTAAAGGCAGCTCCTATACTGAGAATATCTTTATTTTGCTTATGTTTTAAATGATATTTTCTCTGGACATAAAATTCAAAGGTGAGACTTTTTATTTTTAGTAATTTAAAGTTATCTAGTTAGCTTCTCCATTGCATTGTTCTGATGAAACTCAGCACCTATTCTTATCAATGATCCTGTTTATGTTTTTATCTGTCTCCAACTGGGGGTTTTTAAGATTTTCTTTCTCTTTGGTTTTCAGCAATTTAAGCTATAATGTGTTTAGATTTGTCTTTTTTATTTATACTGTTCAGGATTTGATTTGCTTCCTAAATCTGTAAATTATCTGTCAAATTTGAAGACTTTTCCTTTTCAGATCTTTCTTCACTTCCACTTTGGACTTGGATTATGTATATATTTTCATGTTATATTCATTTTTCCTGTTAAGTCCTTGAACATACTTATATGGCTGCTTTAAATCACTACTCTGCTAATTTCTACAAGAGTGTCATCTCTCAATCTGTTTCTATTGACTGTTTTCTCTGGGTATGTGTTACAAATTTTTTAATTGAGCCAGGTGTATCAGAATCTGGATTTCATTTGTAAGAGCTTTCAGTTTTGTTCCGTCAGTCACTTAATTTACTGCATGATTACCTTAACTACACTGAAGCTAGTTTTAGGTTTTGTTAGGAATGTCCTGGAGTAACTCTTACTCTAAGATTACATCAGCTTTATTTATAAGGAAAGGCTTTTCTGGGATTTTAATTGAATGTCTGGGTTTTCAGTGATCTCTCTTTATATGATTGATGAGAATTCTAATTGTTCCCAGGACTGTTTGACTTCCATATATTAACCTGTTCCCTGCCAGGCTGCACAGAGTCTCATCCTGCAAATAGGAAGTTAATATTCAGTCAAAGACTCAAGGAAATCACTCTGCAGATATCTGTGTCTCTTTTTCTACCCCACACATTTTTGCTTATTTAACAACCACAGACTCTGATCTCTCTTTCTTCTGCCCAGTGAAACTATTTCTCTCTATTTGGCCACTACTCCCCTGTAACAAAATTTTGAAATGCCTGCATAGAGATAGAAACCGAGGTAGATATGAAGTTTACATCATGTATTTCCATTCTTTGTGTTGGCTGATGCCTACAAATAGCATAATTTATACCTCATAAATTTTATCCATTGATACAGTTGTTTGTGGTTGGAGCGTATGTAGGCTATCCATAACTCTTGTCTTCACCAGAACTGGAAATCGATTTTAATTTTATTTATTTCCCATTATATTTTGTTGAACCAATTCAACATCCCTAAAGTTGTAGCCTTCATTTCGGGAGTCTCCCTTTGTAGAAGCAGAAGAACTAGAGTATTTGGCCAACATGGATAAATTTTCTTATAAGCTTCAGTGACAGCAGGTTTTGAATATTTGTATGGCTTGAAAGTACAAAGGATCATTAGACTTGGCAACATGAGACTTCCTTGTATTGCTAAACAATTTGTCAAGGTTCACAGGACATGTTTAGTAGGTGAGAAACAGATCTGAGATGAAATGTTGGAGCTTCAAGACTCACTCTCAGAGCCTTAATCTTCTGGGCTAGATTTAGAGCTGAGGAGTAATGGGAAATAGCGTGAGGTGAAGTCATTAAAGAATGCCAGTGTCATCAGAGGATTTAATTTAAATATATCTCATTTCACACATTTTTTTCTTCTCTCTGAGATGGTTAAAAGAATTAGTTACACTATAACTCTCTGATCACCAGTGAAGAAAAGCTACTGAAGTTTTCCTAGACTCTGTTGCCCAATAGTGTGTTTTTATGGGACATTTTGTTGTTATTGATTTTGTTATTAAATGTACCCACCAACATATATATCAACAAAGATATTTGCAAATGCAGAATCATTCTCTTATTATCAGTGGGTGCAGTGGTAAAAGCAACAAGTTTCTCAGGGCTTTTCATTCTTTTTTGATTCATGTATTTAATATTTTTTAAAAATAATAGTAATGAATTAATTATCAATTAAAATAAGAGCTTTTCTTCTAACAACAGAAAATTATCTGATATGACATGCTACAATTGTAGAATGTTTTCTTGTTCGCCTTGAGAAGTTCTGATTTACATAATGTTTTAACTATCATACTTTTTTTTTCCTTTTAGATAGAAAATTCCCATGCTGGAGCTCTGAGTGTGTAACATTAAAAGGCTTACAATTCATTTCTTTCTCTTTTTAAAGTTGCTAACTGTGAAGATATAAGAAACAGACTGACACTAACCACTTCAATGTTTTGCTTAGAAATGGAGCAATCGCTTGTGCACAATGCAGTTCATTCATGTTGGCAAAGGACTGAACTCCTCAGGGATCCAAAGTGGCAACATTTCCCTTTGTACAAGTTTTCACAAACCCTGGACCTGTATTAAAAAACGTTTTTGACACGGTTGCCCTTGAAAAATCCCCATGCCTATTATCAGCCCAATTCTAGCTAGTTCTAATTATCTCGTTTAACAATTTGAGGAACTTTTTTTTTTCCTCATGAGAAACTGCCAAACTAGAAGGGATGCTGGAGGGGATGGTGATTTGGTTGGCAGAATCCTCTGGGTACCTAAAACCAGAATTAATGCTTTTGAGGGTTGAAAAGAACCCTACAGCCTTCTAGGGGGATGGTTGACCCTCCTTGCATGTAACTATGGAGTTTTGCAAAGTTTAGCTGATAATTACTCCACTGTAAACAGACATTTAAATATTGGCAACTTATTTGACATAAATTCAAGCCTATTAGTAATTTCAAATTAGTAGACTTTTCCAGAAGAGGAAAAGAATGTTGTGTGTTCTTGAATGGCTCAGAATATTTCTGCTATTAAAAGGTATCTAACATGGAACCAAAATAATGATAAACAGTTTATATACATTAATTCTGAGTCTCACAAATAGCTATTTCATTGAGTTATAATATCTCCATTCTATACATGAAACAAAGAGCTTCTTGTAGATGTCTGGCAATTTAACTTTTGTATTAATTCAGGTTCACAGTGGTAGAGGGAGGTTACAGGTACAAATATTTTGAGATAGCATTTCAATGTGCATTGCTATTAATAAATTTAGAAACTCTCAGAGTATGAATTACGAATTTCAACAGTTATTGACAAATTATATAAATTGGAAGAAAACTGTATTGCATATAAAATGAGGAATGTGGAAAATAGAATCAAATTAAAAAATTGTGAGATTAACGTATGTAACTTTGACAGTATAAGTAGACTCATAACCAAAGCAGAGAATATATTTCAAAAGGGTTTAATTAATTTGCAAAAGTATGACCTTATAGTCACTGAAATTGCTTTGAGTTCTTAAACCAAAGGGAAAAACAATATAACGTTTAACTTGAAAAGAGATCTGAAGGCATATGATGTGGCATGGGTGGTGAATTGAAATCTTCTGTCTCTTTTTATTCATTCTTCATTTTCTGTGGGTAGACAAGGTTTGCTAACAGAACTAGCCCAGTAGACACACATAATAACAAGAGGTTATTCGTATAGGAGCAGTTCAGATTAACTTGCAAATCAAAGGGAATTGTTACCACTAGCAAAATGAAATCAGATTTACTTACTTGAGCAAAGTTTCTGGAGCTCTGTGTTTATGTCACTAAGTAGGTGAAGGCCAACTTATTATACAATGAGAGAATGACAACATTTAGAGGGAATAAAGTCTATCTATCTTACCAAGCCATGGAAATGGAATTTCAAAAACAAAAAAGGATAAAATTGAAAGTATAGCTGATTTATTTGGCATTTTTTACCTAAATTACATGGTTGCCTAAACATAGGCATTTATTTTTGATTTAGCCAGAATAGTTTATCTATTTGCGCCATATTTCCCCAATGTCCCAATATGTGCTGGGTAGAATTTTATGTATCTGATTGCTAATATTATAAAGACACCTTTAAAAATGTTACTTTTAATGCCCTTCTTGAGATATATTTTGCATGCCATACAATTTGCTAATTTAAATTGTACAAGTTGATGCTCTTCAGTATGTTCACAACTGTGTGACTGCCATCAAAATCAATTTTAGAACATTTCATTACCCCAGAAAGAAACCCTGTCATATCCAAGGCATCATATCTAAGGTGGTGTCATATCTAAGCAGTAATTACCTAATGTAAAGTCATAAAGATTTACTCCTATGGTTTTTTCTAAAAGTTTTATAATTTTCCTCTTGTTTCCATGTACCCTTTAGCAGTTCACTTCCTATTGCCCTCTAACCCACCCAGCCCTAGGCAAATACTAATCTACTATCTGTCTCTGTAGCATTGCCTGTTCTGCACAGTTCATGTAAGTGGAATCATATACTTTTGGTTCTTTTGTGACTGGGTTCTTTTTACTTGGCATAATGTCTTCAAAGTCCATCCATATTGTGGAATATATCGGCATTCCATTTGTTTTTATAGCAGAATAATATTCCATTGAATAGATAATAGACAGAAAGAATAAACCACATTTTGTTTATCCATTCACCATTTGCTGGACTTCTATGTTGTTTCCACTTTTTGGCTATTATGAATAATGCTGCGAAGAATATTCATGTACAAGTTTTTGTTGGACATAGGTTTTCATTTTGAGGGGTATATGCTTAGAAGTGGAATTGCTGGGTCACATAGGAACTCTAGGTTTAACATTTTGAGGAACTGACAGACTGTTTTCCGAAATAGCTGTACTATTTTAGAATCTCAGCAAAAATGTTTCAGTGTTCCAGTCTCTCCACACCCTCATCAACACATTGTTTTTTGGATTGTAGTCATCCTAGTAGGCGTGGAGTGGTATTTCATTGTGAGGTTGATTTGCATTCCTGAATAACTGCTTTAATTGTCATATGTATATCTCTTCCTTGGAGAAATGTCTATTCAGATTCTCTGCCCATTTTTAATTGGGTATGCGTCTTTTTATTTTACACTTGTACCAGTTTTTTTTTATTATTTAAATATATAATCTGGACACCATCCCCTCATCATTTATAAGATTTGCAGATATTTTCTTCCACACTGTATCTTGTCCATTCACTTTCTTCATTGTGTCCTTTGCTGCACAGTTCCAAATTTTGATGAAACAATTTATCTATTTTTTCTTTTGTCACTTGAGCTTTTGGTATACATGAAACTTTCCTAATCCAAGGACATGAAGAATTATGCTTTTGTTTTCTTCTACAATTTCATAGTTTTAGCTGTTACATTTAAGTTTCTACTTCCTTTTAAGCTTTTTTTTTGTATCTGGTGTGCGGAAGGGGTCCAATTTCATTCCTTTGCATGTAGATATCCAAAGTATCTTTTTTTTTTAAATTTTATTTATTTTTATTTATTTATGGCTGTGTTGGGTCTTCGTTTCTGTGTGAGGGCTTTCTCTAGTTGTGGCAAGCGGGGGCCACTCTTCATCACAGTGCACGGGCCTCTCACTATCGCAGCCTCTCTTGTTGCGGAGCACAGGCTCCAGACACGCAGGCTCAGTAGTTGTGGCTCATGGGCCCAGTTGCTCCGCGGCATGTGGGATCTTCCCAGACCAGGGCTCGAACCCGTGTCCCCTGCATTGGCAGGCAGATTCTCAACCACTGTGCCACCAGGGAAGCCCCTTTATTTTTTTATTTTTTTATTTTTTATTTTTGCTGGTCTTTACAACTTTTATTATTTTTTGAATTTAATTTTTAAAATTGAAGTACAGTTAATTTACAATATTAAGTTAGTTTCAGGTGTACAGCAAAGTGATTCAGTTATATATTTTTTCAGATTACTTTCCATTATAGGTTATAATAAGATATTGAATATTGTTCCCTGTGTTTTATAGTAAATCCTTGTTATCTATTTTATGAATAATAGTTAGCATCTGTTAATCCCATACTCTTAATTTATCCCTCCCCCATTCCCTTTCCTCTTTGGGAACCATAAGTTTGTTTTCTATGTCTGTGAATCTGTTTCTGTTTTGTATATAGATTCATTTGTATTATTTTTTAGATTCCATATGTGATATCATATAATATTTGTCTTTGTCTAACTTACTTCACTTGGTATGACAATCTCGAGGCCCATCCAGGTTGCTGCAAATGGTGTAAAACTTTAAAAAAAAAAAAAATAAGAGAATTAGAAGTTAAAGGCTTAAAATGAAATGGGAGGGAAACGGCTAGTGGTGACGGATCCACAATATTGTGAGTGCATTTAATACCACTGAACTGTACACCTAAAACTAG
Organism: Balaenoptera acutorostrata; assembly: GCF_949987535.1. Lineage (NCBI taxonomy): Eukaryota > Metazoa > Chordata > Mammalia > Artiodactyla > Balaenopteridae > Balaenoptera > Balaenoptera acutorostrata. Next base: position 26,048,052 of record NC_080082.1, on the reverse strand, counting down.
TTAATGTGATTCAAAAAGAAAATATCAACTGACACTAAATGTGAGACAATTTGGGGGCTCTCAATTATATTGTATGTACCTATATGTCTATTCTCATGCCAGTACACACTGTAAGTACTGTAATAAGTTACTTTAGCTTTGTAATAAGTTTTGAAATAAGGAAGTGTGTGTCACCCAACTTTGTTTTTCTGTCTTAAGATTGTTTTGACTATTCTGGGTCCCTTGTATTTCCACATGAATTTTAGAATCAGCTTTTCAATTTCCTTTTTTTTAAATGCAGGTGCAATTTAGGTATGGATTAGTTTGAATTGTAAATTAATATGAGGAGTATTGCCATCTTAACAGTATCAAATCTTCAAATCTGTAATCATGGGGCATCTTTCCATTTATTTAGATTTGCTTTAATTTTTTTTTTCCAAAACAGAAAAAATTGTGTTTAATCTCTTCTCTCAGAGTTAACCACTACTAATATTTTGGTATTTGTCCTAAGATAGCATGTGAAAAAAATGCATATTTTCAAGTAAATGTAAACACACATACACACTTAGGATAACATTTACCAATTTCCCTCAGAGATAACTTGGAATAAAAGAAAGCTGTATGTTATGTACACTACTATGTATGAAATACGTAACTAATGAGAACCTACTCTTTAGCACAGGGAACTCTACTCAATGCTCTGTGGTGACCTAAATGGGAAGGAAATCTAAAGAAGAGTGGATATATGTGTATGTATAACTGATTCACTTTGTGGCACAGCAGAAACTAACACAACATTATAAAGCATCTATACTCCAATAAAAATTAATTTATTTTAAAAAAAGAAATATATACGTGTTTAGATCACATATTGATAAAAAAGGTGATTGTTAAGGTAAAAAGAAAATAAACGTTATTTTCTTTTTTTTAATAGCTACTTTATTTATTTATTTATTTATTTTTGGCTGTGTTGGGTCTTCGGTTCGTGCGAGGGCTTTCTCTAGTTACGGCAAGTGGGGGCCACTCTTCATCGCGGTGCGGGGACCGCTCTTCATCGCGGTGCGCGGGCCTTTCACTATCGCGGCCCCTCCCGTTGCGGGGCACAGGCTCCAGACGCGCAGGCTCAGTAGTTGTGGCTCACGGGCCCAGCTGCTCCGCGGCATGTGGGATCTTCCCAGACCAGGGCTCGAACCCGTGTCCCCTGCATTAGCAGGCAGATTCTCAACCACTGCGCCACCAGGGAAGCCCCTTAAACGTTATTTTCAAAAACACATTTTAAGGAGGAGAATATCTCTAAAATCGAAAAAAGGTAATAGTCAAAATAATCAATCAAATGATATTCACTGGATGAAAATTTTATTTTCTTACAAAATTTTTGACACACATACTATGCATCAAGTGAAAGAAAATTCAGTGCTCTCTCTATATCTTATTAGCATTGACTTTTTACATAAGATCTTTTTTTAAAATTTTAGATCAGTTTTGAATTTTACTTTATTTTTTTATACAGCAGGTTCTTATTAGTTATCTGTTTTATACATATTAGTGTATATATGTCAATCCCAAACTCCCAATTCATCCCACCACCACCACCACCCCCTAACTCCTGCATTCCCCCCTTGGTGTCCATACGTTTGTTCTCTACATCTGTGTGTCTATTTCTGCCTTGCAAACCGGTTCATCTGTACCATTTTTCTAGATTCCACATATATGCGTTAATATACAATATTTGTTTTTTTCTTTCTGACTTATTTCACTCTGTATAACAGTCTCTAGGTCCATTCACCTCTCTACAAATGACCCAATTTAGTTACTTTTTATGGCTGAGTAATATTCCATTGTATATATGTGCCACATCTTCTTTATCCGTTCATCTGTTGATGGACACTTAGGTTGCTTCCATATTCTGGCTATTGTAAAGAGTGCAGCAATGAACATTGGGGTGCTTGTGTCTTTTTGAATTATGGTTTTCTCTGGGTATATGCCCAGCAGTGGGATTACAGGGTCATATGATAATTCTATTTTTAGTTTTTTAAGGAACCTCCATACTATTTTCCACAGTGCCTGAACCAATTTACATTCCCACCAACAGTACAAGAGGGTTCCCTTTTCTCCACACCCTCTCCAGAATTTATTGTTTGTAGATTTTTTGATGATGGCCATTCTGACCACTGTGAGGTGATACCTCATTGTAGTTTTGATTTGCATTTCTCTAATGATGAGTGATGTTGAGCATACCTTCATGTGTTTGTTGGCAATCTGTGTATCTTCTTTGGAGAAATGTCTATTTAGGTCTTCTGCCCATTTTTGGATTGGGTTGTTTGTTTTTTGATATTGAGCTGCATGAGCTGCTTGTAAATTTTGGAGATTAATCCTTTGTCAGTTGCTTCATTTGCAAATATTTTCTCCCATTCTGAGGTTTGTCTTTTCATCTTGTTTACAGTTTCCTTTGCTGTGCAAAAGCTTTTAAATTTCATTAGGTCCCATTTATTTATTTTTGTTTTTATTTCCATTTCTCTAAGAGGTGGGTCAAAAAGGATCCTGCTGTGATGTATGTCACAGAGTGTTCTGCCTATGTTTTCCTCTAAGAGTTTCATAGTGTCTGGCCTTACATTTAGGTCTTTAATGCATTTTGAGTTTATTTTTGTGTATGGTGTTAGGGAGTGTTCTAATTTCATTCTTTTACATGTAGCTGTCCAGTTTTCCCAGCACCACTTATTGAAGAGACTGTCTTTTCTCCATTGTATATCCTTGCCTCCTTTGTCATAGATTAGTTGACTATAGGTGCATGGGTTTATCTCTGGGCTTTCTATCCTGTTCCACTGATCTATATTTCTGTTTTTGTGCCAGTACCATATCGTCTTGATTACTGTATCTTTGTAGTATAGTCTGAAGTCAGGGAGTCTGATTCCTCCAGCTCCATTTTTTTCCCCTCAAGATTGCTTTGGCTATTTGGGTTCTTTTATGTCTCCATACAAATTTTAACATTTTTTGTTATAGTTCTGTAAAAAATGCCATTGGTAATTTGATAGGGATTGCATTGAATCTGTAGATTGCTTTGGGTAGTATGGTCATTTTCACAATATTGTTTCTTCCAATCCAAGAACGTGGTATATCTCTCCATCTGTTTGTGTCATCTTTGATTTCTTTCATCAGTGTCTTATAGTTTTCTGAGTACGGGTCTTTTACTTCCTTAGGTAGGTTTATTCCTAGTTATTCTGTTCTTTTTGTTGCAATGGTCAATGGAATTGTTTTCTTAATATTTCTTTCTGATCTTTCATTGTTAGTGTATAGGAATACAAGATATTTCTGTGTATTAATTTTATATCCTGCAACTTTACCAAATTCATTGATTAGCTCTAGTAGTTTTCTGGTGGCATCTTCAGGATTATCTATGTATAGTATCATGTCATCTGCAAACAGTGATAGTTTTCCTTCTTCTTTCTTCTTCTTCTCTGATTGCTGTGGTTAGGACTTCCAAAACTATGTTGAATAATATTGGTGAGAGTGGACATCCTTGTCTTGTTTCTGATCTGAGAGGAAATGCTTTCAGTTTTCAGCACTGAGAATTATATTTGCTGTGGGTTTCGTGTATATGGCCTTTATTATGTTGAGATAGGTTCTCTCTATGCCCATTTTCTCTAGAGTTTTTATCATAAATGGGTGTTGAATTTTGTCAAAAGCTTTTTCTGCATCTATTGAGATGATCATATGGTTTTTATTCTTCAGTTTGTTAATATGGTGTATCACAGTGATTGATTTGCATATATTGAAGAATCCTTGCATCCCTGGGATAAATCCCACTTAATCATGGTGTTTGATCCTTTTAATGTGTTGTTGGATTCTGTTTGCTAGTATTTTGTTGAGGATTTTTGCATCTATATTCATCAGTGATATTGCTCTGTAATTTTCTTTTTTTATAGTATCTTTGTCTGGTTTTGGTAACAGGGTGATGGTGGCCTCATAGAATGAGTTTGGGAGTGTTCCTTCCTCTGCAATTTTTTGGAAGAGTTTGAGAAGGATGGACATTAGCTGTTTTCTAAATGTTTGAAAGAATTCACCTGTGAAGCCATCTGGTCCTGGACTTTTGTTTGTTGGAAGATTTTTAATCTCAGTTTCCATTTCATTACTTGTGAGTAGTCTGTTCATATTTTCTATTTTGTCCTGGTTAAGTCTTGGAAGGTGATACCTTTCTAAATATTTGTCCATTTTTTCCAGGTTGTCCATTTTATTGAAACAGATTTGCTTGTAGTAGTCTCTTATGATGCTTTGTATTTCTGCGGTGTCCCTTGTAACTTCTTTTTCATTTCTAATTTTATTGATTTGAGTCCTCTCCCTCTTTTTCTTGATGAGTCTGGCTAAAGATTTATCAATTTTGTTTATCTTTTCAAAGAACCAGCTTGTAGTTTTATTGATCTTTGCTCTTGTTTTCTTTTTTTCTATTTCATTTATTTCTGATCTGATCTTTATGATTTCTTTCCTTCTGCTAGCTTTGGGGTTTTTTGGTTCTTCTTTCTCTGATTGCTTTAGGTGTAAGGTTAGGTTGTTTATTTGAGATTTTTACTGTTTCTTGAGGTAGGATTGTATTACTATAAACTTCCCTCTTAGAATGGCTTTTGCTGCATCCCATAGGTTTTAGATTGTCATCTTTTCGTTGTCATTTGTCTCTAGGTATTTTTAAATTTTCTCTTTGATTGCTTTAGTGATCTCTTGGTTATTCGGTAATGTATTGTTTAGCCTCCATGTGTTTGTGTTTTTTATGTTTTCTTCCCTGTAATGAGTATCTAATCTCATAGTGTTGTGGTCGGAAAAGATGTTTGATATCATTTCAATTTTCTGAAATTTACCAAGGCTTGATTTGTGACCCAAGATGTGATCTATCCTGGAGAATGTTCCATGTGCACTTGAGAAGAAAGTGTAATCTGCCTTTTTTGGATGGAATGTCCTATAAATATCAATTAAATTTATCTAGTCTATTGTATCATTTAAAGCTTGTGTTTCCTTATTAATTTTCTGTCTGGATGATCTGTCCATTGGTGTGAGTTGTTAAAGTCCCCCACTATTATTGTGTTACTGTTGATTTCCTCTTTTATAGTTGTTAGCATTTGCCTTGTGTATTGAGATGCTCCTATGTTGGGTGCATATATATTTATAATTGTTATATCTTCTTCTTGGATTGATCCCTTGATCACTGTGTAGTGTCCCTCCTTTTCTCTTGTAACATTCTTTATTTTAAACTCTATTTTATCTGATGTGAGTATTGCTACTCCAACTTTCTTTTGATTTCCATTTGCATGGAATATCTTTTCCCATCCCCTCACTTTCAGTCTGTATGTGTCCCTAGGTCTGAAGTGGGTCTCTTGTAGACAGCATATATACGGGTCTTGTTTTTGTATCCATTCAGCGCGCCTGTGCCTTTTGGTTGGAGCATTTAATCTATTCACATTTAAGGTAATTATCGATATGTATGTTCCTATTACCATTTTCTTAATTGTTTTGGGTTTGTTTTTGGAGGTCCTTTTCTTTTCTTGTGTTTCCCACTTAGAGAAGTTCCTTTAGCATTTGCTGTAGAGCTGGTTTGGTGGTGCTGAATTCTCTTAGCTTTTGCTTGTCTGTAAAGCTTTTGATTTCTCCATCAAATCTATATGAGATCCTTGCTGGGTAGAGTAATCTTGGTTGTAGGTTCTTCCCTTTCATCACTTTAAATATATCGTGCCACTCCCTTCTGGCTTGTAGAGTTTCTGCTGAGAAATCAGCTATGAACTTTCTGGGAGTTCCCTTTTATGTTATTTGTTGTTTTTCCCTTGTTGTTGTTAATAATTTTTCTTTGTCTTTAATTTTTGTTAGTTTGATTACTGTGTGTTTCGGTGTGTTTCTCCTTAGGTTTATCCTGCCTGGGACTCTCTCTGCTTCCTGGACTTGGGTGGCTATTTCCTCTCCTATGTTAGGGAAGTTTTCAACTATAATCTCTTCAAATATTTTCTTGGGTCCTTTCTCTCTCTCTTCTCCTTCTGGGACCCCTATAATGTGAATATTGGTGTGTTTAGTGTTGTCCCAGAGGTCTCTTAGGTTGTCTTCATTTCTATTCATTCTTCTTTCTTTATTCTGTTCAGCAGCAGTGATTTCCAGCATTCTGTCTTCCAGGTCACTTATCCGTTCTTTGCCTGTTATTCTGCTATTGATTCCTTCTAGTGTATTTTTCATTTCAGTTATTGTATTGTTCATCTGTTTGTTTGTTCTTTAATTCTTCTAGGTCTTTGTTAAACATTTCTTGCATCTTCTTGATTTTGGCCTTCGTTCTTTTTCTGAGGTCCTTCACTCTCAGTATTCTGAATTCTTTTTCTGGATGGTGGCCTATCTCCACTTCATTTACTTGTTTTTCTGGATTTTTATCCTGTTCCTTTATCTGGTACATAGTCCTCTGCCTTTTCATTTTGTCTGTCTTTCTGTAAATGTGGTTTTCGTTCCACAGGCTGTTGAATTGTAGGTTCTTGCTTCTGCTGTCTGCCCTCTGGTGGATGAGGCTGTCTAAGAGGCTTGTGCAAGTTTCCTGATGGGAGGGACTGGTGATGGTTAGAGCTGGGTGTTGGTCTGGTGGGCAGAGCTCAGTAAAATTTTAATCCGCTTGTCTTCTGATGGGTGGGGCTGAGTTCCCTTCCTGCTGGTTGTTTGGCCTGAGGTGATCTGGAACTGGAGCCTACAGGCTCTTTGGTGGGGCTAATGCTGGACTCAGTGAAGGCTTATGACAAGGAGTACTTACCAGAACTTCTGCTGCCTGTGTCCTTGTCCCCGTGGTCAGCCACAGCCACCCCCTGTCTCTGCGGGAGACCCTCCAACACTAGCATGTAGGTCTGGTTCAATCTCCTATGGGGTTACTGCTCCTTCCCCCTGGCTCCTGATATGCATACTACTTCCTGTGTGTCCTCCAAGAGTGGAGTCTCTGTTTCCCCCTGTCCCTTCGAAGTTTGATTTGAAGGCAATCAAATCCCGCTAGCCTTCGAAGTCTGATTCTCTGGCCCATTGCCAGACCCCCAGATTGGGAAGCCTGACGTGGGGCTCAGAACCTTCACTCCAGTGGGTGGACTTCTGTGGTATAATTGTTGTCCAGTTTGTGAGTCGCCCACCCAGCAGTTACGGGATTTGATTTTATTGTGATTGCATCCCTCCTACCTTCTCATTGCCACTTCTCCTTTGTCTTTTGATGTGGGGTATCTTTTTGGTGAGTTCCAGTGCCTTCCTGTCGATGGTTGTTCAGCAGTTAGTTATCTGCTTTGTTTTGTTTTAAAGTTTAAAGTAAACTATCTTTGCAATTTTCCTGTAAATCTAAAACTATTCTAAATATGTTTATTTTAATAATATTTGTCAAAAATTCTCATTTTATACATGATAAAACTAAGTGCAGGATAGTGAACAGAATTGTTACATAGTTAGAGAGTTAATAGATATCATGGAATACATTTGATTTCTCCACATTACACTGCACATTCACCTCTAACTTCAGCCAGACACGGTGGTTTCCCTGGGTTTCCTTCAGTTTTAATCTTTGGGGAGGAAAATTAACTCCTTGCTACCTAAAGAAATAATGACTGTTAAAAGTCTGTAAAAGCAACCAGAATAAGATCATTTTGCAGGATCCTAAAACAAGTAATCAGCTCAATTTATAAGACAGTCTCTATTAAAAACAGGCACATCTGAATAAAAAATTCTAGTGCCATAATTGTTAAATATGTATTTATTCAACAAACAACAAGAATACCCAGCTTTGTGTGAGATGAAAAGGAGGTTAGGGCACTGTTCGTACCTTTGAAGAAATAACATTTGCACACAAAAAAGAAAGACTGTTTGTTGATGTGCATCAAATCAGTCTGAGAATGAGAAATCTTTTTGCTTCCTTAAAATTCATAGTCATCAGGTAGAGTTGAAGACCTCGGGTTAGTCAGGAGGTATTATGGAGAATAAGAATCGAATACTTTTTTTTTTTTCTGAAAGAAATTCAAATAGGACTTGAAAATTGTGTAGATTACAGAGAAAAATAAGCCAAAAGAACTATTATTTGGTTAAAGTTATACACATACAGCCAAATATGAATAACCTTTATATTTGATTGATGGAATACAATTGTGCATTTAAAATTTGTTCAGTTTTGATGTCTTGAAGGGAAAATATATTTGCATATAATAACATTTCAGCTATCACTATAAAATAAATATATTAAAATAATTCTAACACATTTTATTTGAAAAGCATGCATGTAAAATAGGCATATATTTAATGCATTGTAAAGGATGTAAAATTTAATCTACTTTTTTTTTTTTTTTTTTTTTTACTGTCTCACCACTTTCCTTCACTTCATCCTGACTCTTCGACCCTTCTCTGGAGTTAATCTCTGTTTACACAGTCATCCCTTGGTATTGAGGGGGTTTGGTTCCAGAACCACCTGTGGATACTGAAATCCATGGATGCTCAAGTCCCTTATATAAAATAGCATGGTATTTGCATATAACCTATTCTCATCCTTTCTTGTACTTTAAGTCATCTGTAGATTACTTATCATAATTAATACAATGTAAATCCCATGTATATGGTTTAAATACAATGTAAACGCTATGTAAAAATTGCCTGAGTGTGGCAACTTCAATTTTTGCTTTTGGAAACTTTTTGGAGATTTTTTTTTTTTTTTTTTAATATTTTCAGTCTGTGGTTGGTTGAATCCCCAGATGTAGAGCCCTTAGATATGGAGGGCTGGCTATATTTTTACTTTAGATTTCTTACAAGACTTTATTCTAAACTGTCTTCATTCTATATAACTGAATGCATATTGGTTTCCTTATATGAACCAACTTAAAAAAAGATAACTGAACACTATGTGTCTGAATTAGGACAAATCTTCTTTGAATGTCAAGTACTATATCTGAACTAATTGATAATATATTTGCATTTATATCATGGCAGCATATTTTTCTGATTTCTTCTTCTGGTGATTATAAGTCAATTAGCATCTTTTTTATTTTTTACATTGATACATGAAGACACCGATATATCAATTTTTAAAACCAGCTTATTATTTTTCAGAATTCCTTATAGAAAAAATAATTATATGACCGGATTCCTTCACATAATATGTTTTCCTGAACTTAGCTTACAGACTAGGAAGTACTTATTTATATTAGATATCAACCACCAAAACAGGGGAGAGATGGGCACACGTTACTGTGAAACTGACTCAGAATTGAATTATTTGATGGATTGTTGAAGTCTTGACAAGAGATTATGTAGAATGTAAGAATACTGTTTTCCACATTGGTCTATAAAACATAAGGCCAGAATGCTCTTGTCTAATTTTTCCACATCTCTTTTAAATGCAAATATTTAGATAAACAAGAATGTTTAGAATTATTTGATTGTAAAATCAAATATTATGGAAATAAAAATTATTCAATTACCAATAAGTAAGTGCTTAGAATATTATACTAGATTAGAAAAAAATACTGTCATGTTTCAAATTGGGCCTACTGGTGAGTTTTATAATATCAAAATGGGTCCTAGGATCCTAACATTATTTTTCTTTTCTCTACTTCTGTTTCTCACAGTGGTTAAAAACCAATGAGGAAGCCCAAAACATTGCAAATTATCCCATATTTCAGGATTTCCATATCAAATTACTAAATAGAGATAGTTCCCAGAAACCTTTACTAATGAATCTAACAAAAAACTAAAAACAAGCTCTAAAGCATGTCATTGCATACAATTTTTCTTTTTGAAAAAAATCTGAGTTTTCTGTTTGGCTGAAGGCTTCCCTAAGACCTCATTAGAGCCTTGCTGATTTTAACCATGGCAAAGACTGTGGAATGGGAGTAAACCAGGACTCTCCAGCTGTGTTTCTGTAACTCAGATATTTACAGGTGAGGAAATGGAGTCCCAGAAAGCTTAAGTGAATTGCTGAAGTTCACATAGAGAGGCAGATTTGACCATGTGGCTGACAGGGTCTTGGTGCTCTGGCCGGGTGTCAGCCCTGTGCCTCTGAGGTGGGAGAGCCGAGTTCAGGACATCAGTCCATCAGAGACCTCGCAGCTCCACGTAATAACAAATGGCAAAAGCTCTCCCAGAGATCTTCATCTCAACGCTAAGACCCAGCTCCACTCAACAACCGGCAAGCTACAGTGCTGGACACCCTATGCCAAACAACTAGCAAGACAGGAGCACAACCCCAGCCATTAGCAGAGAGGCTGCCTAAAATCATAGTAAGGCCACAGACACCCCAAAACACACCAGCGGACGCAGTCCTGCCCACCAGAAAGACAAGATCCAGCCTCATCCACCAGAACACAGGCACTAGTCCCCTCCACCAGGAAGCCTACACAACCTACTGAACCAACCTTACCCACTGGGGGCAGACACTAAAAACAACGGGAACTACAGACCTGCAGCCTGTGAAAGGGAGACCCCAAACACAGTAAGTTAAGCAAAATGAGAAGACAGAGAAACACACAGCAGATGAAGAAGCAACGTAAAAACCGACCAGACCAAACAAATGAAGAGGAAATAGGTAGTCTACCTGAAAAAGAATTAAGAGTAATGATAGTGAGGATGATCCAACATCTTGGAAATAGAATGGAGAAAATACAAGAAATGCTGAACAAGGACCTAGAAGAACTAAAGGGCAAAGAAACAATGATGAGCAACACAATAAATGAAATTAAAAATTCTCTAGAAAGAATCATTAGCAGAATAACTGAGGCAGAAGAACGGATAAGTGACCTGGAAGATAAAATAGTGGAAATAACTACTGCAGAGCAGAATAAAGAAAAAAGAATGAAAAGAATTGAGGACAGTCTCAGAGACCTCTGGGACAACATTAAACGCATCAACATTCAAATTATAGGGGTCCCAGAAGGAGAAGAGAAAAAGAAAGGGTCTGAGAAAATATTTGAAGAGATTATAGTTGAAAACTTCTCTAATATGGGAAAGGAAATGGTCAATCAAGTCCAGGAAGCACAGAGAGTCCCATACAGGATAAATCCAAGGAGAAACACACCAAGACACATATTAATCAAACTATCAAAAATTAAATACAAAGAAAAAATATTAAAAGCAGCAAGGGAAAAGCAACAAATAATATACAAGGGAATCCCCATAAGGTTAACAGCTAATCTTTCAGCAGAAACTCTGCAAGCCAGAAGGGAGTGGCAAGACATATTTAAAGTGATGAAAGGGAAAAACCTACAACCAAGATTACTGTACCCAGCAAGGATCTCATTCAGATTTGAGGGAGAAATTAAAACTTTTACAGACAAGCAAAAGCTAAGAGAATTCAGCACCAGCAAACCAGCTTTACAAAAAATGCTAAAGGAACTTCTCTAGGCAGGAAGCATAAGAGAAGGAAAAGACCTACAATAACAAACCCAAAACAATTAAGAAGATGGTAACAGGAACATACATATTGATAATTACCTTAAATGTAAATGGATTAAGTGCTCCCACCAAAAGACACAGACTGGCTGAATGGATACAAAAACAAGACCCATATATATGCTGTCTACAAGAGACCCACTTCAGACCTAGGGACACATACAGACTGAAAGTGAGGGGATGGAAAAAGATATTCCATGCAAATGGAAATCAAAAGAAAGCTAGAGTAGCAATTCTCATATCAGACAAAATAGACTTTAAAATAAAGAATGTTACAAGAGACAAAGAAGGACACTACATAATGATCAGGGGATCAATCCAAGAAGAAGATATAACAATTGTAAATATTTATGCACCCAACATAGGAGCACCTCAATACATAAGGCAAATGCTAACAGCCATAAAAGGGGACATCGACAGTAACACAATCATAGTAGGGGACTTTAACACCCCACTTTCAGCAATGGACAGATCATCCAAAATGAAAATAAATAAGGAAACACAAGCTTTAAATGATACATTAAACAAGATGAAGTTATTGATATTTATAGGCCATTCCATCCAAAAACAATCGAATATACTTTCTTCTCAAGTGCTTATGGAAAATTCTCCAGGATAGATCGTATCTTGGGTCAAAAATCAAGCTTTGGTAAATTTAAGAAAACTGAAATTGTATCAAGTATTGTTTCCAACCACAATGCTATGAGACTAGATATTAATTACAGGAAATAAAATCTGTAAAAATACAGACACATGGAGGCTAAGCAATACACTACTTAATAACCAAGAAATCACTGAAGAAATCGAAGAGGAAATCAAAAAATACCTAGAAACAAATGACAAAGAAAATATGATGACCCGAAACCTATGGGATCCAGCAAATGCAGTTCTAAGAGGGAAGTTTATAGCAATACAATCCTACCTCACGAAACAAGAAACATCTCAAATAAACAACCTAACCTTACACCTAAAGCATTTAGAGAAAGAAGAACAAAAAAACCCCAAAGTTAGCAGAAGGAAAAAAATCATAAAGATCAGATCAGAAAGAAATGGAAAAAAAAAGTGAAGAAAATAGTACCAAAGATCAGTAAAACTAAAGGCTGGTTCTTTGAGAAGATAAACAAAATTGATAAACCACTAGCGAGACTCATCAAGAAAAAAAGAGAGAAGACACAAATCAATAGAATTAGAAATGAAAAAGGAGAAGTAACCACTGACACTACAGAAATACAAAGGATCATGAGAGATTATTACATGCAACTGTATGCCAATAAAATGGACAGCCTGGAAGAAATGGACAAATTCTTAGAAAAGCACAACCTCCTGAGATTGAACTAGGAAGAAATAGAAAATATAAACAGACCAATCACAAACACTGAAATTGAAACTGTGATTAAAAATCTTCCAACAAAAAAGCCCAGGACCAGATGGATTCACAGGCGATTTCTATCAAACACTTAGAAAAGAGCTAACACCCATCCTTCGCAAACTCTTCCAAATATAGCAGAGGGAATAACACTCCCAACCTCATTCTACGAGGCCACCATCACCCTGTTACCAAAACCAGGCAAAGATGTCACAAAGAAAACTACAGGCTAATATCCCTGTTGAACATAGATGCAAAAATCTTCAACAAAATACTAGCCAACAGAATCCAACAGCACATTAAAAGGATCATACACCATGATCAAGTGGGTTTTATCCCAGGAATGCAGGGATTCTTCAATATATGCAAATAAATCAATGTGATACACCATATTAACAGATTGAAGGAGAAAAACCATATGATCATCTCAATAGATGCAGAAAAAGCTTTCTACAAAATTCAACACCCATTTATGATAAAAACTCTCCAGAAAGTAGGCATAGAGGGAAGCTACCTCAACATAATAAAGGCCATATATGACAAACCCACAGCCAACATCTTTGTCAATGGTGAAAAACTGAAACCATTTCCTCTAAGATCCAGAACAAGACAATGTTGTCCAATCTCACCACTGTTATTCAACATAGTTTTGGAGGTTTTAGCCACAGCAATCAGAGTAGAAAAAGAAATAAAGGGAATCCAAATCAGAAAAGAAGTAAAACCGTCACTGTTTTCAGATGACATGATACTATACATAGAGAATCCGAAAGATGCTACCAGAAAACTACTAGAGCTAATGAATGAATTTGGTAAAGTAGCAGGATACAAAATTAATGCACAGGAAGCTCTTGCATTCCTATACAATAATTATGAAAAATCTGAAAGAGGAATTAAGGAATCACTCCCATTTACCTTTGCAACAAAAAGAATTAAATACCTAGGAATAAACCTACCTAAGGAGACAAAAGACCTGTATGCAGAAAACTATGACACTAATGAAAGAAATTAAAGATGATATAAACAGATGGAGAGATATCCCATGTTCTTGGATTGGAAGCATCAACATTGTGAAAAAGACTAAACTATCCAAAGCAATCTACAGATTCAGTGCAATCCCTATCAAACCACCAATGGCATGTTTCACAGAACTAGAAGGAAAAATTTCACAATTTGTATGGAAACACAAAAGACCCCAAATAGCCAAAGCAATCTTGAGAAAGAAAAACGGAGCTGGAGGTATCAGGCTCCCGGACTTCAGACTATACTACAAAGCTACAGTAATCAAGACAGTATGGTACTGGCACAACAACAGAAATATAAATCAGTGGAACAGGATAGAAAGCCCAGAGATAAACCGTCACACATATGGTCACCTTATATTTGATAAAGGAGGCAAGAATATACAATGGAGAAAAGACAGCCTCTTCAATAATTGGTTCTGGGAAACTGCACAGCTACATGTAAAAGAATGAAATTGGAACATTCCCTAACACCATACACAAAAATAAACTCAAAATAGATTAAAGACCTAAGTGTAAGGCCAGACACTATAAAACTCTTAAAGGAAAACATAGGCAGAACACTCTATGACATAAATCACAGCAGGATCCTTTTTGACCCACCTCTTAGAGAAATGGAAATATAAACAGAAATAAATAAATGGGACCTAATGAAACTTAAAAGCTTTTGCACAGCAAAGGAAACCATAAACAAGATGAAAAGACAACCCTCAGAATGGGAGAAAATATTTGCAAATGAAGCAACTGACAAAGGATTAATCTCCAAAATATACAAGCAGCTTATGCAGCTCAGTATCAAAAAAACAAACAACCCAATCCAAAAATGGGCAGAAGACCTAAATAGACATTTCTCCAAAGAAGATATACAGATTGCCAACAAACACATGAAGGTATGCTCAACATCACTAATCATTAGAGAAATGCAAATGAAAACTACAATGAGGTATCACCTCACACCAGTCCGAATGGCCATCATCGAAAAATCTACAAACAATAAATTCTGGAGAGGGTGTGGAGAAAAGGGAACACTCTTGCACTGTTGGTGGGAATGTAAATTGATACAGCCACTATGGAGAACAGTATGGAGGTTCCTTAAAAAACTAAAAATAGAACTACCATGTGACCCAGCCATCCCACTGCTGAGCATGTACCCTGAGAAAACCATAATTCAAAAAGAATCATGTACCACAATATTCATTACAGCTCTATTTATAATAGCCAGGAAATGGAAGCAACCTAAGTGTCCATCGACAGATGAATGGATAAAGAAGATGTGGCACATATATACAATGGAATATTACTCAGCCATAGAAAGAAATGAATTTGAGTTATTTGTAGTGAGGTAGATGGACCTAGAGACTGTCATACAGAGTGAAGTAAGTCAGAAAGAGAAAAATAAATAGCGTATGCTGACACATATATATGGAATCTAAAAAAACAAAAAGGTTCTGAAGAATCTAGGGACAGGACAGGAACAAAGACGCAGATGTAGGGAATGGACTTGAGGACACAGGGAGGGGGAAGGATAAGCTGGGACGAAGTGAGAGAGTGGCATGGACATATATACACTACCAAATGAAAATAAATGGCTAGTGGGAAGCAGCCGCATAGCACAGGGAGATCAGCTTGGTGCTTTGTGACCACCTAAAGGGTTCGGATAGGGAGGGTGGGAGGGAGACGCAGAAGAGAGGAGACATGGGGATATATGTATATGTATATTTGATTCACTTTGTTATAAAGCAGAAGCTAACACACTATTGTAAAACAATTATACTCCAATAAAAAAATTGTTAAAAATTGTTAAAAAAGTTAAAAAAAAAATTCTATTCTTTGGAGGCTTGGAGAAACTTGGAGTTAGTGAAACCATTCTTGCATCTCTAAATCCCCATTATTCCAGAGTCATGCTTATGCAGATTCACAGTGAAATCATGAACAATGTTTTCCATACCAGGCATTCCCCATTTTAAATGAAAGTAACATATATTTTCTTCACAGAATTTGCATCCTATGGGTACTCTTAAAACACAAACTACCTGAGGAAATAACATTGTCATGATTAATTAGGCACATCTCAGTTTTTATATAAAAGTCAATGGAAAGAATCAGGAACTTTATTAATACCATGTCTAGCACCCACTTGGTGATAGATACAGCTCTCAAAATAATTGCATATTGTACTTACAAACCTCTCCTATAAATTTTCCTCACTATCTATAAATAAAACTTAGCATGCGCCTAGAAAGGACAAGGTAATAAGTCCTTTCACAGATGAAAGAAGACATGTGTCGATTTAAATCATGCAGTGTAGATGGCAAATATAGACAGGCATAATCTGTAATATAAGTCAATTTACAGTATTTCTTCTGTTTACCCTTTAACAAATTTACCATCTAGAGTGTTTGAAATATCATCTTCTAAATAAAAATATCAATTTGTTCCCTGCTCTACTGGTTGGTTATAAATTGCCTACTCATAGTCACATGTTAACTTCAGAATCTCTTTACTGTGTAGTATTTTCTACTACTTCCAGTGAAGGCAGAGCATGTTTTCAGAGGTCTCCTCACACCATTGTACAGCCAGAAACCTACATTATGCTTAAATCATCTGTCTGTGCAAGAGAGGGAAATGCCCAATGTAGTCTTTAAAATGTATGCTTATATAAACCTCCTGAAAATACAGATTTTTGTCTTTATCATTTTGACATCAACCTAACACTAAATGCAGTGCATATAAATATAGGAAGTCCAATTATTTGAGTTTGCTTTTGAGAAAAAAAATTGCCTCTTCAAAGACTAAAGAAAAAAAATGAATCTTTTCTGTGTCTAGGAACTGTAGAAGTATACATATAAATAGTGCCATGAAATACTTCATCAGAAATGCCAACGATCTGTCAATAGAAAAATTGTTGAATGAAAAGAAACTTGACATTTAACATTTGCTCTCTATACCTCATAAGTGTTATATTTTAATAAACCATAGTTTTAAAACTCTTGTAGGCATATTTATTTTCCAAAGATGTTGAGCCAAACATATTTGTAAGCTAAATAAGGAAATGAGAAAAAAATAAGGTGATTTGGTACTGCTTATGCACGTATTTTCAAATAGGCAATAATCACTGAAATGATGGAATTAAATGCAAGCCTCAATTAAAAAGAGTGTTTTATACTTGATTTGCTAAAACAATAAGAATAATCATTCTTCAAGTACGTTAAAAAGGTTACTAGTCTCTGTAAAGGAGCGTTGCTGCAGTTTCCTTTCAGTTGATCTACTTTTCCTCGTTAATGCATATCATATACAATTGGGGTTGCAGGTTAAGCCTTCAGTGGATTGTTTTCTTACCAGCTACCTTTTAAATGTCCTCAATCAATCTCCTGTTTCTTGGAGACCACAAAATAATTTTTTTTTTGCAATAATAGCCTCCTTTGGACTTTGAAGTGGAAATCCTGTCAGAGGCAGCTTGAAAAAATAGTAACGGTAGCACTCCCATACCCGGCACAGGTCAGAGTTCTGCTCTATGGAAAGAGTAGTCCAAACCCAGATGCAAAAAGAAGTCCTAACCCTTTTAACAATGCACAAATTACCTTTCTTCCCTAGTTCCCCCCTCTTCTTTAAGAACTGAGTCTATCAACTCCTACTTGTGTGCTTGGCGTACTGTGCACCAGGGACCCACACATCACGGGAATTGTCTTAGTAAATATAGTTTATTTACGATGGTGGTGGGAAGACTCTTTCAGAGGCTATGTATCCATGTGTTAACAGTTCTAGATCAACCTGTTTTAGATTATCTATGTCTTATTTGCTCCTCTACTTGTGTTCTAAATATATATACCCATGAAACTTGACACATGGCATTTTTTGGTTTGCTTTGGGAACATTAATGAATTTCTCAGGGTAACCATGGATTTGGAAAGGACTAAGAGTTCAAGTCGTGGTCTGTTGTTATCTGGGTTTATCTACTAGAGAAAGCAGAGTGTGTGAAATGAGGACACCTACACACAGTACCCCAGCCCTGTTCTTCATAAGCATTCAGTTCAAATTTGGTTGAAAAGTTTAAGATAATGATCATTTAATTAAGAAAAGTCCAAGTAGGGTCTTTGGGGTAATAACTGGTAAAAGACACTGCTTTAAAAGCATAGTCAGTGGTTTTCACTGGTAATGAAATGGCCTAATATAACCACCTGAGGAGAAAATAGTGAGAATGTCTTTCTGGTAATGTAGTCAATAAAATTAGAGGTCTGAACAATATCTCAGGCAA